>NC_045960.1:57236932-57598065 GCF_010909765.2 Amblyraja radiata
AAACGGTTTAGAGATGTTTAGAGGGCTTCAGATGGGTTCAGATGGGTTTAGAAGTGTTCAGAAGTGTTGTAGAGGGAAATAGGGGGTGGACAGAGGGGGTTTAGAGGTGTTCAGAGGGTCCCAGAGGGGTTTAGAGACGTTATAAGCCCCCCGTGAGAAATTATATTTCTCTGAAATTGAAGATAGACATAAAGCTGGAGTAACTCAGCAGGCCAGGCAGCGCAGCGACTCTGGAGAGAAGACCCTTCTTCAGACTGAACTGAACTCTCGTCGGTGAGAGTACTTGTGATTGTCTGAAGAAGGGTCTCGACCAGAAACGCAGCCCTCTCCCCAGAGCCGCTGCCCGTCCCGCTGAGCCACCTTCAACTTCAGAGCCAAACAAAAAACACAGAGTGCTGGAGGAACTCAGCGGGCCAGGCGGCTGCCTCACCCGCTGGGTTTCTTCAGCATTTATGTCTACCGCTAAATGTCAATGATTCCGGGAATGCTGAGGCAACAGGGTGAGAGAGCTAGAGAGAGACGAGATGGGGAGCGGGAGAGAGAGCGAGAGGGAGAGAGCAAAAGACAGAGAGACACAACGTGGGTCGGTAGGTGAATGACTAACCTGCACACCAGGAAGAAACCCCTTCACGCGGTCCGGGGCCCTCACTCATGATGGTGAGTTTAAAGAAATTCTCAACGTGTCATCGATCTACATTCCTCAGTAAATGTAATTGTGTTTTAAACAAGTATTATTGACGCCGCGTGAATTTTATTCAATGGAACATGACGTCATTAATACTCATTCAAAACACAATAACATTTACTGAGGAATGTGGATGGATGCAGATTGATATAACAACTTGTTAACTACTTCATGTTAAGAAGTGCTAACAGTACTAGTTAACAAATCGTTTGTGTCTGATGGCCGTGCAGCGGTTGTTATACATGTTCGTTTTAAAAAAAAATCTTTATTTAACAAAGAGAATTCGTATTTCCGTACGAAATACGGAACATTAGTGCGGGGCCCCCATTAGGCGCGAGGCCCAATTGGGGGCAATCGGTCAAATCGGCTTAAGGCCGGCCCTGGGGTGAGCAGAACTGTACACAATACTCCAAATGCGGCCTAACCAATGTCTTCCTTCGTGAGTTCCTGAAGTAGCTGGCATGAAAAATAATTCATTATATTGTACTCAGTGCATCACGGTGGCATAGCAGATAATTCTGCTCCTTTTGTGACCCAGTAACTTGCTTCAGTTTGGACGGTGTACATGTGGAGTTAGCATGGTCTCCCTGTGACCACATCTGTTTCAGCAGGGTATTCTATACCACATCCCAAAGGCATGCTGGCTGGTAGATTAATTGGTTCCTGTAAATTGTCCATTGTGCTGGCTAGGTAGTAAGAAAATCAAGGTGGAGTTGATGGGCATGTGAGACAGAATTGATTCCAGGTAAATAAGTTGAGGATAGGGATTACACTGAAAGCCGATGTAGATCCATGAGCTTAATGGCCTCCTGTGTTGTAGGTGGGGGGGGGGGGGGGGGGGGGGGGGGGGGGGGGGAGATACTGGAAAAGCACATACATTTTGGAGTGATTATAAAAGTACAGTATTATATTTGAAATTATCATTGTGAAGAGAACATACAAAAAGCAATTTCAGAGAATCTGATCTGGAATTGCACTCCTGACGTGCTGAAACACTGCAGATTCCCAGTCAGTGAATTTGCATAAATTAAAAGGCAGACGGAAAAACATTCATTGCGTGAGACGGATGAATCAAAGCAGAAAATCACCTTTCTCATCACAAGGAAGTGGAGGACAAAATTGGTTTCATAGTAAAAATAGCGATGTGGTTAATTCACAACTGGAATGTAAGATGACACATCTGAACTGGTAAAACAAGTAAGCCAACATGCCAAGATTTTCAAGTCAAAGCAGCAAGAATAATATTGAGACTGCTCATGTTTCTTTTTCTATGTAATGGTCTCAATGATGTAGGAATAAGATTATCAGCAAAGGGAGCCAAAATATAAATCAATTTTAATATACAATACCACAATTATTTTCCTTTTGAATTATTATTGATCTAAACCAGGGGTGGGGAACCTGCAGCCTTCTAGGCCATTAAGTGCGGCCTTTTGAATGAATCCAAATTTTGTAGAACAAATCATTTTATTTTTATTTTATTAATATGTTTTTGTAACATTGCTACTTTTATTATTTTTATTTTAATCTTTAAATGAAAGTGTTTAAAATACGTACTTAAAAGAGTAAAAAAAGATTCAACAAAATAATCCTCCCCGACTGACGGCCACAATTAAAACATTAGTAAGTCATGAGGGTTATTTTAACACCTGTTATGCTCATGATTTAGTTCTAATGCGACTCTAGAATGTGCGTTAACCTTCCACAAAAAGCAGTCACAACAAAGTCGTTAAAAGGTTAGTTAACTTTAGAATTATCAATTTTTTTTCATTTTCTTGAAGTTAGTACATAGTAGTTAGATTTTTACAAAATAATGTACATTTTGAAATATCTAATTGAAGTTACTTGGATGCGGCCTTATTAGATTACAGCTAACTTAATGCGGCAATCCAACATGAAAAGGTTCCCCACCCCTGATCTAAACTGTGATCATGATCTGAACTGCCACAGATTTCTCTTTAGAAATATTTACAAAATCATCTAAACAAATATTTTGTCGAGTCTTGTCAAGAGTCAAGATCAAAAGTATTTAATTATCATATGTACTGACAACAGAAAAATGCAGTTGAACAGACCTATAAACACAATACACATAGATAATATATAATAAACAAAAATTAAATTAGGAAATGTAAGGTGAGAAAACAAGACAAAGGGATGGGGATCAAGGAAAATGTAGTCGGAGAGCAGGAGGACTCACAGAAGGGGAGCAGCGAGAGAGGATTCCAGCATTTTGTGTCTATCTTCGGTTTAAACCAGCAGTTCCTTGCTACAACATTTTGTCTGCTTCACTGCGAAATCTCCTCAAGGGATGTCTCCTTTGAAGAAGTTCCCATCCTCTCTCCAAAGAGAGTTCTGCAACATCCTCTCTTGCTGCTGGGTATAGTGTGAGTAGAGCAGGGGACAGAGCACACAGCCCGAGGGTGGTCCTGTGCTGATGGTTATTATTTAGGAAGTGTTGTTGCCATTTTTTACTGATTGTGGCCTGCTGATGAGGAAGAAGAAAATGTATTTGCATAGAGATGAGCAGAAACCTACTTTGATAACATGTTTGGAGGGATAATGGTGTTATCAACACCAGTGGTTCAGTGCAGAGTGGTGAGCCTCCTTAATCTATTGTGGATGTTTTTTTAATGTTTATTTTATTTGAAGCAATTGTACAAGAATAAAGCAATCGGCATAACAATTATACAATTTTCTTACAGCTTCATTTTAAACATTTTATGAATTGATACATGAATCGGGAAAAAAAGGTAAAAAGGAAAGAATGAAGAAAAAGAAGAAAGATACGAAAAAGAGAGAAGAAAAGATCCCTAAACTGCCAAAGAAGTGAGAGAAAAACAAAACTTTTTAACACACTAAAAATAAAAAAAAAGGTGAAAGGACGAACAACTGTAGGCAGGGCAGCCATACTCAACGGCGCCACCCTCAGAACTACATATATGTAGTGCAATAATAATAATAATAATAATAATAGTCTATTGTAGTTCAGTGCTTATTTGTTGTAGTGTTTAATAGCCTGATGGCTGTAGGGAAGAAGCTGTTCCTGAACCTTGACGTTACAGTTTTCAGGCTCCTGTACCTTTTTCCTGATGGCAGGGGTGAAATGAGTGTATGGCCAGGATGGAGTGGGTCTCTGATGATGTTAGCTTCCTTTTTGAGGCAGCGACTCCGATAAATCCCTTCGATGGTTGGGAGATCAGAGCCGGTGATGGACTGTTCACAACTTTTTGCAGTCTTTTCCACTCCTGCACATTCAACTTGATGCACCAGGCCATGATGCAACCAGTCAATATGCTTCCTACTGTACACCTGTAGAAGTTCAAGAGAATCCTCTCTGACATACCGAATCTCCTTAATCTTCTCCGGAAGTTCATGTGCTTTATTTATAATTGCATTAGTGTGCTGGGTCCAGGAAAGATCTTTGGAAATATGCACGCCCAAGAATTTGTTGACTCTGTCCACCATCGTTGATATAGATTTAGATGAGATTCAACTTTATTGTCATTGCACAAATACGAGTACAGGTACAACGAAATGCATTTTAGCATCTAATCAGAGTGCAAAGTAGTAAAATGCTGGTTAAAACAATATGTACAATGTGGATATATTGATCTAGTACATAGGCAAATAAATATATACAGATAAAAGGGTATAAAAAGATAGCTAGCGTCGGGCCTGTGAGTTCAGCAGGGTAATGGTATTTTGGAAGAAGCTGTTCCTCAGCCTGCTGGTGCGAGACCTGAGGCTCCTGTACCGCCTCCCTGATGGGAGGAGGGCAAATAGTCCATGGTTGGGGTGTGAGGGGTCCTTAATAATTTTCCCAGCCCGTCTCAGACACCGTGTGCGGTGAAGGGCAGCCATGGCAGGGAGCGGGGCACCGATGATGTGCTGAGCGGTTTTCACCACCCGTTGCAGTGCCTTCCTGTCAGCTGTTGAGCAGCTGCTGTACCATACCGTGAAGCAGGTGGTCAGGATGCTTTCAATGGTACAGCGGTAGAAGTTGGACAGGATCTGAGGGGACAAGTGAACTTTCTTAAGCCTCCTCAGAAAGTAGAGGCGCTGCTGCGCCTTTTAAATCAGTTTGGTGGTATTGAGGGACCAGGACAGATCCTCTGGGATATGTACCCCGAGGAATTTGGAGTTGGAGACACGCTCCACCTCAGTCCCGTTTATGTGGATGGGGGTATGTCTGCCACCTCTGGTCTTCCGGAAGTCTACGATGATTTCCTTCGTCTTGTGTTGAGGACAAGGTTATTATTGGCACACCAGGCTGCCAGGTTCTGGACCTCCTCCCTATAGGCTGATTCGTTGTTGTCCCTGATCAGTCCTACCACCGTGGTGTCATCAGCGAATTTTATGATGGCGTTGGAGCCATACTTAGGGACGCAGTCATGGGTGAAGAGGGAGTAAAGGAGAGGGCTGAGCACACAGCCCTGTGTCAGAGTGGAGGTGAGGTTGTTGATCCTAACCGACTGGGGTCTGTTAGTGAGGAAATCCAGTGTCCAGTTGCAGAGGGAGGTGGTGATGACAAGTCCGTTGAGTTTGGTGATCAGACTGGCGGGGATGACAGTATTAAATGCGGAGCTGAAGTCGATGAACAACAACCTGATGTAGGAGTTGTTATTGTCCAGGTTGTCAGGGCAGAGTGAAGAGCCGCAGATATGGCATCCCCTGTTGACCTATTGGGCCGATAGGCACACGGATGGGGGTCCAGTGTGGGGGGGGAGGCTGGATTTGAGGTGAGCCAGGATCAGTCTCTCAAAGCACTTTGCAATGACAGGGGTGAGTGCCACTGGGCGAAAGTCATTGAGTCTCCCTGAAACTGACTGTTTGGGCACTGGCACGATGGTTGTAGTCTTGAGGCAAGTAGGGACGACACCCTGGGCTAGTGACAGATTGAAAATGTCAGTGAAGACCAGGGATAGTTGTCCAGCACATGCCCTGAGCACAGGCCCGGGGATGCCATCGGGGCCGGCAGCTTTGTTGTCATTCACTTTGCTCAGTGCGCCTTGTACAGCAGAGGTGGAGAGACTGAGGGGTTGTTCATTCGGGGGTGGGGCATCTTTGATGGCTGGTGTTTTATTGTCCCGATCAAAATGAGCATAGAAATAGTTTCGCTCGTCAGGAAGGGAGGCGTTGTCTGGGGGGGAGGGGGGGGGGGGGGTGTTAACTTTGTTGTAGTCGGTGATGGACTTGATACCTTGCCACATGCGTCTGGGGTCGGAGTTATTTTGAAAATGCTCCTCGATCTGCCGTTTGTATTTGAGTTTTGCGCTCCCAATTCCCTTTTTCAGGTTGGCCCTGGATGAGCTGTATCCCTCAGTGTCGCCAGATCTGAAAGCGGCATCGCGAGCCTTCAGCAAGAGTCTGACCTCTCTGCTCATCCACGGCTTCTGATTAGGGAAGGTCTTTATTTGTTTGTGGGTTGTGATGTTGTCGGTGCAGGATTTTATATATAAACAGGATTGTGGGTCCTCATCCATCCTCTTCCAAAGTCCACAATCAGTTCATTGGATTTACTGATAATGAGAGCCAGGTTGTTGTGCTGGCACCATTTCGTCAATCGGTCGATCTCACTCTGACTCAACACCATCTGTAATTCGTCCAACAACCGTGGTGTCATCGTCAAACTTGAAGATGGAGTTGGCACTGTGTCCGGCTACACAGTCATGAGTATAGAGCAGGGGGCTGAGCACGCAGCTTTGAGGTGCTCCCGTACTGATTGTTAATGAGGAAGAAGTATTTCTGCCAATTCGAATAGACTGTGGTCTGTGGATGCGGAAGTCGAGGATCCAATTGCAGAGGGATGCACAGAGACCCAGTTCCATGAGCTTGATAACCAGCCTGGAGGGGATGATGGTATTGAGGGGGAAGATGGTATTGTAGTCTATAACCAACACGTAAGTGTTTTTATTATCCAAGTGCCGAGTGGAGAGCCAGTGAGATTGCATCCTCCATTGACCTGTTGTGACGGTAGGCAAACTGTAGTGGGTCGAGGTTCTTGCTGAGGTAGGTTGATATCCACCATAACCAACTTCTCAAAGTACTTCATCACCATAGACGTTAGTGCCACTGGTCGATAGTCGTTGAGGCACGTCACCTTGCTCTTCTTGGGCACCAGTATTATTCAAGCAGGTGGGAACCTCAGACCTCAATAGTGAGAGGTTGAAATATCCGCAAAACCAAGTGGTATGAATATTGATTTCTCCAACTTCAAGTAACCCTTGCATCCCCCCTCTCTCCATCCCTCCCCAACCCTTCGTACTAGCTTCAAAGTCGTCTTGTTGAGTCTGTCTGTAAGTCGTTTTATAAGTTTATATGACATAGAAGTAGGATTAGACCATTCAGCCCATTGAGTCTGCTCCACCATTCAATCATGGCTGATCTATCTTTCCCTCCTAACCCCATTCTCCTGCCTTCTCCCCATAACCCCTGACACCCGTACTAATCAAGAATCTGTCAATGTTCACTTTAAAAATACCCAATAACCATCCTATTTAACAATCCAACTTAAACGCAACAATCCTATCAACAACTGGCGAGCAGACCCGAGTTGCTATCTACCTCATTAGAGACCCTTGGACTAACTTAAATTGGACTTTATCTTGCACTAAACGTTATTCCCTTTAACCTGTACCCTGCCTTCTCCCCATAACCTTTGACACCCTAACTAATCAAGAAGCTACCAATCTCCGCTTTAATAATACCTAATGACTTGGCCTGTCCGTGGCAATGAATTCCACAGATTCAACATCCACTGGCTAAAGAAATTCCTCCACCGTTTTCACCTAGCCCATTGCTAACAATGGCCTGTTTCCTTCATCATCATTACTCTTTTGCATATCTTTAATTCATTTATTTTATATCTCTCTATATCACCGTCTATTCATTCATCACTGTCTACATCTCTCGTTCCCTTGCCCCGCCCCTCAGTCTGAAGAAGGATCTTGACTCAAAACGTCACCTATTCCTTTTCTCCAAAGATGCTGCCTGACCCGCTGAGTTACTCCAGCCTTTTGTGTCTATCTTCAGCCTTATATTGACACAGGTCTTTGTTCAGATGGTTGAATGGTTCAGATGGTTAGTATCATGAAATTCCGTACAAGTGTATGATGGAGGTGAATTTCTATGGGCATTTGAATTTGAGCAGAGTGTTTCACAGTTCCAATTAATGGAATCGGAGATTTGAATGAAGCCACATAAGTGCAGTCCACTGCACAATGAATATCGCAGGCTTTTGTGCCTCGATGGGTGGAATCGTCACTTTTTTCCACACAAAGGGTGGTGGGTGTATGGAACAAGCTACCAGTGGAGGTAGTTGAGGCAGGGACTATACTAACATTTAAGAAATAGTTAGACAGGTACAGGTCTGGAGGGATATAGCAGGTTTGGAGAGATATAGACCAAACGCAGGCAGGTGGGACTAGTGTTGCTGGAGAAGTTAGGCCAAAGGGCCTGTTTACACGCTGTATCATTCTATGACTCTATACCTGGGGCCAAGGAAAGAGCTTTCACGTCGCGGCCCTGTTTCAACCAATCTTTCCACCACCACGCACAAGAAGCACAAGAAGCGCAAGACAGACACCATTGTGCAGATGCCGAGAAGTGTGTTCAGCTCTGGCTGGACAACTTCTAATCTTGTGTGTGGACTCGATAAGAAGAAGAAGACTCTATACCTCAGGGAGCAGCTCTTGGTCTCTCTCAAATCTTAGCCTCCAGAAGTCACAAAGCTTACTCCAGTGTTGGAATCTGTGAGAGATACTTGGCCTCTCTACCAAGAAGAACCAGCACTGATTAGACAAGAATGACAGGGAGATCAAGGAGCTAATTGAACGCAAACAGAAAGCATCCTGGAGTGGAAGCACCACCCTAAGCAGCTCCACAGCTGCCCGAGATCAGGGATGCAGCAGAAAGCTGTGACCTAAAGAACAGATGGTGGAGAGAGAAGGCACGGGAGACTCAGCAACTCGCTAAAAGCAAGCAGTACATCATGATGATAGTCAGGATTCAAATACAATTTAACACTCCCCTGGACTTTAAGTCAATGCAAATACAATTGTTGGCAGCACTGATTACAGGTTGAAGCATCTCTGCTCATTTCTCCATGGGAGACCATGGCGCTGTTGTCCCTACTCCCCACCTTCCTCCATGTCCTCATGTGTGGCGGTTGCAGAGGGAGCTCTTTAACCAAACTAACCTGTTTCCGAGCAGGCAGCACGCATACAATGAGACTGTTCCAAGCTTAGCAAGTCATTGGCTTCCATGAATGTGAAAGTACTATTTAGTTTAGTTTAGAGATACAGCGCAGAAACAGGCCCTTCGGCGAAGAGCATTCCCCGTGCACTAGCACTATCCTACACACAAAAGACAATTTACAATTTTTACTGAAGCCAATTAACGTATACATCTTTGGAGTGTGGGAGGCAACTGGAGCACGCAGGGAAAACCCACGCGGTCATGGGGAGAACATTTCTAAAAGGGAAAAAATCACGATAGCGCCCTCTTAAAGTGAGAATATCCCAATGTTACATCTTTTTATTTTTTTGTTTGAAAACCAGCATCTGCAATTTCGCATGTTCCAAGATATCACCTATCCATGTTCTCAGGAGACACTGCCTGACCCACTGAGTTATTCCAGCACTGTGTCTTTTTTTGTAAACCAGCATGTGCAGTTCCTTGTCTTTACAAATGTTTTTCTGTTTCTTTTTTCTGGGACATTCTCACTTTAAGAAGGTGCAATCATGATTTGGTGCTTACACTATGTGCCAAATACATTTAGTGTACCAAATAAGGTGATAGTACAATTTCTAGGCATCTTAACCTTAAATCAAAAATATATGAAAACCCATGATGATAATGATGATGAAGAATTAATTTGAAGGACATCTAAACAGTACAATGCACTCTTCTCCAAAGCAACAGCAAAAAAAGATAGCTCTACTGTGCAATAGTTAGGAACTATTAGTTGGCAGAAAATTCTGAACTGCCCATTAATGGAAGTGAACGTTTATCAAGGACAGTAAAATGTTATTTCAAGTGGGCATCAGAACAATCGGAATGATAATGTGAAGATTGAGTAAAAAAGTAATGGTTAAAGTAATATCCAAGATATTGTGTGGTAAACTCAGAAGCAGAAGTACACGGGTAAGATCATAATGAATGCCTAATGATAATGTAAGGGCGGTACACACATTGTTTGCTTTGGGCAATTCCATTTTGGCAACAACCCATGACATTGTGTGTATTTATTGGAACCTATATTAATAGTGACAGATTATTTTAGCATGAGCTTAAGGTTTACTGTTCTGGGTTGCCCTCCATTTAGAGTGAAACATTTAGTTTAAAGTCATAGTCACAGATCCAGAGTCAGACAGCACGGAAACAGACATTCCGGACCAGCTTGCCAATGTCGACCAAGGTGCCCCATTTATATTAATCACACCTTCCCTATCCAAGTATCTGGCCAAATATCTTTTGAATATGTTATAGTTTCTGCCTCCTCCAGCAGCTCATTCCATATAACCACAGCCTTCTGTGTGAAAAAGTTGCCCCTAAGATTCTTATAAATCTTTCTCCTTTCTCATCTTAAACATATGGCCTCTGGTATTTGATTCCCGTACTTTGGGTACAATTCTAATATATCGTCATAGTCTATTCCATATGTATTCACTCAAAATATCCTACAGCCTATTGCATAAATGATTTGCAGCTGTAGTGAATGTGGGAAATAAACTTAGATGGGAGGTATGTATTGAAGTAACAGGGCCAAAGCTGGACAGAAGGGACATAAACATGTTGGGGAATTAGATTTTCTCGAGAATCACTCAGGTAAAAAAAATAAGATTGACAATATTAATGAAAATATGAACACAAAGAGAGAAGAATTATGAAAAAAGAATATGCAATTGTATGGTTAGAAATTAAAAAGAGGGGAGGTTGTTATTTTGGAAAACTGTTCTGTGTGTGAAGTATATTGGAAGCTAAAGTGGGTGACGTATACTGCAAGCTAAAATTATTGTTTTGGGGAGACTTTGATTACTTGTCCATTTACTGACATAAGGAGGTAGCATAGAAAGAGAAAGCAAAGTTTTTAAATATTTGGACAGTTATGTTAATAAACTTACTTTACTGGAAGGTGACTTGATAGTTCATTATAAACTTGAGGCTATAAAATCAGGGTCTAAAAACAAGGAACTGCAGATGCTGGTTTACAAAAAAAGATGAAGTATTGGAGTAACTCAGCAGGTCAGGCAGTATCTCCGGTGAACTTGGATAGGTGGCATTTCGGGTCAGGGCCCTTTTTCAGACCAAATGTAGGTGGGGGTGAAAGAAAGCTAGAAGAGAGGAAGTGTGAGGCGGTAGTGCTGGTTGGCAGATGCTACCTAAAATACAAGTAATTAAACTAAACAACCTGAGGAATGGTCCAAACCCGAAATATCACCTATCCAAGTTCCTCGAGGATGCTGCCTGGCCATCTGAGTTATTACAGCACTTTGTGTCTTTTTTAGGCTATAAATTCAAATTGGTTTATTTCGAGAAACACTTTTTAAATCTTGAACCATTTCCAGAATGTTGCAAGAGAATTACCATGAAATGATCTCTTGATATATGTGCTTCAAGGAAAAGATTTTCTTGTGGCTCTATTAATGTTAAAATTTACAAATGCCCTGTCCTCTGAATTAAAATGTATTAACAGACATTGTAAGATCTGAAGCAACAGCTTAACTATTTCAAACAAATTCAGAAGGGTATAAAAAATAAACCTGCTTTTGCTGTCATTATAGTAAAGGTCAATTGTTAGTCACGTGTGTCACCAAAAAGATGAAAAATTGTGAATACACCCTTCTAATTTTGAAAGCATTACAGGTATATTGTTTTGTTATATATATATTATATATACCTGTATATATAATATATATATGATTCATATTTTTCAGTTTATCACACAAAATGTTTTAATGTTATGCTGACAATGTTTGTTTAGGGTCAGAGGTCAAATAGGACTGGTCACGTGTGTGACACCACACGGAAGCATTATACAAACCCTGTGAATTTAAAAAAGCTAGAATGTTTATTTCTTTAGCAAACATGCATTATAGTTCTGTAGGAACTAGTTAGGAAAACAGCAATGAATAAGATTAATCTCTTACAATAATTTTTAACGTATTACTTTGTGATGACCCTCAGCATAGGAGCACCACAAGGCTGCGTATTTTCCCCACTCCTCTACTCTCTCTACACCAATGACAGCATCTCCTCTGTCAAGCTTCTCAAGTTTGCAGACGACACAACCCTGATTGGACTGATCCAGGATGGGGAGGAATCTGCCTACAGTCAGGAAGTGACACAGCTGGCATCCTGGTGCCATCGCAACAACCTGGAGCTCAATGCTCTTAAGACAGTGGAATTGATTGTAGACTTTAGGAGAGCTCCCCTTCCCTTTACCCCACTCACCATCAACAACACAGTCACATCTGTGGAGTCTTTTAAGTTCCTGGGAACCATCATCTTCAAGGGTCTTAATAGGGGGCCACCATCAACTCCACTGTCAAAAAGGCACAACAGAGGATGTACTTCCTACAGCAGCTGAGGAAGCACCATCTGCCACAGGCAATGATGGTCCAAATCTATACGGCCATCGTCCTCACCTTCTCCATCATGGTCTGGTTTGGCTCAGCCACTAGGCACGACATCCGGAGGCTGCAGCGAATCATCCAATCAGCTGAGAAGGTTATTGGCTGCAACCTTCACTCCATTGATAAACTGTACACTGCAAGGGCCAGGAAGTGAGCGGGCAAGATCATCTCTGACCCCTCTCACACTAGCCACAAACTCTTTGAATCACTTCCTTCTAGAAGGCGACTCCAGACTGTCAAAGCTGCCACAGCCAGACATAAAAACAACTTTTTTCCATGAGTAACAGCTCTACTCAATAACCAAAATTCTGTAGCCTCTTGTTGCTCTGGTATTTTATTTAATTCACATGTTTAGTTGATAATTTTTTATTATTAATGTTTAATGTTTTATTTGTAATTCCTAACTATCACTGTATGTCATGTTGTCACTTGCGGCCGGAGCACCAAGGCAAATTCCTTGTATGTGAATATACTTGGCCAATAAACTTATTAATTCATTCATTCTTTCATTCACTTATTTATTCATATCTGGTGATGTGTGTGACATTTATGTTCACTTTCCAAAGAATGGGCCTAAAGCAGCTTTTTCAAAATAATGTACTTATTTTTGGCAAAAATTGGCTAGACCACAAATAGGGCAAGAATATACAGTAAATCCTTGTTATGACAGACTATTGGGGAGTAACGGTGTTCATTATTGTCGATGGTCCGCTATAACTGAATCAGGAATTACCATTGTATGAGTTGCAGGTTAATACACGATAGGACACACAATGCTGGAGTACCTCAGCAGGTCAGGCAGCATCTCTGGGAAACATGGATAGGTGACCTTCCAGGTTGAGACCCTGCTTCAGACTCTCGGTCTGGAATTGGGCCTGGAATCCAGGTGAGTTGGCGGCACTGCCTGCTGGTGTCCGGGGGAGTCAATGGTTGCAGCCCACTGGCGGTCGGAGTGCAGGTGAGGGTCAGCGGTGGTGGTGGTGGTGGTGGTGGTGGTGGTGGCAGCGGCAGCAGACACGAGTGGCAGTGCTCGAGGAAGCTGGGTGGGACGGCAGTGGCAGAGGTGGTGTGGGCAGCCAGCATGGCAAGTGGCCCAGGAGGCGATGCTGGCCAGGGGTGATGTGGACAGCCAACACTGTAAGCAGCAAGGGAAGCAACCATGAGCTGGGGTGGCATGGGCGACCAGCACTGTAAGAGACCTGCAAGGCGCCGCTGGACGGGGGTGGTGTGGGCAGCAAGCCGGCTATTGTATGAGCAGCCGTTGGGAGGTCAGTCCATTATAAAAAAGGTCTGTTAAAATCAGAGTTTACTATATTCTGAGCCCCTCTAACTCAACACTGACATTTCCCAGCAGTCCAAATGCAGGTATATTTTAGGAGCTAATGCCTGTTAGGTGTGCTGTAGAATTCCTATTTCAACAGCCTTATGTCCTATTTCTAATGTGAAACAGCTACAATTATGTCTCTCCTCTGTGGAAGCGACCAGAAAACAAGAGCAAAATTAGCCTTTAGTGATAGGAACCCGAAGCAACCATGATCCTGCCTGTGGCCAACCAAGTAGACCTGCTGTAGCCCTGGTGATTCAAATATCACAATGCTGGACTCCACTAGACCTTGTCAAAGGCCTTGCCAAAGTCCATTTAGACAACGTCCACTGCCCTGCCCTCATCAATTATCTTGGTGACCACTTCAAAACACTCGGATTTGTGAGACACAGTTTCCCATGCACAAAGTCATGCCGACTAACCATAATCAATCCATGCCTATCTAATTGCTGGTAGATCCTTGGTAGTTGCTGATATGACTGTATGACTATCCATGCAGTATGACTGTATGACCCTTCATTAGGATCTCTTCCATTATGTTTTAATCTCACTCATGGTGAGGTTTCACAGTCAGGAGAAAAGGTGTTGTGTAGCCTGTGCTGGATACATAAACAATAGGTGCAGGAGTAGGCCATTCGCCTTTCGAGACATGATCAATGTGATCATGGCTGATCATCCACAATCAGCACCCTGTTCCTGCCTTCTCCACATACCCCTTAATTCCACTAGCCCTGAGCTCTATCGAACTCTCCTGAATGCATCCAGTGAATCAGCTTCCACTGCCTTCTGAGGCAGATAATTTCACAAATTCACAACTCTCTGTGTGATAAAGTTTTTCCTCATCTCAGTTCTAAATGGCTTACTCCTTATTCTTAAAATGTGGCCCCTGGTTCTGGACTCCCCCAACATCGGGAACATGTTTCCTGCATCTAGCGTGTTCAATCCCTCAATAATTGTATATGTTTCTATAAGAATCCCTATCCTTCTAAATTCCAGTGAATACAAGCCCAGTTGCTCTATTCTTTCATCATATGACAACAGTCCCGTCATCCCGGGAATTAACCTTGTGAATCTACGCTGCACTCATTCAATAGCAAGAATATCCTTCCTTAAAATAGGAGACCAAAACTCCATCACCCTGGGTTTTCTGTTCCCTAGTGCATCTGGGAGATTGTTTGTGTCTTCCTTAGTGAAGACAGAACCAAAGTACCTGGTCAACTCATTTGAGGCATCTTTTCTAATTCTTTCCTACTCCAGGTGAACAAAATGTATCCAGGCGACTATCGGACTATCTTTGATCGGACTTTATCTTGCACTAAACGTTATTCGCGTTATTCCCTTCATCATGTATCTATACACTGTGTCTGGCTCGATTGTAATCATGTATTGTCTTTATAACTGACTGGTTAGCACGTAACAAAACCTTTGCACTGTAGCTCGGCACACGTGACAATAAACTAAACTGAACTAAACTAAGAATCCCCTCCAACAGCTTCTCCACAATGATGTAGTTCCCTAGCTAATTTCTTGCTGCCTAGCTTGTCTGAAACCTTAATTCCCCCAATACATACACACAACCTTGCGATTAGAATGAATCAACCAGTGTTACCTGGGCAATAGACAATAGACAATAGGTGCAGGAGTAGGCCATTTGGCCCTTCGAGCCAGCACCGCCATTCAATGTGATCATGGCTGATCATCCCCAATCAGTACCCCATTCCTGCCTTCACCCCATATCCCCTGACTCCGCTATTCTTAAGAGCCCTATCTAGCTCTCTCTTGAAAGCATCCCGAGAACCTGCCTCCACCGCCCTCTGAGGCAGAGAATTCCACAGACTCACCACTCTCTGTGAGAAAAAGTGTTTCCTCGTCTCCGTTCTAAATGGCTTACTCCTCATTCTTAAACTGTGGCCCCTGGTTCTGGACTCCCCCAACATCGGGAACATGTTTCCTTCCTCTAGCGTGTCCAAGCCCTTAACAATCTTATATGATTCAATGAGATATCCTCTCATCCTTCTAAACTCCAGAGTGTACAAGCCCAGCTGCTCCATTCTCTCAGCATATGACAGTCCCGCCATCCTGGGAATTAACCTTGTAAACCTCCGCTGCACTCCCTCAATAGCAAGAATGTCCTTCCTCAAATTAGGGGACCAAAACTGCACACAATACTCCAGGTGTGGTCTCACTAGGGCTCTGTACAACTGCAGAAGGATGTCTTTGCTCCTATATTCGATTCCTCTTGTTATAAAGGCCAACATGCCATTCGCTTTCTTCACTGCCTGCTGTACCTGCATGCTTACTTTCATAGACTGATGTACAAGGACCCCCAGATCCCGTTGTACTTCCCTTTTTCCCAACTTGACCCCATTTATATAGTAAGCCGCCTTCCTGTTTTTGCTACCATAGTGGATAACCTCACATTTATCCGCATTAAACTTCATCTGCCATACATTTGCCCAATCACCCAACCTGTCCGAGTCACCCTGCATTCTCATAGCATCCTCCTCACAGTTCACACTGCCACCCAGCTTTGTGTCATCTGAAAATTTGCTAATTTTACTTTGAATCCCTTCATCCAAATCATTGATGTATATTGTAAATAGCTGCGGTCCAAGCACCAAGCCTTGCGGTACCCCACTAGTCACTGCCTGCCATTCTGAAAGGGACCCGTTAATCCCTACTCTTTGTTTCCTGTCTGCCAACCACTTCTCTATCCATGTCAACACTCTACCCCCAATACCATGTGCCCTAATTTTGCCCACTAACCTCCTATGTGGAACCTTATCAAATGCTTTCTGAAAGTCCAGGTACACTACATCCACTGGCTCTCCCTTGTCCATTTTCCTAGTTACATCTTAGTCAAGCATGATTTCCCCTTCGTAAATCCATGCTGACTCGGACCGATCCTGTTACTGCTATCCAAATGTGCGGCTATCTCATCTTTTATAATTGACTCCAGCATCTTCCCCACCACCGATGTCAGGCTAACTGGTCTACAATTCCCCGTTTTCTCTCTCCCGCCTTTCTTAAAAGGTGGGATAACATTAGCTACCCTCCAATCCACAGGAACTGTTCCTGAGTCTATAGAACATTGGAAAATTATCACCAATGTAGCCACGATTTCTAGAGCCACTTCCTTAAGTACCCTGGGATGCAGAGAATCAGGCCGTGGGGATTTATCAGCCTTCAGTCCCATCAGTCTATCCAACACCACTTCCTGCCTAATGTGGATTTCCTTCAGTTCCTCTGTCACCTCAGATCCTCTGGCCACTATTATATCAGGAAGATTGTTTGTGTCCTCCTTTGTGAAGACAGATCCAAAGTATCTGTTCAACTCATCTGCCAAAGAATGCAGCTCAAAGAATACTGGTGCAGATTATACTCGATGTATTTACTGTAAAACAAACCTACAAATTGGAATTGGCTAGGTTTGAGATGAAACCTCAGATGCTAAATTCTAACATTTCCACTCTCAGACTTGTCAATGCACCGAGGCATTTCTCAGCAGGATAATTGTGAAGGAAACCAGCAATTTGTTCCATCAACAGCACAGCCACCCACCACACAGTATGTTCAGTTGCCATTCACATCCAAGCGATTACAAACTTTGCAGCAGAAGAGATCTCGTGCAGAGTCAGCACAGGCATTATCCACCAGAACCCCAGTCAGCATGCAACACTGCCCTCTGGCAACCGTTGCAATTTCAAATCGTAAATCAGTGGAATCTAATTAAAAAACTATGATTCATAAGTTGTATTCATATTGATAGAAAGTTTCCTTCACAATTATCCTGCTGAGAAATGCCTCGGTGCATTGACAAGTCTGAGAGTGGAAATGTTAGAATTTAGCATCTGAGGTTTAATCTCAAACCTAGCCAATTCCAATTTGTAGGTTTGTTTTACAGTAAATACATCGAGTATAATCTGCACCAGTATTCTTTGAGCTGCATTCTTTGGCAGATGAGTTGAACAGATACTTTGGATCTGTCTTCACTAAGGAGGACACAAACAATCTTCCTGATATAATAGTCATCATGATTATGCATTTAACAATCACAAAACTCATCTGGGTACACTGGTATTTTTTGTAGTTAGATTTTATCTTAAGACATTGTGCAACACCGGGAACTATATGTGCAACAGATATAAAATTACCAACATATAGCAACAGGAGAGAGCTTTCAACAAATCAGAGTGGGTGAAAGTGCTATGCCTGTTGCAGTAGAATCATCGTGCTGTACAGCATGGAAACAGGCCCTTCGGCCCACCTTATCCACTCTGACCAAGTTGGCATATTAGGCTATCCCCATTTACCTGCATTTGGACCATATTCCTCTAAAGCCTTCTTGTCCATATATCTGTCCAAATGTCTTTTAAAAGTCATAATAGCATCCGCTTCTATAGTTTCTTCTTGCAGTCCATTACAGTTTTATGCTACCCTCTGAGAGAAAATGTTTCCCTCAGATACCTTTTAAATCTCTCCCGTCTCACCTTAAGTCTATGTCCTCTAGATTTGGAATCATCTACCCTGGGAAAAAGACTGC
Organism: Amblyraja radiata; assembly: GCF_010909765.2. Classification (NCBI taxonomy): domain Eukaryota; kingdom Metazoa; phylum Chordata; class Chondrichthyes; order Rajiformes; family Rajidae; genus Amblyraja; species Amblyraja radiata. The sequence continues at coordinate 57,255,124 of NC_045960.1, forward strand.
GCATTCATTTTACCCATGGCCTTCATGATCTTGTAAATCTGAAGGTCACTCCTCAAACTCCTACATGCCAAAGAAAAAAATCCCAGCCTATTTAATCTTTCCCTATAATTCAAGCCTGAAATTCCAGGTTACATCCTGGAGAATCTCTTCTGCACTTCCAACTTAATGACATCATTCCTGAAGCTAGATGACCAGAACTGAACACAACAAGTACAATCCCACCAATTACTTGTATTACTGCATCATGATGTCCCAACATTTGTACACAATATCCTTCCCAATGAAGGCAAGCATGCCAAGCACCTTCTTCATCACATTGTTTGCGTGCCTCGTCACTTGTAGGAACCGTGCACCGATACTCCGAAAACTCTCTATTACATAACACCCTCCAGGACTCTAACATTTACTGTGTAAATCTTGTCAGAATTAAATTTGCTGTTCCTTGACCAATTTTCCTACCTGATCTAGACCATTTGTAAACTTAGATATCTTTCCTCACTGCCCACTATACCATCAATTTTGGCGTCATCTGCAAATTTACTGTCCGCATTGTCGTCCATATCATTAATGTGGATAATAAGCAGCAAAGGACCCCACGGATCACAGACCTCTGGCCACAATCAGAAAAACAACCTTCCCCAGCCATCCTTTAATTCCTTCCTCCAAGCCAATTATGAATCCAACTGGCTAGCTTCGCCTTGGATTCCATATGAGCTAACCTTTCAGACAAGCCTACCATGCAGTGCCTTGTCAAAGGCCTTGCAACGTCCAGATAGCGACGTCCATCTCCTGCCCTCATTAATCCACTTGGCAACCTTTTCAAAATACATTATTGGATTTGTCAGAAGTGATTTCTCATGCACAAAGCCATACTGATCATCCCTAATCAGTCTGTGCCTATATAGTTGCTATTAGATCATATCCATCAGAATGTTCTCGAACAACTTATCCCTGACTAGGTTCACCACCATGTAATTAACTGGGTTGTCTTTGCTGCCCTTCTTAAATAACATATAATATTAACCACCCTTCAGTCTTCTGGAACGTCATCTGCGGCTACCAACGATACAAATATCTTTGTAAAGGCCTCCACAATTTCCTTCCTACCTACCGGAAGGTGCGAGGATGAAATTGGTCTGACCCAGGGAATTTATCCACCTTAATGTGCTTTGAAACTACTGATACATCCTCTATGGTAATTTGTGCTAATCATCTAATACATCGCAACTCTTGTGCCTCAAGCCCTTGACTTCCATGAACTTTGCCTCAGTAAAAGCGGATTAGAAGCATTCATTTAATAGCTCGCTCATTCTGTGGTTGCACTCTTCCCTTGCCACTCTTACACTCTAAACATATCTGTAGAATCTCATGGGATTTTCCTTTACCTTGACAGACAACACAATTTCATGTTCTCTTTTTGCCTTCCCGATTGCTTTCTTAAGTGTACTCTGACTTAGATTAGAGATTAGTTTGATCTGACTGCCTAAATTTAACGTATGCCTCATTTTTCCTGCCAGAGGCCCAACATCTCTCATCAAAATGCTTCTCTAAACTTACCAGCCTTGCCCTTCACCCTAGCAGGAACATGCTGCTCCTGTACTCTTGCTATCTCACCTTTGAAACCTTCCACTTGCCAGCTGTCCCTTTACCTGTAGACTCTCCCAATAAACCTCTGCGTTCCCACCTTATGCCTTCAAAAATCACCTTTGGCCCAATTTAAGAACCTTAATTGGTGGGCCAGTCCTATCCTGCTGCATAACTACTTAAAAACTAATAGAATTATGGTTATTGCTTCCAATGTGCTCTCCCATTGACACTTCAGTCACTTGCCCTACACCATTCACTAAGTTGTGTCCTCTCCAAAGGTGCTCTCCATATATTAATCAAGGAAACTTCGGCACATTTAACAAATTCCACTCCACCTTGCGTGTTAAGCCTCTAGCATTGAAATAGCTAGAGGTATCCCTCTCACTTTACTGTGAACCTGCCTATCCAGTCTGCTAAACGCTTTATTTGACGACAGTATTCTCCCCCCCCCCCCCCTCCCTCTCCTCTGAGACTCTCCCCTGCCAATCTAGTTTAAACCCTCCCGAGTCGCACTAGCAATTCTTCCTCCCGGTATATTAGTATCAGCTCATAAACGTGTAGGATGGGATCAGGACTAAATGCTTGACACACATATCATTCATTCATTGAGAAATTCAGTGGTCTCTCTGATATTGCTTTATATCTATCACTGTGATCTCCCTTTGTCATTTTTCTTCATCATCACTCCTTTACAAGGAGTAAAACCATCGCCCACCAGAACTTCAGAAGGTAGGAGAATGGGGTTAGGAGGGAGAGGTAGACCAGCCATGATTGAATGGTGGAGTAGACTTGATGGGCTGAATGACCTACGTCTACTTAAAATCACTTAAAATCTTATGGTAGACACATAACTCAGTGGGCCAGGCAGCATCTCTGGAACATAGATTGCCACATTTAAGGTAGGTGGAGAAGATCATAAGTGTGTAGGAAAGAACTGCAGATGCTGGTTTAAATCGGTAGACACAAAATGCTGGAGTAACTCAGCGGGACAGGCAGCATCTCTGGAGAATAGGAATGAGTGACGTTTCGGATTGAGACCCTTCTTCAGACTTCATTCCTTCTCTCCAGAGACGCTGCCTGTCCCACTGAGTTACTCCAGCATTTTGTGTCTACCGATTTAAACCAGCATTTGCAGTTCTTTCCTACACACTTATGATCTTCTCCACCCACCTTAAATGTGGCAATCTATGTTCGTGAGAAGCTATCAAACATTGCCTCATATTGTTTCTTGCCACAGTCCATCGTGCATTCTTTCCTTCATCCTGCTTCAGTCAATGCCTGGTGTTCTTATTGTGATCACGATTTAATTCGTATCTAATGCAAACTTCAGATACACCAATGATCAATTGCATTGGAAACTGGAATCAAAATCTAAAAATGGTTGAATTCAGACTCGGGGATTTCATTATTTTCATATTTTGCCGAGAGCTAAATTAATTTTTTAATCTCTTACTTCAATGGAGATGCAATGTTTTTCCATATCGTATCTCCATCCGCACTGCGGCCTAACATTGAGCAGTTGACAGCCTCTGCTGGGGACCGACTTTGGGAGCCTGCGGGACTTCCCATCGTGGAGCTGGTGATCCCTTTGTCAGGGATCGACCTCGGAGCTCCAACCGTGGGAGACTGCGGACTTTAACACCGTAGAGCTTGCGGTCCCTGGTTAGAGACCGACTTCGGGAGCTCCAAGCCGTGGGAGCTTCGATCGCCCCGATGGATGGTTCGACTGCCCGACCGCAGGAGAATAAAGAGGGAAGAGGTTTAGACTTTATTGCCTTCCATCACAGTGAGGAATGTGGGGAATCTGCTGTGGTGGATGTTTATGTTAACGTTTAGGTAGTTGTGTGTCTTGTTGCTTTTTTTAGTATGGGTGTATGGTCATTCGAATATCACTTGTTGGTACACGTGACAATAAAATACTTTTGAAACCTTTGATGATGCAGTGATGAACGGAATTGGGATGGTTTAACATAGAAACATAGAAACATAGAAATTAGGTGCAGGAGTAGGCCATTCGGCCCTTCGAGCCTGCACCGCCATTCAATATGATCATGGCTGATCATCCAACTCAGTATCCCGTACCTGCCTTCTCTCCATACCCTCTGATCCCCTTAGCCACAAGGGCCACATCTAACTCCCTCTTAAATATAGCCAATGAACTGGCCTCGACTACCCTCTGTGGCAGGGAGTTCCAGAGATTCACCACTCTCTGTGTGAAAAAAGTTCTTCTCATCTCGGTTTTAAAGGATTTCCCCCTTATCCTTAAGCTGTGACCCCTTGTCCTGGACTTCCCCAACATCGGGAGCAATCTTCCTGCATCTAGCCTGTCCAACCCCTTAAGAATTTTGTAAGTTTCTATAAGATCCCCTCTCAATCTCCTAAATTCTAGAGAGTATAAACCAAGTCTATCCAGTCTTTCTTCATAAGACTGTCCTGACATCCCAGGAATCAGTCTGGTGAACCTTCTCTGCACTCCCTCTATGGCAATAATGTCCTTCCTCAGATTTGGAGACCAAAACTGTACGCAATACTCCAGGTGTGGTCTCACCAAGACCCTGTACAACTGCAGTAGAACCTCCCTGCTCCTATACTCAAATCCTTTTGCTATGAAAGCTAACATACCATTTGCTTTCATCACTGCCTGCTGCACGTGCATGCCCACTTTCAATGACTGGTGTACCATGACACCCAGGTCTCGCTGCATCTCCCCTTTTCCTAGTCGGCCACCAATTTATCTTGATATTAAAAAGGATGAGAATGTTAAAACAAAAACGTTGTTTAATTGGGAACAGACAGCAACCAGAGGAATCCTCTGCAAGGGATCAGTACTAGCACATGGATTTTGGAGAACCTTGTTTGGTGATAACCTGCTGTGAGTTTCTGCCAAAGATTGCATTGAGTACTCTTGACGTGGCTCCTCCACATCAGTGAGACCAAGTGTAGACCATGTCACTGCTTCAATTTGCTAGCACAAAACTAGGTTACTAGCACAAAACTAGGATTTGTTTCTAGTTTTTATACTGGAATATAAAAACATGGATCTAATGCTGAGGCTTTACAAGGCAATGGTCAGGCCACATTTGGAGTATTGTGAGCAATTTTGGGCCCAATATTTGTGGATGGATGTTCTGCCATTGGAGAGGGTCTGGAGAAGGTTTAAGAGAATGATCCCAGGAATGAGTGGGTTAACATATGATGAGCATTTGACTGCACTGGGCCTGTACTCGCTGGAGTTTAGAAGGTTGATTGGGGACCTCATTGAAACTTACCGAATAGTGAAAGTGGAGAAGATGTTTACATGAGTGGGAGAGTCTAGGACCAGAGGCCATAGCCTCAGAATAAAAGGACGTACCTTTAGAAAGGAGATAAGGAGTAATTTCTTTAGTCAGTGGGTGGTGAATCTGTGAAATTAATTGCCATGAACAGTTGTGGAAACCAAGTCAATAGATATTTTTAAGGCAGTGATTGACAGATTCTTCATTAGTACAAGTGTCAGGGGTTGAGGGTAGAAGGCAGGATGCTAGGAGCCTACAAGGTGACTTGGATAGGCTGGGTGAGTGGGCAAATGCATGGCAGATGACGTATAATGTGGATAAATGTGAGGTTATCCACTTTGGTGGCAAGAACAGGAAAGTAAACTATTATCTGAATGGTGGCCGATTAGGAAAAGGGGATATGCAACGAGATCTGTGTGTCATGGTACACCAGTCATTGAAAGTAGGCATGCAGGTGCAGCAGGCAGTGAAGAAAGCGAATGGTATGTTGGCATTCAAAGCAAAAGGATTTGAGTATAGGAGCAGGGAGGTTCTACTGCAGTTGTACAGGGTCTTGGTGAGACCGCACCTGGAGTATTGTGTACAGTTTTGGTCTCCTAATCTGAGGAAAGATATTCTTGCATAGAGGGAGTACAGAGAAGGTTCACCAGACTGATTCCTGGGATGGCAGGTCTTTCATATGAAGAAAGACTGGATAGACTCGGCTTGTACTCGCTGGAATTTAGAAGATTGAGGAGGAAACTTACAAAATTCTTAAGGGGTTGGACAGGCTAGATGCAGGAAGATTGTTCCCGATGTTGGGGAAGTCTAGAACACGGAGTCACAGCTTAAGGATAAGGGAGAAGTCTTTTAGGACCGAGATGAGAAAAACATTTTTCACACAGAGAGTGGTGAATCTCTGGAATTCTCTGCCACAGAAGGTAGTTGAGGCCAGTTCATTGGCTATATTTAAGACGGAGTTAGATGTGGCCCTTGTGGCTAAAGGGATCAGGGGGTATGGAGAGAAGGCAGGTACAGGATACTGAGTTGGATGATCAGCCATGATCATATTGAATGGCGGTGCAGGCTCGAAGGGCTGAATGGCCTACTCCTGCACCTATTTTCTATGTTTCTATGTTTCTAGGAGAATGGAGTTGAGAGGGAAAGATAGATCAGCCATGATTGAATGGCGGAGTAGACTTGATGGACTAAATAGCCTAATTCTCCTCCAAGAACTTATGAACTAAATGATTGGCCCAGAACAAAATCTGGCAACTCTAAACTGGGCATCCATGGTCCACCTCACCATCAATAACAACAAAATTGTATGCAAGCACATCATGTAACCACACAACACAATTGCTTCCTCATTCTAACATTCCAAGCAAACCAGGATTAAATAATAAATTAAAAGCCATACTTTTCTAAACATTAGTGTACGCCTGGAACAGCACCAATTTAGGTAACCTCCCACAACCCCCACCCGCCTCCCACAACCTTCCCTTTATCTGCCCCGCTTCCCTCTCACCCCACCTGGGCTCACACTTATTTCTCCCCTCCCAACTTCCCTTCCCTCCTGCTAGTTTCCTCCCTCTGGCTTTGCAATTTGTAACTCTTCAATGCCGTCTCTCGCCTTTTGCTTTTATCTCCAACCTTTGTTCCAACCATCTGCCTCTCAATAAAAAAAACCCTTGTCTGCATCCTACTATTTAGTCCTGCTTCCTCCCTCTTCCAGTTCTCTTCTCCCCCACTACAATCAGTCTGAAGAAGGGCCTCAAGTCAAAACTTTAAGGGCCTGTCCCACTTGGCTGACAGTTACGTTGACATTTAGTGACTGACGCGCGACTGTCACGCGTGCCATCTTGCGTCTTCATGCGTCAGCACAGCCACCTGGAGCGGATGATACCCAGTTTATGATATTTACCAAGATTATGATATTTATGGTGATTTTCTAAAAGGTTCCCGTTTCTTGAGTGGTGCTAGCAATTGGAAAACTGCAGATGTAATGCTCCTATTCAAAAAAAGAAGTGAATGAAAGGTAGCAAGCTGCAGGCCAAATTAATCTGTCGGAAGGAATTGCAGGTGCTGGTTTAAATTGAAGATAGACACAAAATGCAGGAGTAACTCAGCGGGACAAGGAGCATCTCTGGAGAGAAGGAATGGATTATGTTTTGGGTCGAGACTCTTCTTCAGACTGAAGAAAGGTCTCGACCCGAAACATCACCCATTGCTTCTCTCCAGAGATGCTGCCAGTCCCGTTGAGTTACTCCAGCATTTTGTATCACTTATCTGGTTTGCTCTCTATTTCTATATTGGTATGTATTGGTATGTAAACTTTGTGTGCAAGGATTTCCAGCTCATTTTGAACACAAACATCTTCCAAACCCTCAATGTCTCATTCCTCATGTGAATTGCCTGTTGCCAAAGATTGCCAACATTCCCATTGTTCTGAAAATGCTAAGTAATTATCCACAATGTACTCTTAAATCGCGCCCGCTTATATCCATGACGCGTAAAAGGCGGACCGACTGCGTATAGGCAGCGCGCGGCGTGCATGGTTACGCATGTTGACGTAATCATGCATCACCATGCCCTACACGTATGAAGTCAGGACGTCAGTGTGCGACCGCAGTACGTCCTCGTGCGTAAGCGATACGCCAAGTCAAGTCAAGTTTATTTGTCACATACACATACAAGATGTGCAGTGAAATGAAAGTGGCAATGTCTGCGGATTGTGCAAAGAAACTGCAGAACAGAATCAGTATTTACATATTCGAAGAAAAAAAACTGCAGTTTTAAAAAGACACAACACAACAGTAAATTGGTACAGTAAATTAGTCCCTGATGAGATAAGAGTTTACAGTCTTGATGGCATGTGGGAAGAAACTCCGTCTCATCCTCTCAGTTTTCACAGCATTACAGCAGAGGCGTTTGCCTGACCGTAGCAGCTGGAACAGTCCGTTGCTGGGGTGGTAGTGGTCCCCCATAATGTTGCTGGCTCTGGATCTGCACCTTCTGATGTATAGTTCCTGCAGGGGGGGCGAGTGTAGTTCCCATAGTGCGTCGGTCGAACGCACTACTCTCTGCAGAGCCTTCTTGTCCTGGGCAGAGCAGTTCCCAAACCAGATTGTGATGTTGCTGGACAAGATGCTTTCTTTTTTTTTTATTTATTAGAAGTAGACATATTATAAAATGTAGTTACACATTATAGTGTTTATCTATTGCTTTACTATTGTTTACTTATGTTTGGGTACTTCAGTTATGAGGTTTGTATGTACATAATAGTTGTATGTATATATATGTCTGTAGGTATTATGGGAAATTGCCTAGGGTAGTATTATTATTAGTAATGAATTGATTTTTAAATATGGTAGAAGTGTTGGGGAAAAGGGGTGAGATTTAATAAGTTATTCTTCTTCTCACTCCTTTTCGAGCTTGTACAGACACAGAGTTGGACATTGGAACTTTGATTTTGTTCTTCTCATTGCTTTGTAAATATTGATTGTAATGTCCAATTGTTTGATAATTTCGATTTTGTTAATATTAATGTCGTTAATGTCTTTACTTGTTCGGAATAAATAAATAAATAAATAAATAAATAAAATAGTAAAAAAACTTTTCATATACATCAGTCATACATTATTAAAATGTTCCATTATCAATTACTTCTGCTTCTAGTGTTTTTAGTTTTTATAGAAAGAGGAAGAAAGAGAGGGTAGAAAGTTACAAAAAAAAAAGAAGAAGAAAAACACAACAGAAAAACAAGGGAGGTGGAATGGGTTACCTGTAATACGTCAATGGAGATAGGTTCGTAGGTTATAAAGTATAGCTTTTCATCTGGTCCTGAGTTCAAGTTTCAGTTGGGTCCTCGTGCTGTGCCAATCTATCCCTTCAGATAGTTAATGAATGGAGCCCAAATTTTATGCTTTCTACAGCCCCAGAGTAGAAGCACTGAAGGATCCTCAGAGAGACTCTAAATTTCCTCAATTGCCTGAGGTGGTAAAGGCGCTGCCTTGCCTTACTCACCAGTGCGGCAGCGTGTGATGTCCATGTCAGATCCTCTGTGATGTGGACTCCCAGGTATTTAAAGCAGCTCACCCTGTCCACAGTAGCCCCATTTATCTCCAGTGGCGTATATGTCCTCGGATGTCGTGCCCTTCAGCTCCTTCGTTTTTAGGACATTCAAGAGGAGGCTGTTGTCCTGACACGAGAGTGCCAGATCAGCCACCTCCTCCCAGTAGGCCTTCTCATTGTTATCAGAGATCAGGCCCACCACCACAGTGTCATCAGTGCCGGTGGCGTGCGAAGATTTTGTGCAGCACGAAATCCTGGAGCGCCGGGCGATACCGCGCGCAACTCCACACTCCTCCACGCCTCTCCATGCGCCCGTCCCGCGCTACCCACAGGCTACCCGTGCATCACAACACGACAACCACATTTTTGGAGGTCGCGTAAATGGCGCGCAAATGACGGCCAAGTGGGACAAGCTCTTTACCTATCAGTGTTCTCTACAGATGCTGCTGGACCTTCTGTGTTACTCCAGCATTTAGTGACCTTTTGTGTATTACCCATAAACGGCAGTCCCTTGTTTCTACTAAGATAGCTGGAGTAACTCAGCAGGACAGGCAGCATCTCTGGAGACAAGGAATGGGTGATGTTTCTGGTCGAGACCTTTCTTCAGACCCTCGTTTCAACAATCTGCTTTCTCTTTCAGGCAACCCCGTTTTCAATCATTTACACAGTTTAATATCAGACTACCACAGTTTAGTATTTTAGTATTCTAATTCCAGGCATCATGCTTAATAAATCATAGTTAAAAAAATATTCGTCTGGCACCAACTGTCCTTTATCTAATTAGATTTCAAATGTAACAAACAACCTTGGCAATATTATCCAAATCACATCAGACCTTAATTGTCCTCTGACCAGTCCACTCATCCCCAATTCGCACTTGGATTTGTCTGATAAATTGATGTTACTATTTTTCTGTATAGTTTGAAAAATTGCCTCAAACCCCTACCCCCACCCCCTCTCCTCTCCCTCCCCCATTTCGATCAAGGAGCTTAAAAGGGGAAGTGAAACCTGCCTCCAGTCCAAAAATATTAGTAAACTCATTTACTCCCCCAAAAAATACGTTCTCATTGAGTTAAGGAACTCTCGCAACAATAAATTGGAAACAAATATTTTTAAAGTAATTTAAGATTTTAAGATTGGTGTTTTATTAATCGTTCCCATTCTTACCTTAATCTTTGCAGTGAAAAATACTCTCTCCGATACTACTCGTTGCGTGTCCCGATCGCTAAAAAGCTGAGGAGAGATGTGTATCCTCATTAAATAAATACTTCCTTGTCGGCGGCGGAGTTGCAAAGAATGACTTCTGGTGTGTGAAGCCCGGCCCCTCCAGGACGAGACAACCTGCTGGCAAAAACTATCGGCTGCTTGAAATCGGCACCACGGCCTGAAGTGCAGGGAATGAACCTTGTGCAGAGATAGCGAAGTCCGGGGCAGGGATTGTTGTGAACGTGTTTTAAAAGGGTTTTGGGGGAGGCGGGGATGTAATTCTCAACCCTAAACTCAGCCCCACCACGTTATAGGTGTTCACGATAATCACGATAACGTTTGTTTTTTAACCACACGACACTGATTTTTTTGGTGTGTTTTTAATGTTGACGAACTATATTTTGAACTGATATTGTTCTCTTCACGCTACCGTTGTGCTTAAGTCTGGGATTAATTGTATTCATGTAAAAGTATTATCAGATTTGATTAGATAGCACGCAAACCGAATAAACTTTCCACTATACCTCGATCAACCTGACAATAACAAACCTAAACAGAGGATTATGTGAACATTAAAATATTCACGTTCATAAATTCTAGGAGCAGAATAAGGCCATTCGGCCCATCAAGTCTACTCTGCCATTCAACCATGGCTAATCTATTTTACCTTCTCAACTGCATTCTCCTGCCTTCTCCCCATAACCCCTGACAGTTGTACTAATCAATAATCTATCTATCGCCACTTTAAAAGTATCCATTGACTTCGACTTGGTCTCCACAGCTTTCTGTGGCAACAAATTCCACGGATTCACCACCCTCTGACTAAATAAATACCTTATCATCTCCTTCCGAAAGGTATGTCCTTTTATTCTGAGGCTATGGCCTCTGGTCCGTGAATATTTGCAAACTGTACATCATTCTCAAAATGAAACAATGTTATCCTTGTCCATCGTGCATCCTGGCTCCTGCAGATCCCACCATTATTGCAGGGCTACCAGAGAGCCAGTGGACCTGTGAGGGTCCTGCAAAGAGAAGAAAGCAATCCTTACTGCCAGGCTATTCAAAGGCTGAATCTCCAGAGGGTGGCTGCCCCTCGGGGGTTTGTCTGTCAGAATGAAGTCAACCAGTCAACCACTGGGGTTCGGATGCAGGCCGAGATTTCATGACAAACCAGGTCCAACCCCAGATGGACAGGATGTCTTACAAAACCAGGTTATGTGGAACTCAGGATGAATGTCAGAGCAACTTGGTAGATGACAGGCAGATAATTTTTGGACAATGCAAATGGTGATAGATTGGTAAACATTGATGTACAATACAGGTGTTTAACGAGAGAGGGAAACCCTCCACTATCTGCAGAAGGTCCTCCAGATAAAATCTCAAATTGCAGTAGAAGGATTCCACTGCAGAGGTCAATGCCAGTAATCCAACTCCAAGAACTGAGCTGGAGTTCAGTGGCCTCACATACATAGTTAAAGTGATTGCATGCATCTTCAAACACAATATCCGCAGAACTTTACAATGTCACTCTTCAACACTACTCAGCCCACTAGAAATCCAACATTCATCAGCAATAAACATACACAAACTGCTGGAGTAACTCAGCTGGATAGGCAGCATCTCTGGAGGACATGAATATGTGATGTTTCTGGTTAGGGGACTTCTACAGACTTCGGAGAGAGGAGGAGATCTTCAAAGCAGGCATACCTTGAAGAGATTTTGCAGTGGAACAGTTACATGTTGAAATAAGGAACTGTGGATTCTGCTTTCAAAATAAAGACACAAAGTGCTGGAGTAATTCAATAGGTCAGACAGCATCTCAGGAGAACATGACTCATCAACCAAAAATCCCTACCAATCATAACTTAGACCTAACATTATTATGTTTTCTAAAGAACACAAAGTGCTGGAGTAATTCAACGGGCCGGGCAGCTTGTGGACCTGAATAGGTGACGTTTCAAGTCGGGACCCTTGTTCAGGCACATTTTCTTTAACTCACAGTAAATATACAGGAAATGTGAAAAAAAACTGAAAATGCTGGAAATACTCAGTAGATCGGGCAGCATCTGCGGAAAAGGAAACAGGCTTAGATCACGTCAAAGATCCTTCATCAGCAACATGTGAAGTTATTCACTTTGGTTAGAAAAAATAAGTATTATTTAAATGGTGATAGATTGGTAAACATTGATGTACAAAGGATGTGGATGCTGTTTACACCAGCCAATAAAATATCCAGCTACAGCAATCAGTTAAGAACGCAATTGATATATTGGTCTTAATTGCAAGAAGTTACAACTACAGGAGTAAGAATGTCTGCAACAATTACATGAGACCTTAATGAGAGTACACAAACTTTTATTTGCAGTTTTGTTCTCCTTGACTAAGAACTCCTACATTTGCCATGGAAAGAATGAAACAAATATTCACCAGACTGATATCTAGGGTGGCAGGACTGAAAGGTAACATTTTCACACAAAGGGTGGTGGATGTATGGAACCAGCTGCCAGAGGAGGTAGTTGAGGCTGGGACTATCCCAACATTTAAGAAAGTTTGACAGGTACATGTCCAGGTTTGGAGGGATATGGACCAAATGCAGGCAGGTGGTACTAATGTAGCTGGTACATGGTGGCTGGTGTGGACAGGTTGGGCCAGAGGGCCTGTTTCCACACTGTATCACTCTATGACTCTATTACTCCCACACAAAGAAAAATTGGACCCATTGAACAGAAAGGAGATCTCATGTGAATGTACAACATTCTGCAGAGCTAGGCTGGCTGGATGGAGGGAGGATGTTTTCCTGGTCTAGAACTAGTAGTCACAGACTTAAAACACAGGGTAAGCTAGGGAGGACTGAGATTGGACAAGTTTCTGTTCACTTAGAGCATGTTGTAGATCTCTCTTCTGCAGAAGGTCGTGTAGGCTGAATCCTTGAATATATTTAAGAAGGAGGTAGATAGGTTTCATCTACAAAAAGGCTTTCAGGAGAGAGATGAAATATCATGTTGGGATAGAGGATCGACGATATTCAGTGGTGGACAGCTCAAAGCCTATTTGTGCGCCGTTTGCCATGTTTCTAAGTGCCTAGAATCGTGGGCAGGTAATGGAGGTTAGTTTATGTTGAGGATATTTTGCAAAAAATATTATGTTTCTGGAGTGGTCATTCAGGTGTTTCAACAAATGCACCGGAGACATGAGTTCAAATCCTATCACAACAAATGGAACAGTTAAATTAAATGAGTTTAAATGAGAATTAAAATCTCCAATTATTCTACACCTCCTTCCCTCCAGGGCTGGATTCAGAGTCTGCAGTGGGCGAGCCAGCTCTACCGACTCACTGTTGCTGGACGGCGTGCTGGGGCTTGCCGGAAAACTTGCCGGGAAGAACCCAAGTATCTCGTGCTCTAATTTAGTTTCCTTCTGAAATTCCAAGTACACGGTTTGGGACTTTGACCAGGCCACGCAGAGGCTGGAGCTGTACATGCAAAAGGTATTTATTCAGCACCAGCAGTCACAAGGCGAGAGACCTGATTGGAAACTCCCTTCATAGAATCTCCTGGAAGAATTGAAACTCAAAATACAGAGTTTTTATATTCTTTAAGCTCGAAGAAAAGAGCAGGTGATTAAATGCAGTTTTGCCATAATTCACTGTATTTCATTCAAAAGCTTTTCAATGTACCTCGGTACATGTGACAATAATAAACCAAACAATAGTTTTAAGTGCATAGTTTACTTCACTGTCGTGAGTGTAGACAATTATGTTAGAAATACATATTTATGGTGGAACCACATCTTAACTAATAAGACATAATATTCAGTCTGAAGAAGGGTTTCGGCCCGAAACGTTGCCTATTTCCTTCGCTCCATAGATGCTGCTGCACCCGCTGAGTTTCTCCAGCATTTTTGTGTACCTATAATATTCAGACACCTTTGTTCGGAATCCAGAATTGACAGCAGCCTTCATTCTCCACCATATTCAGAGAGGCAGCGCACTGGATGTGCAAATACATCGATTGTCCATTAACAAATATGACCATGCTCATGTGTTGTTCCAAAATAGCCATTTTGGAGTCGCTCTGATCTCATCATTTGGGTTGCTTTGACGTAGCCTGATCAACATGCCCATTTATTTATTGTGTTTCACTGTGTGTGCTCGTGTGTGTGTAACAATGATCAAAGCTCAGGATATTCTACACCTAATGACTGCTTCAAGGCAGCAATGGGTTTCACTTTATTTACCAAAGTGTTTTTTATACAAGTGACTGTTTAGAGTCATAGAGTAATTGAGCTATACAGTACGGAAACAGGCCCTTTGGACCAATTTTTCCATGCCAGCCAAGTTACCAAGCCTAATGGATCCCATTTTACCAGCTCCTGGCCCTTACTCCTCCAAACCTTTCCTATCCATGTACGTATCCAGTGCCTTTTAAATATGATAATTGTATCTGCCTCTCCAACTTCCTCTGGTTCTTTGAGACTAAGGGGAAAGTCTTGCCTATTTACTGTATCCCATTGAGAATGAGAGACCCCTTCCACCCCTGCAATGGACTGTTCCAGCTGCTACGGTCAGGCAAACGCCTCCGTTGCCATGCGGTGAGAACGGAGAGGTTGAGAAGGAGTTTCTTCCCAGAGGCCATTCGGACTGTAAACGCCTATCTCACCAGGGACTAACTCTAATGAATGTTTTTCCTTCCATTATTTATTATGTAAAAGAATATGTGTGTTATGATTGTGTTTATAGTTTGTTTGGTTGTTTGGTTGTTTGTCTTTTGCACAAAAGTCCGCGAGCATTGCCACTTTCATCTCACTGCACATCTCGTATGTGTATGTGACAAATAAACTTGACTTGACTTGTATCTCTGCCCCTTGTGGTTTTATAAACTTCTAAAAGGTCACCCTTCATCTACCTATACTCCGGGTATGAAGTTCCAGCCTGTCCAGCCTCTTCTCGTAACTCAAATCCTCTAGACCCAATAACAATAGACAATAGATATATAGACAATAGGTGCAGGAGTAGGCCATACGGCCCTTCAAGCCAGAACCACCATTCAATGTGATCATGGCTGATCATCCACCATCAACATCCTTGTAAATCTTTTTTGCACCCTTTCCAGTTCAATGACATTCTTCCTAGAGCAGGACAAGCAGAACCATACACAGAATTCCAATTGTGGCCTCACCAATGTCTTGTGCAACTGTAACATGCCGTCCCAACTCCTGTACTCAACGCCGTGATGTGGCACATGCTTTCTTCATCACCCTATCTATCTGTGTCTCCCCTAGGTCTCCCTGCTTTGCAATATTCCCCTGCACCCTATCATTTACTGTGTAAGCCCTGCCCCAGTTTGTCTTACCAAAATGCCACCTCGTATTTATGGAAATTAAACTCTGTCTGCCATTCCTAGCCCAATGGCCCAGTTGATCCAGATCCTACTGCAATATTAGATCAAATCCTTCATTGACCATCATACCATCAATTTTAGTGTCATCCGCAAAC
This sequence comes from Amblyraja radiata, assembly GCF_010909765.2. Taxonomy (NCBI): domain Eukaryota; kingdom Metazoa; phylum Chordata; class Chondrichthyes; order Rajiformes; family Rajidae; genus Amblyraja; species Amblyraja radiata. The sequence goes on from NC_045960.1 coordinate 57,270,739, forward strand.
GTGCCAACCATGTCACTCTATTCTCAATCCCCCCCCCCCCTTCAGACTCTAGTGACCTGTGAACAGATTCTAGTAATTTCCCCACTAGCGATGCCAGTCTAATTGATCTCTACTTTTCTGATTTCTTTCTCCCTCCTTTCGTAAGTTGGGGGGGGGGGGGGGTTACCAGTCCACAGGAACCATTCCAGAATGTATGGAATCTTGGAGTATAACAACCAGTGCATCCACTGAATCATCATTTCTTTCAAAATGTTGTGATTCGTCTCATTAAGTTCTGAGGACTTTCTCACTTTTAGTCTCACTATTTATAAGAATACTCATTTATTTCTTCTCCTTCGCTCTACGTCTGTGCTTTATTAGTTCCAGGAATCTGTTTTGTGCTATCTTCTGTGTAAACATTACATATTCATTTATATTCTTTGCCGTTACGTTAGTCTGCAATATAATTTCTCCTCTCAGTCTGTAAAGGCCCAACAGAGCTTATCTTTTCATTTTTATGTATCTATACAAACTCTCACAGTATGCTTTAGTTTTCTTAGTTGATTATGCTCATATGATCACTCTCCTTATCAATACCTTGCTCTTCCTTTGCAAGTTTGAATTGTTTCCAGTGCTCCAGTTCTCAGCCATGCTGTTCCTTTTGGCAACATTGTGTGTTTTCCTCTTGATTGTTCTTGAAGAGATACATATAGTGACTATAAACTATGTAATGCTTATTTAAATGTTATTCATTGCTTGTTTACTTTTATAATTTTTAATCTTCAAATCTACCATGAGTCTCACCTCATACAATACAATACAATTTTATTGTCATTTGAGCCTCAGCGAGGCTCAAACGAAATTCTGTTTCCACAGCCATATAAACAAAGACAATTCCTAAACAAACACACAATTTAGTTCACACAAACATCCATGACAGTGAACCCACTGTGATGGAAGGCAAAGTCTTTTCTCTCCCCTGTTCTCCATGTCTCTCCCGATGTCCAAGCCCCAGGCAGGCGATGCTAAGTCCCACGGCCATTTTAGGCCATGCCGGGCGATTTACGGCCCCGCTCCCGGTCTAAAAGTCTCGAAGTTGGAGCCCCCGGCGGGCGCTGTAATGTCCCACGGCCATGAAGCCGCGCCGGGCGATGTATGACCCCGCTCCGGGTCATTCCAACCCCGCGACACGGGCTGGAGAAGTCGCGTTGCGGGAGCTCCAGGAAGCGGTCTCTCTCTCCCCCCGGACCCGTGAGCTCCCGATGTCCCAGTCCACCGGACCTGCGGCTGCGTTGCTGGAGCCTCCGAGCCCCAGGAGTCGAGTCGCAGCAGCGAGTCACCACCGCTCTCCACGCTCCGAGGCCGGCCAGCCCCACGATGGTGAGTAGTCCGCAGCACCGCAGTCTCCCGAGCCCCCGGGTCGTTCAGGTTGAAGGCCGCTCCACGGTGCTGGGCCCCAACGACAACGGAGACCCGACAGGGAAAAGGTCGGGTCTCCCAGGCAGGGAAGAGATTTAAACAGTTTCCCCCTGCCCCCCCCCCCGCCCCCCACATATACACATTTAAAACCAGTATTAAAAAACACCAAACACTACATTTAACTAGACAAAAAATAAAAAAAGACAGACAGGCTGCAACGAGTGAGTCACGCCACCAACACCTGAATTGTTTGTTTTTGTGGTATTGGGATTAGTTACATTGAACTGAGATAGAATGAAAAATGTTGTTTGTGGGCTATCCAGTCAAATCATACTCTACATGAAGACAATCAAGCCGCACACAAGTGCAACAGGTAGTGCAAACAGAAACATGCCAATGTGCAGAATATAATGTTACAATATGATAGCATTACAATTACAGAGAAAGTGCAGATAAAAAATAAGGTAGGTTGAGAGACCACTCCCAGGTGAAATCAGAGTGCGGTATTCAAGTAATTATCAAGATGTTTCAAGCTCTTGTAATGACTCAATTGTAAGCTCTTGTAATGACTCATCTTTGCTGCCAATTTCTTTTCATGTTCACCAGGTCCATTTCTGACACCTCCCCTCAACAACCTGTACTTCCATCTCAGGGGCTGGGTTAATATCCAACATTCATAACTGATTTTCACTGCTGCCTCCCTGCCTGCCTTTTGAATGGTCTTCCTTCCACTCCCCCTGTGTCTCCAACTTCAATGTGTCACTCTCTACACCCACAGTTCTCCTGAGTTCTTTCTTGTCCCTCAACTGTGGTTTAACCTCAACTCTAGTTGAGTGAGGTCTCAAACACATCTACTCCCTTTCCCTATCCTTATCCAATCACTCCCAGATCAAAGTTAGGGTTCCCCTTGTCACCTTCCAGCCCACCAACCGCAACAAGTCATCCTCCCAAGTGTCTAACACCTCCAACGTGACGCCACCATCAGATCCATCTTTCCCTGCCTGCACCCTTTGCGCATTCAGAAGGGACCTCTACTGCCCCTCACAGCCTGGTTTACTCTTCCACCTCAATCAACAACCACCTGCCTTCTCATGCAAACATATGAGTTGCAATACCTGCCCTTTTACTTCCGTCTACTACTGCCTCAGGATCCAAACAGTCCTTGAAGTGGCAATCCTCTGCTGCATAATATTGAAATAAAATCCACGCAATGTGATAGTTATTTTAATTCCACACCCTAAGTACCAACCTGCAATTTTCTCCAAAATGCAAACTAATTTTTTCATCCATTTTACATAATTGCTATTAGAATCATGCCCATAATTAAGCTTTAATTGCCATGTGCACTGTATATTCATTCTGGCTTTTTCATATTCCAAAAGCAGAATATTCCAGTTGCTGGAAATTTGAAAATATTCAAATACATTTTTGTACAATATACACTAAATTAGTATATCGCATTTGCTGCTCACAGTGCAATCTCCTGCACATCGTGAAACCTAAATATTGGTCTGCTTTACACTCATTCACATTTCGAACTTCACAGCACTTGGCACTTTAATTCTTTATCTATCTCCCACTCTGCCCTCTCTGTTTTTAGCTCCTACATTGTTCTAACAACTCTCCATGGAAGCTTAAGGAACAGCACCATATATTCCCACGTGGTATAAACTTAAAAATACAAAAGTTAGCGGTTTTGCAGATAGTGAAGACTAGACTAAGTAGTACCAGGGAGGGCTTCACACGGGAGGGCTGGTCCCCCAACGCAATATTCCACCTCTCCACCAATTCCAATATTGCTGGCAGTGTGGGGGAGGGGGGGGCCTTCTGGAGCACTAGCATGGTGTTGTGGGCTGAAGGGACAAATTTCCAGAGGGCTAGTATGGACATTGTGGGCTAAATGGATTCTTGGGCTGGCAGCTCAGTTACTTAGACCACACATGGCTTCCGCGCTCACCGGAAATTACGCAATCAGCGTGACCTCTGCACTCACTGGAAATTACGCAATCAGCCCACTAAGCAGAAGTCATGAAATGAGCGGGTCTTTTGAACCAAACACAGTCTGACCTAATAAAGCATTTATTCCTTCCAAACACAGTCAGACCTAATAAAGCATTGCAAGCACAGGCAGGGTAGCAGGCCAAACAACTCATGGCATTGTCATTAAGGGCTAACAAATCATTTATTCAATTCAATTCAATTCAATTCAATTAAATTTATTGTCATTTGGACCCCTTGAGGTCCAAACGAAATGCCGTTTCTGCAGCCATACATTACAAACAAATAGACCCAAGACACAACATAATTTCCATAAACATCCATCACATTGCTGTGATGGAAGGCCAAAAAAACTTTTCTCTCCACTGCACCCCCCCCCCAGATGTCAGAGTCAAAGTCAAAGCCCCCGGCTGGCGATGGCGAATTGTCCCGTGGCCATTAAAGCCAAGCCGGGTGATGCAAGGTCGCACACCGGGTTCTAGATGTTAGAGCCCCCGGCGCGCGCTCGCAATCCCGCGGCAATTCCAAGCCGCGCGGGGCGGTGCTGTAAGGCCCCGCTCCAGGAGCTCTTCAACCCCGCAACTCGGGCGGGAGAAGTCGCCGTTGCGGAAGCCCCGAAAAGCGGTCTCCCTCCAGGGACCCGCGGGCTCCCGGTGTCGCCGTCCGCCAAACCCGCAGTTGCAGACACCGAATCTCCGGGGGTCGGGTCGCAGCAGCGTCCACCACAGCTCCACCCGCTCTGGACTCGGCCAGCTCCGCGACGGTGAGGTGAGTAGTCGGCACCACAGCCCCCGGTCTTCCTGTTGGAGGCCGCTCCTCGTTGCAGCCCCAACGACAACGGAGACCTGACAAAGAAAAGGTCGGGTCTCCCGTGCAGGGAGAGATTTAAAAGTTACCCCCCCCCCCCCCCCCCACACCACCCCCACCCCCCCACACACATACCCCAACAAAAAATAACAAAAACTACATAAAAACATAGACATAAAATAATAAAAACGCAGACGGACTGCAGAGGCCGCTGCTGACGAGAGTCGCGCCGCCTACCGGATTGCAAGTGCATTGCAGACTCACAGTTCATTTGATTCACAGCTTAGAATGAGAGTTGTGGCCTCTCCCTCGCGATCTTGTAGAGTGACTGAGTCATGTCCAGGCATCCGGAGTTTTATATTTTATAGTCCTGCCCCCTCCCCGGGAAGGGGCATTATCTTCATCGCGGTGATTGACAGGCGAGAGGATCTCAAGGTTTTTTAAACACTTAGAACTTTTTTATTTTTCATCGATGGGAAAAATCCTCAGGGCGTGCTCAGCGGAGGAGGACTGTGATTAAGATGGGCAAAAATCATAGTGATATATGGTCAATCAATCAATATACAGCGCAGACAGGAAGTGGTCAATATGACACTTTAAATTACATAGATGGTTGTGAACGACTGCAGCAGGATCTGGATCGATTGGCCAGGTGGGTGGAGGAATGGTTGATGGAATTTAATACCGAGAAGTGTGAGGTGTTGCGTTTTGGGAGGTCAAACAAGGGCAGGCCCTATACAGTAAATGGTAGGCCTCTGGGTAGTGTTGTAGAGCAGAGGGATCTAGGCGTACAAATGTATGGTTCCATGAAGATTGAGTCGCCGGTAGATAAGGTAGTCAAGAAGTCTTTTGGCACTTTGGCCTTCATCAGTCAGAGTTTTGAGGTCATGTTGCAGTTGTAGAAGACGTTGGTAAGACTGCATTTAGAAAATTGTGTTCAGTTCTGGGCACCATGTTATAGGAAAGATATTATCAAGGGCCTGTCCCACTTACACGACTTTTCAGCAACTGTCTTCGACCTTCAAGCTCGAGGGCATTCGCCTGAAAAACCGCGATCTGATCGACTGTCAGCGATAAAACCGCGTGCTGGATCGACCGTCAGACACACACACACACACACACACATACACAAACACATCGCAAAGGCGGGGGCCAGGGAATGTGGGGGAGTACTGTCTGAAATTCAGACCCGCGATGAACAGGAAGATAAAAGACGGCTTGCACAGTGTACGTAAGTCCTTTAAAAGAGCGGGGAGGGAGAGGGGGGAGAAGGGGAGAGAAAGGGGGAGAAAGGGGGAGAAGGGAAGAGAAGGGGGGGAGAAGGAGTGGAGATACTTTTAAGAAGCCAGACAACATTTAATAAAGTTTAGCGGGCATTTAACGTTACCGGTTGGTTTTTCTTGGTTCTGAAAACTCATGCTTATTTTTTTTTCCCCAATGTGCCAATTAAAATGCCCGGTCAGCTAAGGAGATTGCCTACGGCTACCTCAGCTACCTATAACTACATGGCGACCCCACTACCACTGCACTACGAGTTCAAAAGAACAATGCCGACCAATTTTTACTCGCGGAAAATATTACAGCATGCTGAAACATTTCCCTCGACCAAACTGAGGCTGCGAGTATGCAGGAACTTCTCTCGAGCATGAAGGAGAGTTACAGCGGCCTCCGAGAACCACGTGTCGACCATGCTGCAAGTTTGTGGCGAGCGCAAACTCTTCTAAACTCACAAATTAGGTCGCCATAGTGGGACAGGTCCTTCAAGCTTGAAAAGGTTCGGAAAAGATTGACGAGGATTTTGCCAGGACTAGAGGGTGTGAGCTATAGGGAGAGGTTGAGTAGGCTGGGTATCTATTTCATGGAGTGTAGGAGGATGAGGGGAGATCTTATAGAGGTATACAAAATCATGAGAGGAATAGATCGGGTAGATGCACAGTCTTTTACCCAGGAAATCGAGGACCAAAGGACATAGTTTCAAGGGGAACGGGTAAAGATTTAATAGGAATCTGAGAGGTGACTTTTGCTCACAGAGTGGCTGTATTGAACAAGCTGCCAGAGGAAGTAGTTGAGGCTGGGACTATCCCATCGTTTAAGAAACAGTTGGGCAGGTACATGGATAGGACAGGTTTGGAGGGTTATGGACGAAGCGCAGGCAAGTGGGACTAGGGTAGCTGGGACGTTGTTGGCCAGTGTGGGCGAGGTGGGCTGAAGGGCCTGTTTCCACACTGTATTAATCTATAACTATGAGAATGAATTCAACTATTTCAGATAACTGAACTCTTGCATCTCCCATGTTTTACATTCAGCTGTGTTTACTCATTTCCCTTCTGCTATTTGTCCCCCCTCCCATATGCACTCTCCCCACTTCCTTTACCTCTTTCTTTCATCAACCGTTTAATTTTGCATGGTCCCCATCCTACGCCAGACATTCCACTTTGTTCTCTCCACACCTTCCCTGCTTGCATCACAACTTAAAGTGTGCTTCAATCCCAATTTGTCCAGGTTTAAGAAAAGATTTTTGACTAGAAAAACGAAATCTGTTTCCGTCTCTACAGATGCTGTGTGCTGTACTGTGCATTTTCAACATTTTCTGTGGGCATTTAAAAAAAAAATTCCACCATCTGGAATATTCTGCTTTTGAAATATTAAAGGCCAGAATGGATGTCCCAGAATACAGTCAGCACAGTGGTATATCATTAGAGTAACGCCCCTGTCCCACTTAGGAAACCTGAACGGAAACCTCTGGAGACTTTGTGCCCCACCCAAGGTTTCCATGCGGTTCCCGGAGGTTTTTGTCAGTCTCCCTAATGGTCAAAAGTGGTTTCCGCTTCTTCTATAGAGCATATAGAACATAGAAGAAGTGGAAACCACTTTCGACCATTAGGGAGACTAACAAAAACCTCCGGGAACCGCACAGAAACCTTGGGTGGGGCGCAAAGTCTCCAGAGGTTCCGTTCAGGCTTCCTAAGTGGGACAGGGGCATTACTGCCTTACTGCCAGAGACCTGTGGGTTCGATCCTGACTACCGGTGCTGTCTGTAAGGAGTTTGCACGTTTTCCCCGTGTCCTGCGTGGATTTTCTCCTAGATCTGCATTTTCCTCCCACACTCCCAAAACATACAGGTTTGTAGGTTAATTGACTTGGTACGAATGTCAAAATGAGGATGGTGTTAATGTGCAGCAATCGCTCGTCGGTGTGGACTCGGTGGGCCGAAGGGCCTAGTTCCACACTGCATCTATAAACTAAACATATGACAACTAAACCTTAATTATGGGCATCATTCTATGAACAATGAAGTAAAATCAACGAAATATTACTCTGCATTGTGGAGAAAAGAGCTGGTTGATTCTTTGATTGTAGAAAAAAAAAACAACTACATTATTCAAGTTTTTTCAAAGTTATGCAACGGAAAATGCCTTTACCAGGGGAGAAATGCAATAACACCCATTGCAATTCCTTTAGCAATATTCAAGAGGCATGTCAATATACAATAGACAATAGACAATAGGTGCAGGAGTAGGCCATTCGGCCCTTCGAACCAGCACCGCCATTCAATGTGATCATGGCTGATCATCCCCAATCAGTACCCCGTTCCTGCCTTCTCCCCATATCCCCTGACTCCACTATTTTTAAGAGCCCTATCTAGCTCTCTCTTGAAAGCATCCAGAGAACCTGCCTCCACCGCCCTCTGAGGCAGAGAATTCAACAGACTCACCACTCTCTGTGAGAAAAAGTGTTTCCTCGTCTCCGTTCTAAATGTCACTCCTTATTCTTAAACTGTGGACCCTGGTTCTGGACTCCCCCAACATCGGGAACATGTGTCCAAACCCTTAACAATCTTATATGTTTCAATGAGATTCCCTCTCATCCATCTAAACTCCAGAGTGTACAAGCCCAGCTGCTCCATTCTTTAAACAGAGTGTTTAATTGCCATTAGTACCAACGAGGAACAATGAAATTCTTATTTGCAGCATACAATACACAGAGATAATATAACTCCTTGGTGCAACAAAGGATAGTCCATAGAAATTCATAGTTAAGGTTAGTGACGCATATTGTTCACAAGTCTATTGTTTGCTGGGAAGAAGCTATTCTTGAGCATGGTGTGTCTGGTTTTTAGGCTGTGTACCCTTTTCCTGATGGTAGTAGTGAAATGAGAGTGTCGTCTCAGTCTTTGACAATATTGGCTACCTTTTTGAGGTAGCACCTCCTTTAGATCCCTTCCATGATGGGGAGGTTAGTATATGTAATGGACTGCGCAATGTCTATCACTCTCTGTACTCTCCTTTGCACCTGCCAGTTAGAGTTTTTTTTAATTTTTAGCTTAAATTTTTTTTTAAATAGGTGCAGGAGTAGGCCATTCAATATGATCATGGCGGATCATCTAAAATTAGTACGCTGTTCCAGTTTTTTCCTCATATCCCTTGATTCCTTTAACCCTAAGAGCTAAATCTAACTCTCTCTTGAGTTGCCAAATCAGCCATTTTGGCGAGACAGGCAGGTTGAGTAAAACAATTTTTATTGTGGAACAACAAACAAGTTAGAGTACTCAGAAAACTGCATGCCAACTGTACAATATCTCCTGCTACCGGGAGGAGCGCTGTCGACTGAGGAGAAAAGCCCACAAACTCACACCCGCGGTCACGTGATGGTGCCAGCCAATAACGAGGGTTCGCACTTCCCCAAGCCACCACTAGGTGTCGCTACAAGACCCCCCCCCCCCCCCAGAACACGAGCGGGAGGCCGAATGAGGCAACCAGACCGAGTGGAAATGAGAGGAACAGGCACAATCGGCGGGACAGGAGGAACTGGCAGAAGAGAGCCAGCAGGAGGCAAAGTCACAGGGGAAACAGGCACAACAGGTGCAACAGGAACGGCCAGCGGACGACCTCTACGCCAGCGTGAGCCACCACCACCGGGCTATCGGTAGCCAGGTGGGCGGGCTTGAGGCTAGCCACCGAAACGATTTCCTCTCGACCCCCGACATCCAAAAGAACAGTTGCGACGCCGAGGCGCAACACCCGGAAAGGACCCTCATAAGTCGGCTGCAGCGGAGTCTGGTGCGAGTCCCTGCAGATAAACACAAACAAACAGTCCTTAAGCTCCGGTGGCACATATACAGGAGCAACCCCACGTTGAGAGGTCAGAATAGGAGCCAGGCCGCCCATTTTCTCCTGGAGATTCGCCAACACAGACGAAGTGCGCTCCTGTCGCCCCCGACCAGCAGGAAGGAAATCCCCAGGCACCCGCAGCGGGGAGCCATACACGAGATCTGCGGAAGACGTGTCTAAATCTGCCTTCGGGGCCGTGCGGATCCCAGCAACACTCAAGGCAACTGGTCCACCCAATCCGGGCCCTTAAGCTGCTATCAGCGCCAACTTCAAATGTCGATGGAAACGCTCCACCAACCCGTTGGCCTGAGGGTGATAGGCGGTGGTGTGATGCAGCTGTGTCCCATACAGCTGTGCCAAAGCCGACCACAAGGCAGAAGTAAACTGTTCACCACGATCAGTGGAGATGTCCACAGACACTCCAAAACGAGCTACCCAGTGGGCCGCGAGGGCCCGAGCACAAGACACGGCGGAGGTGTCAGCGAGTGGAACGGCCTCTGGCCACCTTGTGAAGTGGTCCATGGTGGTGAGTAGGTGGATGGCACTGCGAGACGTCGGCAGCGGACCCACCAAATCGGCATGGATATGCTGGAACCGGCAGGGGGGGGAACCACGAACGTCTGACAGGGAATGCAGGCCCTAGCCCAGGCCGCAACCTGTTTACGAAGGCCCAGCCAGACGAACGTGTCTGCCACCAACGCAGAAGTCGCCCGGATGGAAGAATGGGCCAGACCATGGACAGTGTCAAACACACGTCGAACACATGTCGCCGCCAACCCACAGGGACGATAGGGCATGGTCTCCCGGGGGACACGTCGCAGAGGACCGACACACCTGCCGGACTGAATGGGACATCAGCCAATATTAACCCCGAGGCAACCATCCAATAAGCGTCCATCTCACCACCCATACGTTGCGCAGTGGCCAACCCCGAATAGTCCATGCCGGGGTCCACGGACGACATGGCCGGGACTGCAGGACGAATCAAAGCATCCGCGACCAGGTTCAGCTTGCCTGCAACGTGCTGGACGTCGGTGGTGAACTCCGACACGAACGCCAGGTGCCGTTATTGCCGAGCTGACCAGGTGTTGGACACCTTTGTAAAAGCAAACGTTAGGGGCTTGTGGTCCGTGAACGCTGCGAAAGGCCTGCCCTCGAGGAAATAACGAAAGTGGCGGACCGTCAAATAAAGGACCAGGTGCTCCCGAATAAAAGTGCTGTAGCTCCGCTCCGGCGGCCGAAGGTGTCAGCGGCTGCCAGTGTCCGTCAATGAATTGCTCCACGACCCCTCCGACAGCCGTATCCGAGACTTCCACGGTGATGGTGGACGGAGCAACAGCACGCGGGTGCACCAGCATGGTGACATTGGCCAGCGCCTCCTTCGCACCATCGAAAGCAGCCGCGGTCTCGGCATCCCACACTAGGTCCCGCAGCTTACTGGCCAGGCACTGAAACAAAGGCCGCATGATCCGGGCCACCGGCGGCACGAAACAATGGTAAAAATTCACCATGCTGACGAACTCCTGCAGCCCCTTGATGGTGAGTGGCCAAGGAAACTGCCGGATCGCCTCCACATTAGCGGGCACAGGTGCAGCGCCCAGTGAGGTGATGTGGTGTCCCAGGAAGGAAATAGAGCGGAGCTCAAACTGACATTTGGCGGGATGATCACCAGCCCGTGGTCCTGAAGCCGCTGGAACAGCACCCGGAGGTGCGCGCAGTGTTCCTGGTGGGAGCAGCTGGCGACCAGAATGTTGTCCAGGTACTCAAACACGAACTCCAACCCCCGATCCACCATATCCATCAACCCGAACAGCATGTGCAGCCACTCAAATAGGCCGAATGGGGTGATGATGGCGGTTTTCGGCACATCATCGGGGTGGACGGGAATCTGGTGGTAGCCACGCACCAGAACCACCTTGGAAAAGATGGTAGCACCGTCCAGGTGGGCCGTGAAGTCCTGAATGTGCGGGACTGGGTAGCCGGTAATCCCCACACGGTCTCCACCCCCAGATGATTTGGGGACCATGTGTTATGGGGATGTCCACGGGTTGTGGGAGTGCCGCACAATTCCCATGTCCTCCATTTGACAGAACTCCTCCTCAGCGAGACGCAGCTTGTCGAGCGGGAGCTTGTGCGCCTATGCATGCAGTGGGGGACCGGCAGTAGGAATATGATGGACCACCCCGTGCTTAGGGGCGGCCACGTGAAAGCGAGGGGTCAGGAGCTCTGGGAATTCTGCTAGTATGGGAACAGATGCCCTGCCCTCATCCGTCACAGATCCCAGGTGCGGGCTGGAAGGGACCGCAGGCAGCGGGGACGCGGGCCGAGGAGACACCGGAGGCATGAGGCGCCGGCCCCGCACATCCACCATTAAAGAAAAGGCCATCAGAAAATCTGCGCCCAGCAACGGCTGGGAAACATCCGCAATGGTGAAGGCCCACGAGTAATGAAGGGAGTCGAGGACGAGGGAAAGGGTCCGAGTGCCGTAAGTGCGGATGGGGCTGCCATTGATGGCAGTCAGGGCGTGGGCCATGCTTACTGGCACGAGTATCGAGCCCAGATGGATGAGGATGCTCAGCACAGCACTGGTGTCCACCAGGAGTGACAATCCCGGATGTAGAGGCGATGGTTCAGGCCGACCGCGATAGCCTCTACTGCCGATCGGCCGAGGCATTTCCCGGAAACGAGCAGGGGGTGCGGCATCGGCGGGCCTTTGCACCACAGTGTTGGTGGTAGTAGCCACACTGGCGCTTACTGTGGTCTCCAGCGGGCGGCTGCCGCGCGGCGATGGCAGCGGAGGGCTGGACGACCCCGCGAGGCTGCTGGTGCGAAGGCATGGACACCCGGCTGATGGATCCACTGTCTAGCTGCTTGTCCGGCATCTGCTCGTGGAAGGCCTGCTCCAACAGCAGACAGGGCTGATAGCCATCCATCAGTGCGAGCATCTCGCTCATCAGCGCAGACAGCTTGCGATCGCCGAAGCCGTCTATATGCAAAAGGTGAGCCGCGCGGTCGCGGCGACTGAGCCCGAAAGTGCGGAGCAACAGCGCCCGAGGCCCTCGTACTTGCTGAACATGGGCGGATTCTGCAGGTAAGGCAGCAATTGGGTGGCAGTCTCCTGATTGAGAGCCCCAATCATGTAACAGTAGCGGGTGTCATCCGCGATGATATTGCGGAGCTCAAATTGGGCCTCAATGTGGGTGAACCACACTTGAGTCTGTACCGCCCAGAAAACGGGCAGTTTCAGGGCCACCGCGTTGTGCTGGGCGGGCTGGGCGTCGAGGTTTTCGGCGGCATTCATAATCAAAGTCCGAAATAATGATCGGACCAGCGGGGTCACCACTTTGGCGAGACAGGCAGGTTGAGTAAAACGATTTTTATTGTGGAACAACAAACAAGTTAGAGTACTCAGAAAACCGTGTGCCGGGTCAGCCAACATTATAATAGCTCCTGCTACTGGGAGGAGCGCTGTCGACTGAGGAGAAAAGTCCGCGAACTCACAACTGCGGTCATGTGATGGCGCCAGCCAATAACGAGGGTTCGCACTTCTCCAAGCCACCACTAGGCCATGATGGAATCAATCTGTCATTCTATGCAACAGATGGAGAGGTTTGATAGAGCATTCATCGACATACGGAATCTCTTCAATCTTTTGAGCAAGTAGAGGAATGTAGTGGGCTTTCTTTGCAACTGCATCAATATGCTGGGCACAGGACCAAACTTCAGATATATGAACGCCTAGAAACTTAAAGCAGTTGACTCTCCACCACCATCCCGCCGATAAAGACAGGTTCATAGATCCTTGGCTTTCCCCGACTAAAGTCAACAATCAGCCCTCTTAAATTTTGAACTGTAACCTCCTACAGTAATTTATCTTTGTACACCTGACACAATTTCTGTACCAGTCACAGACAGAATGATATCATTATTCAAGGAACAGAAGGCGTGTTTCATGAGTAATTATACCATTCTGCCTGTGACTGGTACAGAAATTGTGTCAGGTTTACAAAGATAAATTCTGGAGCACTATGAGGGAAATTAGACCAAATAATAGTGAGATTAAACGAGAACTTACCAGTTTGAAGTTTGATCTTTATTTTATGAGGAGTTACGATGAGGGATTACGTGAAGAGCCCGCCAGCCCGCATGCGCGTCAATCTTCAAAGCAGCGGTGTGAAATCACAGATAACAGTTGATGAACTGAATATAGTAAGATTCGAGAAACTAGAAATACCAGCTGATCTTTATGAGAGAGGGTTGGGAGCGGAGGGCACATAATCCCTCATCGTAACTCCTCATAAAATAAAGATCAAACTTCAAACTGGTAATTTCTCGTTTAATCTTACTATTTTACTTCAGAGTCACGTGAGTGACTACGTGAAGATTTCAAAGCTCTGTGATTTCATGCCGTGAACACGAGTCCATGCTTCACACACTGCATCAATTGACCAAGGATGAGTGAACAACATTAATAATGCATTCAGACATGACAGATTTAGACATGCTGATGCTTTTTAATGAACAAATAATAAAAATAGTAACCCCTCGCATACGGGAGGAAACTATAAAACAGAACCTAAAATAGAGTTGGCAAATAGAGTTGGCTAATACCCCTGGTCTGGCAATGGGTTTGTTATAAAATGTTTGGAAAGATCATTCGTTTGACCATCCTGCAGCCGCTAGGATGTGGTCCAGCGGAACGTCCATAACCTTGCTGCTGTTGATGTTGTTGCAGCCCTGGTGGAGTGAGGTTTGAAAATGTCAGTGTTCACTCCTGCACAAGCCAGAACCCGTTTTAACCACCTGGAGATGGTCTGTACTGTTACCTTCTTATGAGGTTTTATGTAACTAACAACATTGCTAGTTCAGAGCACTTCAGGCTCTTAGTGACCTTAACATACTGTAGTAGATGTGTGACCACACACAACCGAAGGTCCATGGGGTATGCCCAAAAATCTAGTTTGAGACCTGATGCCCCTGGTCTGTTTTGCTTGACTAAGTCATAAACATAAAATGTTATTTTGCCTGCAGATGTAACCATCCTGTCCAGTCACAGCTTATGCAATGACTGGACCCATTGTGCTGACCAGCGCCATGAGTATAACCACTTGTAAGTGAGTTTGACCAAGGACAGGGATGTAGCTGGAGCCTACCGGCAAAGCAGCGTCAGCACAATGTTAATATCCCCTATCTCTGCGTACCTGGGCCTGGGAGGTTTTGAGTTGAAGATACCCTTCATGAATCTGGATATCAGAGGGTGAGACCCGACAGAGTGGGTCCCGCTCCCTGCAGAAAATATGATGAGAAGGCACGTTTGGCACAGTTAATGGTAATATAACTTAATTTTGTCAAAGATCCATTCGAAAATGAACTCCAAGACGTCAGTTATCCATGCCATATGATATGTAATATTAGTAATTAAACAAAATACTTCCCATCTTTTGATGAGGAAATGTACTGCTTATCTGGCGTTATCCCTGCAATCTACAGTGAGCATGTCCATAGTTCAAGTTCAAGTGAGTTTATTGTCATGTGTCCCTGTATAGGACAATGAAATTCTTGCTTTGCTTAAGCACACATAAAATAGTAGGCATTTACTACAAAACAGATAAATGTGTCCATATACCATGATATAAATATGTACACACATGAATAAATAAACTGGTAAAGTGCAAATAACAGAATGTGGTTATTAATAATCAGAGTTTTGTCCGAGCCAGGTTTAATAGCCTGTGGGGAAGTAGCTATTCCTGAACCTGGTTGTTGCAGTCTTCAGGCTCCTGTACCTTCTACCTGAAGGTAGCAGGGAGATGAGTGTGTGGCCAGGATGGTGTGGGTCTTTGATGATACTGCCAGCCTTTTTGAGGCAGCGACTACGATAAATCCCTCGATGGAAGGAAGGTCAGAGCCGATGATGGACTGGGCAGTGTTTACTACCTAACAACCTGACAACTCACTAGTTCGGCCTGACAACCCGAGCCGCAGGAACAGTCTTTTCAGAGTCTGCAAGTCAATGAATTGATTTTATCATGCATTGGATGGTTGCCTGAGTCACGGGCTGAACCAGCAATTTTTGTGTTTAGAAATTACCATATAAGGTTCTATTATCATTCCCAACATCAGCGGGAACCATGGCTGCATAGGCCAGTCAGGCACTACAAAAATGCCTGAAGCGGGATTATGCTGAATGGAAACTGATCCTATGGAAATTAGTTGTTAGACAGTAACGAAGTTTCCTATTCATAAATGTCTATACTGCACATGCGAGTTGAACCGATATCCTCCATTTTGACAATTAACAGGCCATGCCTGCCACAATTGCGAGCCTGCCTTGAAAGGCAACTCCGGCCATAATTCCGAGAACTCTGGCCAATTTCCGCGTCTGTCTCGCTTGTATACTGTGCAGTATAAACTAATCTCATGTTATCATTTTAGTTTATAAACAGATCATTTGCACAAAAAACAAGTGTAAATATTACCAACTTGTAAATGTTCCACATACCCCATGTTTCGGAAAGAACCAGACCCACCTACCTTCATGGTTATCAGTGGTCTCATGGTAAGCCCAAAGACCCCTGATGCGGGTTCTATTTCCGTCCTTGATTTGGAGAGTAGGATTGCTGGGGTGCGTGGATCCCATATTTTTCCTGAGGACCAGTTTAGGCCTTGGCCTGAAAGACCTGTGCCCAGCTTTCAAGCTGCCACCAGCTTCAGTGAACCGCTTACTGCCGATGGAGGCATGGGGTGTGTTGCCGCCGACACAATGAAGCTTTGCTCATCGTTGGTACCTTGATTA
The DNA here is from genome assembly GCF_010909765.2 of Amblyraja radiata. NCBI lineage: Eukaryota > Metazoa > Chordata > Chondrichthyes > Rajiformes > Rajidae > Amblyraja > Amblyraja radiata. Next base: position 57,286,849 of record NC_045960.1, read on the forward strand.
GTCCGACAGCTTTTGTTTCCTCATCCAGGTCTTACCTGTTTGGTCAGGTTTTCCCTGAAGAGAAGATTCTGCGGCTGGACATTGCTGGCCTTACATAAGCCTGCAAGTTTGGAATTTAAGGCAGGTCTGATGGCGTTCTTCTGAAAGCAGTTCATTTTGAAGTGTGCATTGCACATCAACACCAGGCCAGTAATCTTTAAAATTTGTTGGAGTTTCATTTCCTGGGTTTTCATGCCACCTCCTATATCACCCCAGATAGCACTGTTCACTGCCGGTGCTTTCAGGAACAATTTACAGGTGCATGGTATCTCACAGCCGGCACCTGCTTTTGTAATGATGTGACGTGAGGTAGATGTTGCTTCGCGAGGGGAACTCTCTTCCAACTCTTCCAGCAGGAGCTCCTTCGTTTGCGAGGATATCGCAACCCTTGATGCCATGACAGAAATTTCTGGACCCTCACGCATGTACTCCAGTATGTTCCCTGGACATACTTCCGCATTTGGAGTCAATTACCCACTAACTCCTCGCACTCCCCTTCACAGAGAGGGAGATTTGTAAGCAGCCCTGAAACAGGTGCTGCCGCAGGCCCCCGAGGAGTCCTGTGCTGATATGGCCCCTCCATGGACTATATCAGGATGGAGGATCACCTCAGTGGGATGCACGCCCTGCGGACGCTATCCATGCTCCATCTGGGTAAAAACGTCCAAGGACATACCCATGTCGGAGGGGAACCCTCCTGGCCTGACTCGTCCCAGTCGAGGCCTCTCAGACTCCATTTGGCTGCCGGAGTCTGAAGTCGCCGCCGGCTACCCACACTTCTGCGGTCCATAGCCGTGTCTTCCCACGGTCCCCGTAGCCGGGTTTCCCCGAACCAGGTTCCCCGCGGTCTTCCTACGGTCTCCGTAGCCGGGTTTCCCCGAGCCGGGTTACCCGCGGTCTTATAGCTTCACGTGGTCCCCGCAGCCGGGCTTCCTCAAGCCGGGTTCCCCGCGGTCTTCCCACGGTCCCCGTAGCCGGGTTTCCCCGCAGTCTTGTAGCTTCATGCGATCCCCGCAGCCGGGCTTCCCCGAGCCGGGTTTCCCCGCGGTTTCCGCAGCCGGGATTCCCCACGGTCCCTGTAGCCGGGATTCCCCGCGGTGTCCGTAGTCGGGTTTCCCCGCGGAGCCGGGAATTCGACCCCAGAATGTCTCCAACAGGACTCTGCAAAAGAGCTTCCTGCAAGGAAAAACAACCTGAAAATAAGTTCACAACTTACCTGCAGGGTTTAACTTACCGCTGGAGGAGCAACGCGCCTGCCAGCCAGTCGTTGCAACCATGCGTTAGACGATTATGACGCGCATGCGGGCTGGCGGGCTCTTCACGTAGTCACTCACGTGACTCCGAAGTAAAATCCTCAGCATTGAACATATTTACTAGCCAACAGCTAGATTGGTGTACCCATAAATTAATTCATTTATGTGTAGGAAAGAACTGCAGTTGCTGGTAAAATCGAAGGTAGACACAAAATGCTGGAGTAACTCAGCAAGACAGGCAGCATCTATGGAGAGAAGGAATGGGCGACGTTTCGGGTCGAGACCTTTCTTCAGACTGATGGCAGGGGAGGGGGCCGGACAACGATAGAATGTAGGCGGGGACAGTAACACTAGTGGGAGAACTGGGAAGGGGAAGGAGAGCGAGAAAGCAAGGGCCATCTGAAGTTAGAGGTCAATGTTCATACCGCTGGGGTGTCAACTACCCAAGCAAAATATGAGGTGCTGTTCCTCCAATTTGCGCTTGGCCTCACTCTGACAATGGAGGATGCCCAGGACAGAAAGGTCAGATTGGGAATGGGAGAGGGAATTGAAGTGCTGGGCCACCGGGAGATCAGATAGGTTAAGATGGACTGAGCGAGGTGTTCAGTGAAACGATCGCCGAGCCTGCGCTTGGTCTCGCCGATGTAGAGAAGTCGACACCTGGAACAGCAGATACAGTAGATGAGGTTGGAGGAGGTGCAAGTGAACCTCTGCCTCACCTGGAAAGACTGTTTAGGTCCTTGGATGGAGTTGAGGGGGGAGGTAAAGGGACAGGTGTTGCATCTCCTGTGGTTGCAGGGGAAAGTACCTGGGGTGGGGGTGGTTTGGGTGGGACGGGACGAGTTGACCAGGCAGTTACAGAAGGAACGGTCTCTACGGAAAGCAGAAAGGGCTGGAGATGAGAAGATGTGGCCAGTAGTGGGATCCCGTTGGAGGTGGCGAAAATGTTGGAGGATTATATGCTGTATACGACGGAGTGGAGGTGAGGACAAAGGGGACTTCACTTCTGCTTGATGTGTAAGAAGGAACTGCGGATGCTGGTCTACACTGCAGATTGACATAAAATGCTGGAGTAACTCAGTGGGTCGAGCAGCATCGGGAGAAAAGGAATAGGTGACATTTTGGATCGAGACCCATCATCAGATCTGAAGATGGGTCTCGACCCAAATCATCACCTATTCCTTTTCTCCAGAGATGCTGCCTGATCCGCTGAGTTATTCCATCATTTTGTGTCTATCTTCCCCTTGATTTCTTCAGTGCTCCTTTGATAGTAATACCCCCACATCAACAATTATCCCAATCTCACTTTTGACTCTTTTGGGGCTCCTTGATTGTTCAGTGCCCCTGTCCCCTCGATTTTCTCATCCTGTGATATTTGGGCATCTGTCATACCCTCAAGTTCCAGGCGTTCCCCTGTGGTTCTGATGCTGCTGAGGCCCAGATCACAACTCCCTCCTTCAAGTGTATTCGTTCCCTGCAACCATCTGATTGGAGTCTTGCCCCTGACCCAGTGATCCCCTGAAGTCATCATTGAAGGCTTTGGATCTTCATCACATGATTCCCCTGTCATTCAGCCCTGTTCCTGGGTCGGATAGATTTTGAAAATGCACTCTCAGGTGGGCAAGTCTAAGACCAGAGATCATAGCCTCAGAATAAAAGGACATTCCTTTAGGAAGGAGATTACATAGAAACATAGAAAATAGGTGCAGGAGTAGGCCATTCGGCCCTTCGAGCCTGCACCGCCATTCGATATGATCATGGCTGATCATCCAACTCAGTATCCCATCCCTGCCTTCTCTCCATACCCCCTGATCCCTTTAGCCACAAGGGCCACATCTAACTCCCTCTTAAATATAGCCAATGAACTGGTCTCAACTACCTTCTGTGGCAGAGAATTCCACAGATTCACCACTCTCTGTGTAAAAAATGATTTTCTCATCTCGGTCCTAAAAGACTTCCCTCTTATCCTTAAACTGTGACCCCTAGTTCTGGACTTCCCCAACATCGGGAATAATCTTCCTGCATCTAGCCTGTCCAACCCCTTAAGAATTTTGTAAGTTTCTATAAGATCCCCCCATCAATCTTCTGAATTCCAGCGAGTTCCAGCGAGATTAGGAGGAATTTCTTTAGTCAGAGGGTAGTGAATCTGTGGAATTCATTGCTACAGAATGCTGTGGAGGCCATGTCAATGCAGCGATTGATAGATTTGTGATTAGTGTGGGTGTCAAGGATTATGGGGAGAAGGCAGGAGAATGGGGTTAAGAGGGGAAGATAGACTAGCCATGATTGAATGGCGGAGTAGGCTTGATGGGCTGAAAGGCCTAATTCTGCTCCTAGAGGTTACGAAATTATGAACACCCAGCCACAAGATTCTTGCAGACATTTCTTCCCTAAATCTCCGTGTACGCCAATGCATCCTGGTAATCTACCTTCCCCAGCAATCCACCTCCAGGCCCAGTTATTCACCCCCACCCCCTGTCTTTGTGGTTACTGTGGTTACCATTCTATCTTGGCATTGTCGTTCGTACAGTAGTCATTGTGATTGTCATAAATGAATCATTGACCTATTGTAAATTATCCAAGATTCAAATCTGCTTTCCAAGAAATGTATGAGTCAACAGCCAACCGCCTCCACACAAAGTAATTAATTCAAATTCATTTCAAAGTTATCATTCATGAAGGTCAGCATCAAATAAGTTAACAAGTGGTTTTTGATGCCATGTTAGAGTAAATTCTATGTAAACTGCGTAAGGCACAACAGTGCTCTCAATCTCCATCATATTAAACACAGACAAAAAAAGACCTAATTCAATGGAAGAACAAGTTTCAGGATTTTGGTATCCATATTTTTGTTATGCTAGCATTGCTGAATATTATAAGGATCGTGTAAATCACCACAGATTTGTGCAACATTTTGCAGCATGGGTCTGGATTTGCAGATCACCTAAACAAATCAGCCAGCAGGAGGCCTGCACACTGTTCTCTCACAAAACTATTGTTTCCAGCTGAACCACCACATTGTTGAGAACTACTCTTGGCTGCTGGATTTGATTTGATTAATTGTACCTTGAACATCGAAACACAAAGGGCTGGAGTAACAGCAGAACAGGCAGCTTCTCCGGAGAACATGGATAGGTAATGTTTTGGGTCTGCACCCTCCTTCAGACTGATTTTTTTTTGGTGGGTGGGGACAAATGGGTGAGACCCCAGGTGAGGCAGAGGCATGAGAAAGTAAAAAAGAGTTGTTTGTAGGTCAGTTACATAAAATTGGAGAATTCAGTGTTCTTACAGTTAGGTTGAAAGATACTGCTGGGATACCTGGATAGATATGAAGGAGTAAGTATAGGGACAGGTGCTCCAGTTTGTGTGTGGCCTCACTAAGGCAATGGGGAAGGCCTAGGACAGAATGGTCAGTATGAGAATGGGAAGGGGAGTTAAGCTGGTTATCGGCAGAAGACCCACCAGGTCTACTCCTGGTTCCTTCCCCTAGCTTCACAATACACACCTCTTCCATCCTTATCTCACAGCTTTTCATCTTTGGCCTTTGTCCAACCACCTGCCGATAAACCCATCTCTTTACCTGTATTCACTCGCTAGGCTTTGTCCTTCCCTCCCCACCTCCCAGCTCTTCCAGTTTTCTGCCCTCTCATCACTATTAATGTGAAGAAGGGTCCTTGCTGAAATAGAACCTGAAACAGAACAGAGAGAATTAGATTTAGCTCTTAGGGTTAAAGGAATCAAGGGATTCCAGTGTGAACTGTGAAGAGGATGCTATGAGAATGCAGGGTGACTTGGACAGGTTGGGTGAGTGGGCAGATGCATGGCAGATGCAGTTTAATGTGGATAAATGTGAGGTTATCCACTTTGGTAGCAAAAACAGGAAGGCAGATTATTATCTAAATGGTGTCAAGTTGGGAAAAGGGGAAGTACAACGGGGTCTGAGGGTCTTTGTTCATCAGTCAATGAAAGTAAGCATGCAGGTACAGCAGGCAGTGAAGAAAGCGAATGGCATGTTGGCCTTCATAACAAGAGGAGCTGAGTATAGGAGCAAAGAGGTCCTTCTGCAGTTGTACTAGTGAGACCACACCTAGAGTATTGTGTGCAGTTTTGGTCCCCTAATTTGAGGAATACTTGCTATTGAGGGAGTGCAGCGTAGGTTCATAAGTTTAATAATAATATCTTTTAATTCCCGGGATGGCGGGACTGTCATATGCTGAGAGAATGGAGCCGCTGGGCTTGTATACTCTGGAATTTAGAAGGATGAGAGGGGTTTGTTTTGAAACATATACGATTATTAAGGGTTTGGACACATGTTCCCGATGTTGGGGGAGTCCAGAACCAGGGGCCACAGTTTAAGAATTCGGGCTAAGCCATTTAGAAACATTTTTTCCACACAGAGAGTTGTGAGTCTGTGTAATTCTCTGCCTCAGAGGGCAGTGCAGGCCAGTTCTCTGGATACTTTCAGGAGAGAGCTAGACAGTGGACTCAGGGGATATGGGGAGAAGGCAGGAACGGGGTCCTTATTGTGGATGATCAGCCATGATCACATTGAATGGCGTTGCTGGCTCGAAGGGCCGAATGGCCTACTCCTGCTTGTCGGCGGGAGCATTGCGAACCGGCTGCCCTGCCAGCAGCATGTTAGTTTTTTCTACTTTTTTTGTTTTTTTAGTGTCTCAATGTTTATTTTTAATGTTTCTCTGTGTAACTTGTGTGCCTTGTGTGGGGGGGGTTGTATGGCGGGGTAAGTGGGAAATCGCTTGTCGCCTCCGCCACGGAGAGACAACTTTTTCCATGTCACCTCCCTCGTAGCCTAACATAAAGGATCGGTGCGGCCTTTCCCGGAGACACGCCCAGGGCTTCAGCAGCGCGGACTCTTTCATCGCGGAGCGGGCGAGCCCTCGCCGGAGAGGAGCGCTCTGTTCGCTGGCTCGCGGCAGCCTGAAGCCGTGGTCTGCGGAGCTCCAGCTAACGCGGCGTCTAGAGCCTGGGATCCCTCGTTGGGTACCTCGGAGGAGAAGAGCTCCGACCGCCAGCCTGCGGCCTACTTCTAACCGCGGGCACGGCGGGGACTTACCATCCGGAGGGGGGTCCCTCGCCGGGATCCCTGAAGGGGAGCTCCAACTGCCGGCCCTGCGGTTTGCAGTGCTTCTGGCTGCGGCGCAGCGGGAACTTTAAATCTTCGACCGCCGGCCTGCGGCCTACACCATCTTGAAGCCGCGGTCTCCGGTGGGGAGGCACCGATTCAGGAATTACCTGGACTTACCTTGTCTGCACATCTGGACGCCCGCAGCGGCGACTGCGGAGGGTTGTGGTCCCGACCATGGGAGAAAATGGAGGAGGACTGATCAAACTTTGTGCCTTCCACCACAGTGATGAATGCTGTGGTGGATGTTTGTGTTAACTTTTTATTGTGTATTGTGTGTTCTTTTTCTATTGTACCACTGCTGGCAAATTCATTTCACTGCACTTTATGTGCAAGTGATGAATACAACTGACTTGACTTGACTTGACTTCTGCACCTATTGTCTATTGATCTAAATCCATTTAAAATGATAGTAATATGAGGTCTAATAGAATTAAATGTTGAATATTGGTGGGGAGGCAGGATTGGAAAATGTTTTGACTAATGTATTCTTCTTGTACCAAAGAATGAACTGTTTTTTTTAACTAAAGTTGATCAGAACATGGATATTTTGTGGCAAGTGATCCAAAGATGTCCACTATTGCATCATTATCCATGACATAAAGGACTGCAGGATTGATACCCTTTCACTTGCCTCAGTTATCAGCACACTGCATGAAATATTTGAACTCAACAGAAGGCATTGTAATCATGACCTTCACTGACAAGGATAATAACAGAAGGTGCATGAAATCATCATCTCCAAGTTTTTCTCCAAGTCACAGGCCAACCTGACTTGCACATGGTCTGGAACTTCCTACCTAGGGTTAGCCAGAATAGGTCTCTAACATGAATATATATTTTTGTGAAGGAACCCCATTATCACACTTTTGGGGGGAACAAGGGATGACCAGTAAATGCTGGCCTCAACATCTCAAAATGCATCTGTTCAAACCTCGTCTACTGCACTCAATACTCCTGCTGGGGCCTATTTTACATCGGTGAGACCATGGGTAGACCAGACGATCATTTTGCTGAACACTTGCGCTCGGTCTGCCAAGGCCTGCTCAATCTCCAGTTGCTAAATATTTTAACTCCCATTCCCATACCAACCTTTCTGTCTGAGCCTCCTCCATTGTCAGTGTGAGGTCACACACAGACTGGAGGAATAGCACCTACTTCTTCATCTTGCATATGGTGTGCACAGCCTAAAGTTGTAGGATAACTTGTTCTATTTGATCTTATTTGATTGGGCTCGCCGGGTTGATTACATTAATCAAAACAGGGCGGACCACGTGAAAGTTTCAATCTTCCACCCCGAATAGCACCTCATATTCCACTTGCGTATCTTACAGCCCAATGTTATGAACATTGAGTAGGAAGGAAAAACAAGGGTCTCGCCCTGAAACGTCACCTTCTCCTTTTCTCCAGAGATGCTACCTGACCCGCTGAGTTACTCCAGCTTTTTGTGTCTATCTTTGATATGAACATTGAATGCTCCAATTATAAATCATATACCCTACCCCACTCTCTTTCCAGTACCCCCACCAACCCCTGTGCCAACCATTTCTCTCGCTATCCTGCCCATCTCCCCATGCTCCACCCCAAGTTCCTTTCCACCTATAATCCCCCTGAGGCTTTACATTTCACTCCTTTTGTCTAATTTTCAACTTAATTAATCCTATCTATTCCGCTTATGATACCTTTATAAGATCACCCCTTATCCTCCAGTACAAGGAAGCCCTAGCCAGCCAAACCCTTTCTGATAGTTCTGGCCCTCAAGCCCTGCAAATCTTATCTGCACTCTTTCCAGTTTAACAACATCCTTCCTATATCAGGATGTCCAAAATTGAACATAATACTCCAAATGCAGCCTCATCAACATCTTGCACAACTGTAATATAACATGACAACACAAAGTACTGGAGTAACACAGCAGATCAGACAACGTCTCTGGAGAACATGGATAGGATCAACCATTCACTATGACATATTGAATGGATATGCTTACTGAGACGTTATTTTAAGGAGGAGAGGGGAGCTTATGGAAACATAAAATCCTTAGGGGATTGGACAGGCTAAATGCAGGAAAAATGTTCTCCATTTTGGGAAAGTCCAGAAACAGGGGTCACAGTTTGAGAATAATGGGTAGGCATTTAGCACTGAGGTGAGGAAAATCTTTTTCACCCGGAGAGTTGTGAATCTGTGGACTTCTCGGCCACAGAAGGCAGTGGAGGCCAATTCACTGGATGTTTTCAAGAGAGTTAGATATAGCTCTTAGGGCTAAGTTGTGTATGTGTGTGGGTGGGGTGGGAGAAACATGTTTTGGTCTCTTCCTTCGGGGGATGCGACTTTTTCTTCGGTCGTATTCCCCGTCTCCGTCTGCGCCGAGGCCTAATGGCGGAGCTGGCGGCATCGGAGCTGTAGCGGCAGCAGCGGCGGCAGCGGAGACCTGACTCGGCCCCGAAACTGTGGCGGCGGCGGCGGCGGCAGCGGAGACCTGACTCGGCCCCGAAACTGTAGCAGCGGCAGCAGCGGCAGCGGAGACCCGGCTCGGCCCTGGAGCTGTAGCAGCAACAGCAGCGGCAGCGGAGACCCGGCTCGGCCCCGAGGCTGTGGCGGCGGCAGCAGCGGCAGCGGAGACCTGACTCGGCCCTGGAGCTGTAGCAGCAACAGCAGCGGCAGCGGAGACCCGGCTCGGCACAGAAGCTGCGGTGGCGGCAGCAGCAGCAGCGGAGACCCGGCTCGGCCCTTGAGCTGTGGCGGCGGCAGCAGCAGCAGCGGAGACCCGGCTCGGCACAGAAGCTGCGGTGGCGGCAGCAGCAGCAGCAGCGGCGGAGACCCGACTCGGCCCTGGAGTTGCGGCGGAGGCAGCAACCACCCGCGGAGTTTGAACCGTCGCCTCGGCGCAGAGGGAGAACAAAGGGGGAAGAGACAGAGACTTTAAGATTTTGCCTTCCACCACAGTGAGGAGGTGTTTGGTGAACTCACTGTGGTGGATGTTAAATTTGTGTTGATTGTGTGTTTTTGCCATTTTTTAAAATTATATGTATGACTGCAGGGAAACAAAATTTCGTTCAGACCGAAAGGTCTGAATGACAATAAAACGAATCTAATCTAATCTATCTAATCTAATGGAATCACGGGATATGGGAGACAAAGCAGGAACGGGGTACTGATTTTGGATGATCATCCATGATCATATTGCTGGCTCGAAGGGCCGAATGGCCTACTCTTGCAGCCAGTTTCCATGTTTCTAAGTGCAATTACAAATGGGTTTAAACTGTAGATAAGTGAATTATGAGTACAAATTGTGTCTGAGACATTACTTGCTGATAATAGTTACAATGTAAGCTAAGTGGGGGGGGGGGGGGGGGGAGAATTAAGATGGCAAGCTTTTATTTTCACTGTTTCATTGTATCTGATTAAAAAGCAACAATATTTCCCTTGAAGTGAACTTTCAAAATCTTCAGGAATGCAATATTTTACTTATTACATTTTCTTCTCCCTGCAGCAAAACATTTTGTTCCCCAGTATCCATCTTGGAACATTTGAATGTTGATTTTGGCTGCTGATGGGTAACACCTTGTCATCATGCAGCTCATAATGCACATTCCTGGTTGGCGAGAACGAGTGGCATAAACTCCTTCCAGAAACAACCAGTTGAGGGATCCCTGAGCATTTTTAAGTCTTGCAGATGGAACAGAAGCCAACATCCAATGCAGTGATCAGTGAATGCGGAACTTTACCAGTTAATATATTTAAAGGAGAAAATATTAGTTTGCTGCATTAAGATATTTTGTGGCCAACTTTCCCTCAATTACCTTTCCCTCAATTACGATGCTTTTATTGTCCTCCTTGTAGATTTCATTTAATTTGTCCAGTCCCATTGAAGCCATCGTCAGGTTCCAAATGTAAATCCACCAGTGTGAATTGCGGAAATGAAGTAGTGGTGAGCATGTTATATAATACAAGAGACAATTCATGTCCTAGGACAGATCACCGTTGACATGGACAGGTGGGTGTACGGTTAGTTGGCAGCAGCAGTGCTTTAGAATTAAAGATGACGTCCATCAGGTTTCAAGGGTCATCATTCATCAGGTGACCTGGTCCAGACCTCTGGCTGTTTGCTTGCTCTCCCTGTGATCACATGGGTTCCTTCAAGTAACTCTAGTTTACTTCCACGTCTCAAAGATCTGTTGAAGATACACAAAAAGCTGAAGCAACGCAGCTGGACAGGCAGCATCACTGGAGAGATGGAATGGGTGACGTTTCGGGTCGAGACCCTTCTTCAGACAAGTCAGGGGAAAAGATCTGCTGGTTAGTTCATTAATTGACCACTATAAATGACCCGTGTAGATGAATGGTGGTATTGAGGAGAGAGCTGATAATAATAATAATAATGGATGGGATTTATATAGCGCCTTTCTAATACTCAAGGCGCTTTACATCGCATTATTCATTCACTCCTCAGTCACACTCGGTGGTGGTGAGCTACTTCTGTAGCCACAGCTGCCCTGGGGCAGACTGACAGAAGCGTGGCTGCCATTCTGCGCCTACGGCCCCTCCGACCACCACCAATCACTCACACACATTCACACACAGGCAAAGGTGGGTGAAGTGTCTTACCCAAGGACACAACGACAGTATGCACTCCAAGCGGGATTCGAACCAGCTACCTTCCGGTCGCCAGCCGAACACTTAGCCCATTGTGCCATCTGTCGTCCCATCTGATAGCAGTATGTAGAGAATAATATGATATCAGTGAAGGAGTAGTGTAAATGGGTGCTTAATAGTCTTAGCATGTGAGCTGAAGGGTCTGTTTCTATGATGTCTTCTATAGATGTGCTGTAGGAAGCATGTTTCCGGGATGCATCACAGCAAGGTTTGGAAACAGCTCCATCCAAGACTGCAAGAAATTGTGGAGAATTATGGACATAGACCAGACCACCACACAAAACAACCTTCCTTCCATTGACTCAATTTACACCATGCTGTCTCGGCAAGGCTACCAGCATAATCGAGGACGAGTCTCACCTGGTCACCCTCTTCTCCCTTCTCCCATCAGGCAAGAGGTACAGAAGTGTGAAAACGCACCTCCAGATTCAGGGACTGTTTCTTCCCAGCTGTTATCAGGCTACTGAAACATTCTATCAACAACTAGAGAGCGATCCTGAGCTAATTTCTACCTCAATGGAGACCCCTGGACCATGTCTAATCAAACCTTACCACACTTTATCTTGTGCTGAATATTATTCTCATTATCATGTACTCTGCACACTGTAAATGGCTCGAATGTAATCATTTATTGTCTTTCTGCTGGGATTAGCACGTATCAAAACCTTTTCACTGGACCTCGGTGCACATGACATTAAACTAAATGATGACTAAATGACTGAAAACCCAATTCCAGATGTACACATTCTTCATGAGTAAGGGCATATTATTGCCTGGGGGAGAGGAATTTGTAGCCCCACGTTAGTCCCCTAGAATTTGAATTGAAAGATACAGCAGGGAGACAGGCATGTTGTCCCATCAAGTCCACACTGACCATCAATCACCCATTCCCACTTGTTCTATAGTATCCACTCCTTATACACTAGAGGCAATTTTTAGAGGCCAATTAATCTACAGACCTGCACATCTTTGGGATGTGGGAGGAAACTAGAGCACCCAAGATCAGGATCAATCCATGTCTCTGATGCTGTGAGGCAGCAATTCTCCCAGCTGCACCACTGTGCCCCTCTTCTTCCGCTATTGCCTCAGCATCAAGTCAATGGATGGTGTGAATCTTGATGAAGCATATCATGGTGCTGAGCAGCATAATCACCCACTTAGAAGCTGTCGGGTCAGAAGACGTTATTACACCGAGCGGCGGACTGGCTTGCGAAGCAAAAAGGGCTGTTGAGCCAAAACCAAAGAGGCCAACGTCAGGCAACACCATTGTAGTGGGAGACTCCATTGTGAGAGGTACGGTCAGGGGTTTCTGCGGCAACAGACGGGATTCGAGGATGGTGTGCTGCCTTCCTGGTGCCAGGATCCAGGATGTCACGGACAGAGTGCAGAAAATCCTCAAGGGCGAAGGTGAACAGCCGGAAGTGGTAGTGCATGTCGGCACAAACGATGTCGGAAAGAAGGGGATGAATATTCTGCAGCGTGACTTCAGAGAGCTCGGAAAAATGCTGAAAAGCAGGACCTCCAGGGTTGTTACCTCCGGTTTGCTTCCAGTTCCTCGTGCTGGCGAGAGCAGGAACAGGGAGATACGGGACCTGAATGTGTGGCTGAGGAACTGGTGCACGGGGCAGGGATTTAGATTCTTAGATCACTGGGATCTGTTTTGGAGTAAGGGGGAACTGTACAAAAGGGACGGATTGCATCTTAACAGTTGGGGGACCAGCATTCTGGCAGGCAGGTTTGCCACTGCTACACGGGTGGTTTTAAACTGAATAAGGGGGGTGGGGTGTCAAATGGGATAGTCGAGGATGGAGTTGAAAGGGAAAGGGTTTCTTAAATGTGTGAGCGTAGAGACAGAGGGGTGTAAAATGAGGGTAGAGACAATAGGTAGCAAGGTGAAAAGTAAAAGTGGCAGGCAGACAAATCCAGGGCAAAAATCAAAAAGGGCCACTTTTCACCATAATTGTGTAAGGGGTAAGAGTGTTTTAAAAACAAGCCTGAAGGCTTTGTGTCTCAATGCAAGGAGCATTCGTAATAAGGTGGATGAGTTGAATGTGCAGATAGCTATTAATGACTATGATATAGTTGGGATCGCGGAGACATGGCTCCAGGGTGACCAAGGCTGGGAACTGAACATCCAGGGATATTCAATATTCAGGAGAAATAGTCAGAAAGGAAAAGAAGGTGGGGTAGCCTTGCTGGTTAGAGAGGAGATTAACGCAATAGAAAGGAAGGACATTAGCTTGGAGGATGTGGAATCGATATGGGTAGAGCTGCGAAACACTAAGGGGCAGAAAACGCTAGTGGGAGTTGTGTACAGGCCACCTAACAGTAGTAGTGGAGTTGGGGATGACATCAAACAGGAAATTAGAAATGCGTGCAACAAAGGCAAAAGAGTTATAATGGGCGACTTCAATCTACATATAGATTGGGTGAATCAAATTGGCAAGGGTGCTGAGGAAGAGGATTTCTTGGAATGTATGCGGGATAGTTTTCTAAACCAACATGTAGTGGAACCAACGAGAGAGGCTATTCTAGACTGGGTATTGAGTAATGAGGAAGGGTTAGTTAGCAGTCTTGTTGTGCGTGGCCCCTTGGGCAAGAGTGACCATAATATGGTTGAGTTCTTCATTAGGATGGAGAGTGACATTGTTAATTCAGAAACAAGGGTTCTGAACTTAAAGAAAGGTAACTTTGAGGGTATGAGACGTGAATTGGCCAAGATAGACTGGCAATTGATTCTTAAAGGGTTGACGGTGGATATGCAATGGAAGGCATTTAAAGATTGCATGGATGAGCTACAACAATTGTTCATCCCAGTTTGGCAAAAGAATAAATCAGGGAAGGTAGTGCATCCTTGGATAACAAGGGAAATCAGGGATAGTATCAAAACAAAAGATGAAGCATACAAATTAGCCAAAGCAGCCTACCAGAGGACTGGGAGAAATTCAGAGTCCAGCAGAGGAGGACAAAGGGCTTAATTAGGAAAGGGAAAATAGATTATGAAAGAAAACTGGCAGGGAACATAAAAACTGACCGCAAAAGTTTTTATAGATATGTGAAGAGAAAAAGTTTAGTTAAAACAAATGTAGGTCTCTTGCAGTCAGAAACAGGTGAATTGATCATGGGGAACAAGGACATGGCAGACCAATTGAATAACTACTTTGGTTCTGTCTTCACTAAGGAAGACATAAATAATCTGCCGGAAATAGCAGGGGACCAGGGGTCAAATGAGATGGAGGAACTGAGTGAAATCCAGGTTAGCCGGGAAGTGGTGTTAGGTAAATTGAATGGATTAAAGGCCGATAAATCCCCAGGGCCAGATAGGCTGCATCCCAGAGTATTTAAAGAAGTAGCCCCAGAAATAGTGGATGCATTAGTGATAATTTTTCAAAACTCTTTAGATTCTGGAGTAGTACCTGAGGAATGGAGGGTAGCTAATGTAACCCCACTTTTTAAAAAGGGAGGGAGAGAGAAAACGGGGAATTACAGAACAGTTAGTCTAACATCGGTAGTGGGGAAACTGCTAGAATCAGTTGTTAAAGATGGGATAGCAGCACATTTGGAAAGTGGTGAAATAATTGGACAAAGTCAGCATGGATTTATGAAAGGTAAATCATGTCTGACGAATCTTATAGAATTTTTCGAGGATGTAACTAGTAGAGTGGATAAGGGAGAACCAGTGGATGTGTTGTATCTGGACTTTCAGAAGGCTTTCGCCAAGGTCCCACATAAGAGATTAGTATACAAACTTAAAGCACACTGTATTGGGGGTTCAGTATTGATGCGGACAGAGAACTGGCTGGCAGACAGAAAGCAAAGAGTAGGAGTAAACGGGTCCTTTTCACAATGGCAGGCAGTGACTAGTGGGGTACCGCAAGGCTCAGTGCTGGGACTCCAGCTATTTACAATATATATTAATGATTTGGACGAGGGAATTGAATGCAACATCTCCAAGTTTGCAGATGATACGAAGCTGGGGGGCAGTGTTAGCTGTGAGGAGGATGCTAGGAGGCTGCAGGGTGACTTGGAAAGGCTGGGTGAGTGGGCAAATGCATGGCAGATGCAGTATAATGTGGATAAATGTGAGGTTATCCACTTTGGTGGCAAAAACAGGAAAGTAGACTATTATCTGAATGGTGGCCGATTAGGAAAGGGGGAGATGCAACGAGACCTGGGTGTCATGGTACACCAGTCATTGAAAGTAGGCATGCAGGTGCAGCAGGCAGTGAAGAAAGCGAATGGTATGTTAGCATTCATATCAAAAGGATTTGAGTATAGGAGCAGGGAGGTTCTACTGCAGTTGTACAGGGTCTTGGTGAGACCACATCTGGAGTATTGCGTACAGTTTTGGTCTCCTAATCTGAGGAAAGACATTCTTGCCATAGAGGGAGTACAGAGAAGGTTCACCAGACTGATTCCTGGGATGTCAGGACTTTCATATGAAGAAAGACTGGATAGACTCGGCTTGTACTCGCTTGAATTTAGAAGATTGAGGGGGGATCTTATAGAAACTTACAAAATTCTTAAGGGGTTGGACAGGCTAGATGCAGGAAGATTGTTCCCGATGTTGGGGAAGTCCAGAACAAGGGGTCACAGTTCAAGGATAAGGGGGAAATCTTTTAGGACCGAGATGAGGAAAACATTTTTCACACAGAGTGGTGAATCTGTGGAATTCTCTGCCACAGAAGGTAGTTGAGGCCAGTTCATTGGCTATATTTAAGAGGGAGTTAGATGTGACCCTTGTGGCTAAAGGGATCAGGGGGTATGGAGAGAAGGCAGGTACAGGATACTGAGTTGGATGATCAGCCATGATCATATTGAATGGCGATGAAGTCTCGAAGGGCCGAATGGCCTACTCCTGCACCTATTTTCTTTGTTTCTATGTTTCTATGTTTCTATGTCTGCTCCTCCTAGTCAATAATGGCAATGCCCATGACAACATTGCAGGTGTCTTTGAACCAGTTTGTTTGGCTACCTTTGTGCATTGGCCAATGAAGTGGAAGAAGAAGAGAATCGAGGACCTTGGGACGCAGGCGGATGAGGATTTGTCTTATAGAGTACAAGATCATGAGAGGAATACATAGTGTAACTGTACAGTCTTTTACCCAGAGTAGTGGAATCAACAACCTGAGGACACGGGTTTAAGATGACGGGGGAAAGATTTAATAGGAACTAGAGGAAAGGTGCAACTTTTTTACACATAGGGTAGTAGGTGTATGAACCGAGCTGCCAGAGGAGGTAGTTCTGGGATTATCACAACATTTAAAAAACATTTAGACAGGTACTTGGTTAGGACAGGTTTAGAAGCATATGGGCCAAACACAGGCAGGTGGGACTAGTAGTGAGGGGGGTGGGGGAGCATGTTGGTCAGTGTGGGCATGTTGGTCAGTGTGGGCATGTTGGTCAGTGTGGGCATGTTGGTCAGTGTGGGCATGTTGGTCAGTGTGGGCATGTTGGTCAGTGTGGGCATGTTGGTCAGTGTGGGCATGTTGGTCAGTGTGGGCATGTTGGTCAGTGGGGCATGTTGGTCAGTGTGGGCATGTTGGTCAGTGTGGGCATGTTGGTCAGTGTGGGCATGTTGGTCAGTGGGGCATGTTGGTCAGTGTGGGCATGTTGGTCAGTGTGGGCATGTTGGTCAGTGGGGCATGTTGGTCAGTGTGGGCATGTTGGTCAGTGGGGCATGTTGGTCAGTGGGACATGTTGGTCAGTGTGGGCATGTTGGTCAGTGTGGGCATGTTGGTCAGTGTGGGCATGTTGGACAGTGTGGGCATGTTGGTCAGTGGGGCATGTTGGTCAGTGTGGGCATGTTGGTCAGTGTGGGCATGTTGGTCAGTGTGGGCATGTTGGTCAGTGTGGGCATGTTGGTCAGTGTGGGCATGTTGGTCAGTGGGGCATGTTGATCAGTGTGGGCATGTTGGTCAGTGGGGCATGTTGGTCAGTGGGGCATGTTGATCAGTGTGGGCATGTTGGTCAGTGTGGGCATGTTGGTCAGTGTGGGCATGTTGGTCAGTGTGGGCATGTTGGTCAGTGGGGCATGTTGGTCAGTGTGGGCATGTTGGTCAGTGGGGCATGTTGGTCAGTGTGGGCAGGTTGTGTTGATGAGCCTGCTTCCATGCTGCATGACTCTATGACCCTTCATTAGGTCCTCTTCCATTATGTTTTAATCTTACTCATGGCAAGGTTTCACAGTCAGGAGAAATTGTGTAGTGTCGCCTGCGCGTGAGGCATCTTTTCTAAGTCTTTCCTACTCCAGGTGAGCAAAATGTATCCAGAAGACTATCGGACTATCTTGGATCAGACTTTATCTTGCACTGAACATTATTCTCGTAATTCCCTTTAATTATGGGAACATGATTGTAATCATGTATTATCTTTCCACTGACTGTTTAGCATGCAACAAAAGCTTTTCACTGTACCTTGGTACATGTGACATAAACTAAACTCAGACTGCACTGTTGATAGTCACCCTTGGCCTGACATGGGTATCTGGCAACCATCACGCATCTGCTGACTGGGCAGAATTTTAGTTGGAGGCCTTTCAGATATTACATCCCTCCAATCCTCCACTTCACGGGCCTGTGTGGCCTGGTTTGTGATTAAATCCCATGCATTTCATCGTTAGCGTGGGGACTCCAGTGAGCATTCGAATCCACAAAATCTTGATGTTGGTAGCTGGGATCAGTGGCAAGGCCATAAGTTCTGGGGCCACTGGTGAAGTACTACAGGTTTAGATGTTTGGGCCTCACTTATTCACAATCTACATCAATGATTTGGTTGAACAGAACAATTACCATATTTCCAAATTTGATGATGATTCTGAACCAGGTGGGATTGTGAATGTGGAGGAGGATGTTAAGGGGCTTCAAGAGGATTAAGGACAAGTTGAGCGAGTGTGGATGAATATGGTTGATGGAAAATAACGTGGAGAAAGTTCATCCACTTTTGTGAATGCAACAGAAGAGTAATATATTTGTGAAATGGTGTAAGGTTGAGTAGTGCTGATGTCCATAGGGAACTATGTTTGCTTGCAATGATTGGGATCAGAGCAGCATCAGAAGGAGAGCGCTGTGACAAGGCTCAGTCCTTGAGTTCATTCAAGAGAGATGGATGGTTTCCTGAATACTAAGGGAACAAAGAGATGCAGGAAAATGATACTGATTTAGTGGATTTGGCGTGGTCTTGATGAATGGTAGAGCAGGCTGAATATCTGAATTCTGTTCCTATTTCTTGTATTCTTATTTATTGTGCGGGTTTCTTCTATTTACATAGCCGCTGAGGCCAGAGCTTTTCTCCAAATGTTATGCTATTGAAGACTTTTTGAATCATTCCTTGCCTAGAACCTCTCCGTATCTAGAACCATGAGCGGCAGTGGTGCTGCAGTAGTTACTACCTTTAAGCACCAGAGACCTGGGTTTGATCCCGACTACGTGACGTCTGTACAGAGTTTGTACATTCTCCTCGTTACCTACATGGGTTTTTCCAAGATCTTTGGTTTCCTCCCACTATCTAAAGACGTACAGGTTTGTAGGTTAAATGGCCTGATATAAATGTAAAATTCCCTTCGTTCATGTAGGATAGTGTTAATGTGTGGAGATCGCTGGTCAGTGCGGACTTGGTGGTCCTTCGGACCTGCTTCCACGCTGTATCTCTAAACTCTTCTTCAACCCATCTGCCGCTGGTGGCCCTAGAATAATAAAGTCCAGCTGGCATCAATATTGGGATCATGAGATAGTGCAAACATCTCCCACTTGGCAAGGCGACAAATCTCAATGAGGATACGATCTGTAGCGACAACGGAAATAGCCTGGTGGCCTGAATGCACCTACTGCGACGACAGATCAACAGCAACGTGATCTCAGTATCCCCATTGCCCCACTTGGGCAATAAGAACATAGACAGCAGACTGTTGTTCAACTATTGCTCCGTATTCCACACCACCCTCTTCTCAAAACGTACCATCAAACTCGAGGAACTGGGTCTCGACTTGTCCCTTTGCGGTTGGATACTCGACTTACTCATTGGCAAAATACAATCAGTATGAATTGGCAACAAAGGGCAGCACAGTGGCACAGCTGGTAACGCTCTGCCTCAATGCCAGAGACCCGGGTTCCAATCTGACCTTGGATGCATTTTCCCTATGATCATGTAGATTTCCTCCAGGTGCTTTGGTTTTCTCCCACATCCAAAAGATTTGAGAGTTTGTGTCTTGTTGGGACTAGGGGAGATTATGTGTTCGGCACGGACTAGAGGGGTCGAGATGGCCTGTTTCCGTGCTGTAATTGTTATATGGTTGTTATATTATATGGTTGTTGTGTTTATGACTGTTGGCAGACCAATTTCCCTCCTGGGATAAATAAAGTTCTATTGTATCGTATCGTATTGTTAGTTGGCCTCTGTAAATTGCCCCTAATTTATAGGGAGTGGAAGCAGGTGTGATAATATAAAACTAGTATGAACAGGTGATCATTGATCCAAGTAGACTCGGTGGGCCAAGGGGCCTGTTTCATTTTGTATTTTTTAATCAATCAACCAAAAATATTGCTTGGAAAGCAGTGATGGGATCGGTCAAACTCAGCATGAAGTGGAAATTAAGCTTGACTAATCTTCTGGAATTTTTTGAGGATGTAACAAATAGAATGGATAAGGGAGAGCCAGTGGATGTGGTGTATCTGGACTTTCAAAAAGCCTTTGATAAAGTCCCACACAAGAGATCAGTGTGCAAAATTAGAGCACATGGTATAGGGGGTAGGGTATTGGCATGGATAGAGAACTAGTTGGCAGACAGGAACCAAAGAGTAGGAATTAACGGGTCCTTTTCAGAATGGCAGGCAGTGACCAGTGGGGTACCGCAGGGCTCGGTGTTGGGACCCCAGTTATTTACAATATATTTTTACGATTTAGTGAGGGAATTAAAAGTGACATCTCCTAGTTTGCGGATGACACAAAGCTGGGTGGCAGTGTGAGCTGTGATGAGGATGCTATGAGGCTGCAGGGCGACTTGGATAGGTTGGTTGAGTGGGCATATGCATGGCAGATGCAGTATGTGGATAAATGTGAGATTATCCACTTTGGTGGCAAGACCAGGAAGGCAGATTATTATCTGAATAGTTTCAGATTAGGAAAAGGGGAGGTGCCAAGAGTCCTGGGTGTGCTTGTACATCAGTCACTGAAAGTAAGCATGCAGGTACAGCAGGCAGTGAAGAAAGCTAATGGCATGTTGGTCTTCATTGCGAGAGGATTTGAGCTTAGGAGGAAGGAGGTCCTACTGCAGTTGTACAGGGGTCTGGTGAGACCGCACCTCGAGTATTGTGTGCAAATTTTGGTCTCCCAATTTGAGGAAGGACATTATTGCTATTGAGGGAGTGCAGCGTAGGTTCAGCAGGTTTATTCCCGGGATGGCAGGACTGACATATGGTGAAAGAATGGGTCGACTGTGCTTCTATTCATGGGCAGAAATCCCAGGGGGGGACGGGATGGCCACGTCCCCCGCATGTTTTGAGAGGTGGTAGACAACCCCCCCCATGTTTTGTAATCCGGATTTTGAAATTCGGTGAAAAAATATCTATGAGATATCTTAGCTTTCCTCGAGACAGTGGGGGTGGGACTGATGATTGAGGGCGCCGATTGGACAAGAGAGACGTTGGTCAGCAGGCAGTGGGGAACATGATAATTCAGAGCAATGAGTGGAGGAGGTAGGTGTCGGTCAGAGGCGGACGTAGGGGGCGGGACTGAGGATAGAGCGCAGTAATTGGAGGAGCGAGACGTCCTGATCATAGAGCGTAGTTTGATTCGGCCCGTTCGCGGGGCCTTTCATCACCCGGCGTGGCTTAAAATCGGCCGCGGGATCTTCCATCGCTCTGCAGTCAAATTGCTGCATTGAGGCGATCGAGGCTCCAGATGTTGAAGCCCCCGCTGGGCGATGGAAGATCCCGCGGCTAGTTTTAAGCCTCGCTAGGTGATGAAAGGCCCCACGAACGGGCCGATTGAAGCCCCATGATTCGGGGCGGATGAAACTGCTTTTGCTGGAGTTCGGAGTTGGTCACCAACCAGGTCAGCTCCCAATGTTATCATCTACAGGGCCTACGGCCGAAGCCGCGTGTGTGTGCGCATGAGTGTGTGCGCGTGTGAGAGTGTGTGTGCGAATGTGTGTGCGTGTGCGCGTGCATGAGTATGTGCGTGTGACCGAGAGTGTGTGCACGCGCGCGTGTGAGTGTGTGCGTGTGCATGAGTGAGAGTGTGAATGTGTGCATGTGTGTGAGAGTGTGAGCATGTGCGTGAGTGTGTGTGCGTATGAGTGTGTGCACGTGTGCGTATGAGTGTGTGCGCGTGTGCGTGTGAGTGTGCGCGTGTGAGTGTGCGCGTGCATGCATCCACCAAGAAATTGTGTCCACCATGGTTGGATAGCGATTTCCGCCCCTGCTTGTATTCACTGTAATTTATAAGGATGAGAGGGCATCTTATAGGAACATATAAAATTCTTAGAGGATTGAACAGGCTAGATGTAGGAAAAATGTTCCAGATGTTGGGATAGTCAAGAACCAGGGGTCATAATTTAAGAATAAGGGGTAGACCATTTAGGACAGAGATGAGGAAAAACCTTTTCACCCAGAGAGTTGTGAATCTATGGAATTCACTGCCACAGAGGGCAGTTGAGGTTAATTCACTGAGACAGAGTTAGATTTGCCGTATTTCCCGGCGGAGAAGGCGCTATTTTTTAAACAAAAATAGGCCTCAAAATTTACCTGCGTCTTGGAGGCCGAAGGTTAGATTGTTAGCCAAGAACGATAGACGAGGCTATCACTCAGTACAGCGGCTGTAAAAGGACAGCACTGCCGCGGGGGGGAGATAAAAGAGTTCCTTCCACAGCTGCGGGGGGGGGGGGGGGGTGGATAAAATAGTTCCTTCCACAGCTGCGGGGGGGGGGGGGGGGGGGGATCAAAGAGTTCCTTCCACAGCGTGGGGGGAGTCTGGTCCGGGTCGGCATGGCAAAGTAGCAAACTTGGCTGGGCCTGCCAGGGGTAAAGTTGCGGGGAGGGCAGGAGCGTTGAGAAGGAGGGGGTGGGGGGATCATGCCAGCAACTCACTCAGTAGGTCGGATGGCTGTGAGCAGCTGCCAGGACCGGACAGCGGAACCGGCCGACACCTGGTTTCCTCAGCTATTTATATTTGCTAATGATTCCATTATAAGTACATTCACCAGATTTGGATATAAATGATGTAGTAAAAATCCCATCTCTATCTCTATCTGGCTCAAAGGGCCGAATGGCCTCCTCCTGCACCTATTTTCTATTTTCTATTGGAGAGCAAGCCAATCTTTTCCTTTTAAAAAGCTTGGGTATAATCCAGAAGGTATTGAATGTAAGGGGATTCTTACAAAAGACATGTAGCACCTCTATTAGTTTCAACATTGCTTTGAAGGATTGTTTTTGAGAAGTACACAGGAAATTCCTGAGCACACAAGAATATTTGTTCTCACAATTCTATGAAGCAGTGTTTTTCATTGAAATTCAGATGTTTTTAAGCTTCTTCTTGAAACCATTATACAAGATCCAGATTGTCGCTAGTGGCTTCAATACTGTGCTGGTGCAAGTCTACCAATGTTTTGTTAAATTCTGATAAATGTTAATGTCAAAGAAAAGCTTATAACCCCGGAAGGTATTTTGCTGTTTAATTAAAAAAAAGTCCTGGAGTAACTCAGCATGTCACACAACATCCCTGGAGAACATGGACTGGTGATGTTTTGGGTTGAGATCCTTTTTCAGTCTTCAGGTCTTGACCCGAAATGTCACCTGTTCATGTTCTCCAGAGTCGCTGCCTGACCTGCAGAGTTACTCCAGCACTTTGCATCCTTTTGTGTATTAACCAGCATCTGCAGTTCTTTGTTTATAGAAAATGCTGGAAATGGTCATCAGCTCAGTCAGTTGACATCTGAAGACTGAGACCTTTATCAGGTTTCAGATTTCCAACATCCAGTTCTTTTTATACCCATTTCAGATTTATGTTTGATTATTGGAAGGGTTCAGTATGCATCTCTAATACTTAGTGATTTTCTACTTAAAGGACAATATACTTTTGTAACTTGGACAAAATATCACTTTTAACAACAATATGAAGCATGTATTTCACCCTGGAGAGGGTGAAAAATAAAGAAGCCTGGACTGGAACAGTTTGAAACTCAACTAAACAAGCAGATGAGGAAGAAGAACGTGGAACTGGATGGAGAGTACCAAAAGACTACAATGCACAAATAAGTGGGCATTGTTAGTGAACAAACATCCAAAAGTGATTGACCAACTGAAGCTGTCCAAGAGACTGTAAAATAACCTTCACAAGCACAATATCTGCTTGCTCACACCTTCACAATGTTTTCCAATGTCAGTGCTTCTAATGGGAATAGTCACACTTGACAGTGAATAAATCCCTGCTGACAGAGATCAGAAGTACAAAAGTGGAAGTGAAATGAATGATTGGAGAATTATATACTGGGCACCTTGGTGGAAGGTCATAGAAATGTTTTTATTTCCTTCATTGGTCTGAGGAAGAATCTTGTCATTCAAGAAGGGAAGGATTGAGTCCTCAAGTAGATTTGCATTCTAAAGATATGGAAAATTTGGACTAAATAATAAAACAAGTAAAATATTCTTAATGAGGACCGTGTACTGGGACATTGAACACAAGATGATTGTAAATTTGCCAGACCTTTTTACAATATTTAGTACTGTACTCTCATTATGGAAAATGGCATTAATAGTGCAAATGGGAGACAGACATTGGGAGAATGCAAAGGGTTTCTTTAATCTAATGGGGTAGAAGGAAGACCTAGTGAAGCACAAAGTTATTGCCAAGCTAAACTGGTTTGCACACTGAATAACTTCTGTTGTGACTCCACTCATTTTCTTCACATAAAACACGTTGCTATGGGAACTGTTTTAGTCCGAGCTAAACATGGGATGAGAGTCTGTGGGCGTCTTGTGGATATTGGTGACTAGCCTGTTCTCAGAAATAGAAACAGAGAAGCGCTAGAAATGGGAAGGTGATGCAAGTGTGGGAATGTTGAGATTTTCGGGTGAGAGTGAAGACAAGAAACTACAATTATTAACAAAACAGAGAAAGAGGTGCAGGTGGGGACCTATGTAGGAGCAGGTCAAAGCACGTACCACAAATCCCAAGAAAGGAACGGTTTAGCCAAGACTCAAACAGTTCCCGTAGCAACACCTTTTATTTGAAGGAAGTGAGTAGAGTCAAAGGAGAAGTTGTGCAAAGTGAGAACACGTTTAGCTTGACAATGGAGTGCAATGGATAATTAGGACTGGATTATTCTCGAGAACAGTGTTTCCAACCAGGGTTCCCCGGAACACCAAGGTTCTGTGAGAGGTCACTCGGGGTTCCGAGAGAAATAGGGATATATAGGCTAATCATATGTAAATGCATTTTTGAGTTATTGTGTTTAATTTCATATTCATGATTATATTATACATGTACAGCATGTTCATATGACACATTGCCTTGATTTAGCTTGTGTCTTTTCAACTGTCAATAAACGATTAAGTTATTGTGGTAGTTATTATCTGTTTTCGTCTGTTTATGTGTTATTTATGATTTTGGTTATTTATGTGTACTTTTGTGTTTACAGATTTGGTTGATTTTTTTGTGAATGAAAACCTTATGAGGTCTCTTGAACTTTGATTTCAGTTTTTTTTCCATTGTCAATAAACTTGAGAAAAACGTGTTATTTTTTGCTTAAACCAGTTATCAGAAAAAATATATTATGTTTGCCTTATGAACTTTAAGTTTATGAAAGCGAAAGAGAGAGATTAATAAAGAAATAATAATCGTTAGGGGTTCCCTGAGACGAAAATTTATTTCAAGGGTTCCGCAAGGGTAAAAAGGTTGGGAAACGCTGCTCTAGAAGGTGGTTGAAAGCAAATAGCTACAGAAAGTGCTGGAAATACTCAGCTGGTCAGCCAGCACCAATAGAGTAAAAAGCAGTTCATGTTTCAGGCTGATGATTTTTCATCAAAGCTGGTAATAGTTAGAAATGGAACATACATTAAGTTTCAGAGAAAGACGGGTGGGGATAAGAGAGCAAAGAAAAAGTATGTGATAAGAGTTGAGACCAAGAGAATCTGTAATCCAAATGGCGATGCTACTAGCTGAGAAATAGTGAAGACTTGTTAACTGCAAATAATCAGAAGATGTAAATCGAAGCAAATAGTCCTCAGACCACCTCAAAGAAACATGGCAAATATGGATGGTTTGCCATGTGCAAATGACATGGAGAGATTTATGTCAGAGAACTAGAAATCTTTGAAATAGTGAAGGGCACTGAAGTGAATGTAGGTCGGAACTGACTGGATTGGGAGCAAAAATATAGGAAGAAATAAGTTCTAAAGGTCAAGAACAGACAAACAAAAGTTCAGAAGGCTGACCTCTGAGGTCCCAGGAAAGAGGTAAAAGTATTCAGCCTGCTAGTCATAGGCTACAGCATACAGCAATGGAAACAGGTTCTTCAGCACAACTTGTCCATGTTGACCAAGTAGGCACTTTGGTCTAGTCCCATTTGCACACACTTTGCCCCTATCCCCCAAAAGGTTCCCTGTCCATATATCTGTCCAAATGACTTTTGAAAGTCATAATTGTATCTGCCGCTACAACTCATTACATGGATCACCCTGAATGATAAAGTTGCCTTGAGATCTTCTCAAAACTCACCCCTCTTGCTTCAAACTTCTAGTTTAGAATATACTACTCTAAAAAACGAGTGTTCACTTTATCTATGCCACTCACGATTTTATAAACTTCAATGTTACCCCTCAGCTTATTATGCTCCAAAGAAAAGTCACAGGTTATCCAAACTATCCTTATAATTCATGTCTGTGAGTCCCAATAACATCCCAGTGAATCTTTTTTGCAGCCTTTCATAGGAAAAAAATAGAAAATAGGTGCAGGAGTAGGCCATTCGGCCCTTCATGACAACCTTCCCATTGTCAGTGATGTCCACTACCCTGCCCTCATGAATATGGAGTGATCTGACAGAGCTTCGCCCACCCTTGGCTGTAATTGCTCCCAAAGCCGTGGGATCTCTATGGGTGCTGATCGCAAACATCATGAACCACGGAGGTCCAGCAGTAAGCGAGGTCCCCAGTGGCGATCTCGGCACGGGAATCCTCACCCATTACATTGGGGATATGATTATACTTTTAAATAAAATGTAACCTCCCTATACAGGTATATCTTTTATGCTGGGTTGCATTGGGTTATGCAATGCCATTGGGCAACCTTGTACTTGGCAAAGTTTTAAGTAGCACATTTTATAAAGTCAATTGGACTTTAGATTTATTGATGCTTCTGAATTTTTCTTTTCACACATACACAGAAGCCTAAAGATAACGTTATCTGCTAATCAAAAAGCATATTACATATTTATAAGGAATACAAATGAAGGGAGTGGAAATGTTCTCGGTCATGAGTCACAAAAAGCTAGTCCAATAAAAATTTGGAAAGGCAAATGAAACATAGGACTTTATTGCAAAGGGGCTGGAGTGTCGAAATATTTATACAATTGTAAGTTATTGCCAAGGCCATACGTGGAGTGCAGTTTTGGATCCCTCATTTAAGAAGATGTACTTGCATTGAAGGTAGTCCAAAAGAGATTCTCAGGTAATTCAAAGGATGAGAAGATCGCGTTATCACACACTGTGGAAGAAGTTGGACCTGTATGCTTAAGAAATTTATTAAAATGAAGAATAATCCTATTGAAACAATTAAGATGCCAAGTAGGCACACAGGTTAATATTGATGTGCCTTTGTTAAAGGGAGTCTCAAACAAGGGGGATATATTTACAATGAAAGAGGGCAGTTATGTATACCCAGAGTGCACAGTAATTTCTCTCAAGAGTGGTGAGCCTGTACAAACCTTGAGCATTACAGTCTGCTATCAAAGAAATGGTGACACAAGTATGTTCCATGTGTGACCCAGTAGGTTAAATCAATGGAAATACATAAGCATGGTTTATACATTTTTGAAAGAATGGGGAATTAGCAGCTATGTAGAAATGGCATAGTTGAGGCTTGGGCCTCATCAGTCTTGATCGTATTAAATTTTGGGCAGGCTTGAGGGATTAGATGGCCTACCTTTGCTCCTAATTTTTTTGCGTTGTGCTAGGAAATCTCATTTTCAGTCACAGTGGATCAGAATATGTGCACTGTTTTGTTGAGCAAGCTCCAATTTATAATCTGCATCAGGAATCTGCAAATTCGGTTTCAATACATTTCCTGCACCAAGGAGCTCTGTCACACACATGCCTCTGTTGTGTTATTGTAAACATATGTCAAAGTAGGACAAGGTGTATCATAAAAGTTAACTTGACCTGTTTTTGTTTTTTTACCCGCATCACACCACATCTATTAAGCAGAGCCAAGGAATTTATGCCATGTCAACTGAAGTCTGTGAACAAAGACAGATTAATTTTTCATTGGACATTTATCACATAGGGTACTGGGCTTTTATTCATGTCAAGTCATCTGGACTTGCCCCTATGTATTTCAAATTGATATCAGCTGTAGGACGTTTGATATAGAAATTTGCCAACTTGAACCTTTGCCTCTCTTGCAGTAAGTGGTCGAATATATAATTTAGGTTGATAATACCAGGATCTTGACTCAAAGTGCAAATGATGATTTGTCATAAACTATAATTGGAGACAATAGTCGTCTTCGAACTCTCGTCTTTAGAAATGGTCAATGAAGAGTTGCTACTCTACAAGCTTGGAACAAATTTGGATTATTTTCTCTGGAACACCAGAGGATGTGGAGAGACCCGATAGAAGTATATGACATTTAGAGATGTAATGATATGATGGAGAGTACAAAATACATAACCTTTTTGTTGTTAATTAAGTATTATGTTTATATATCTTTATATGTTATATGTTTATATATATGAGTATTAGAAAGGCGCTATATAAATCCCATCCATTATTATTATTATTATCTGTGTGATGCTGCAAGTTAGAATTTCATCCCATTGAGGGACAAATGATAGCGATGTTACAAAACCTTCCATCAGCGGCGCTACAAATCTGTTACTGCCAGTGCTTGCGATTCCGGAGGCTTTTGGGGGGGATTAAAATGCAGGCTTGTATTGGTTGTCAGAAAGGAATTTTCTCGGGCTGCTAGCTGAAGAAGAAAAATCGTTCGCCTTTCCATTCTTTGTTTTAATCTTATGATGCGAAAATGTTATTTAGGCCCACATACATAGAAACATAGAAAATAGGTGCAGGAGTAGTCTGTCCAGTCTTTCTTCATATGAAAGTCCTGACATCCCAGGAATCAGTCTGGTGAATCTTCTCTGTACTCCCTCTATGGCAAGAATGTCTTTCCTCAGATTAGGAGGCCAAAACTGTACGCAATACTCCAGGTGTGGTCTCACCAAGACACTGTACAACTGCAGTAGAACCTCCCTGCTCCTATACTCAAATCCTTTTGCTATGAATGCTAACATACCATTCGCCTTCTTCACTGCCTGCTGCACCTGCATGCCTACTTTTAATGACTGGTGTACCATGACACCCAGGCCTCGCTGCATCTCCCCTTTTCCTAATCGGCCACCATTCAGATAATAATCTACTTTCCTGTTTTTGCCACCAAAGTGGATAACCTCACATTTATCCACATTCTACTGCATCTGCCATGCATTTGCCCACTCACCCAGCCTATCGAAGTCACCTTAAGGGGTTGGACAGGCTAGATGCAGGAAGATTGTTCCCGATGTTGGGGAAGTCCAGAACAAGGGGTCACAGTTTAAGGATAAGGGGGAAATCTTTTAGGAACGAGATGAGGAAAACATTTTTCACACAGAGAGTGGTGAATCTCTGGAATTCTCTGCCACAGAAGGTAGTTGAGGCCAGTTCATTGGCTATATTTAAGAGGGAGTTAGATGTGGCCCTTGTGGCTAAAGGGATCAGGAGGTATGGAGAGAAGGCAGGTACAGGATACTGAGTTGGATGATCAGCCATGATCATATTGAATGGTGCAGGCTCGAAGGGCCGAATGGCCTACTCCTGCACCTATTTTTCTATGTTTCTAACTGATCTTCTCCATAAAGACTTGGTCTATTGCTAGAAATTGTAGTTTATTTACCTATCTGTTATGGATTTACAGCATATAATACAATAATATTAAAGCACCGATCTTGAGAATATCACATTTTTAAATTTTTAAGGCAGTCTGGGTGTTTATTACTATTTCCGTCACAACGGTCAACGAAATTAGGTACAATTGGGTAATTAACTAATTATATGCTTTAATTTCAGGTCATCCAAGTAAGATGTTTCATATTTGTTTCAGAATGCTTCAATCTATAATAACTGAATTTTTCATTCAGTTCTCTTAATTTTTAAGAAAGTTATGGGCTTTTGACTGTCCTCGATCACAGCTTTTGTGTTGTCAATGGAGAAGAAATAGGGAACAAGATGCTAATTTCCAAGTATGAAAATGGGCATAACTTTAATACTGAAGATATGAAAGTGAATTAGGTATCAAATGAAAGTTCTTTTTATGCTTTAATCTGATGGGATAAATTACAGGCTTGATTTTTTAAATCTCAAAATTTTGTAACATTCCTACAAATGACAATAAAACTCTTGACTTGACACATTAAAATAAATCAAGGTTCCAAGTGATGTTTCTACTCCAGTATATAAAAAGACAGGTAACAAATTCAAAGTTTAAAAATACATCTCTGTCTACTGTGTCAGAGAGGAATCACATCTGCTGCTTACCTACCTCCAGGGCTTGTAAATACAGAAGAAATTGAGGCTGATACGAGCCATAAATTCCCATGAGTGAATGAGATTATAATTTTTTTTTTAAATACAAGCCTAATTTTCTTTCATATAAACAGATCCCTTTTGTGTTCATACAGAATGTTCTGTTACCATTGCAGCTGACAGCATGGATTAATGCCAGAGCTTTGACCTTGTTTAAGAAAAACAACACACATACTTTATTATGGAAAAAAGCAGTTTGAACTTTTATTAGGATGTACTCTGTTAATAGTTTACATCAGTGATATAGTATGTGGAGTTAAATGCCGCATGATTTTAACCAGATATAGTAATAAACACATAATTATTTGTACCCTGAATAAATTAGTATAACCCTCGACCAGTAACGGACTTGCTCCAAGGAGTTTTTAAAAATCAAGCATATCCTTTTCCATCTTTTCTGACAAGTTTGCGAAAAAGAGTTTTGTTTTCTTTCATATTAGCGACAATATTAGTACCACTAAAGTTACTAAAAGATCCAAGTATAGCACCAGCCCAATTCGATATATATCCAGCTATATCGCCCCAACTGGTGAAGCAATGTCAAGATTCTCTCTCTTGGAACCATAAAGCAGCTTCTCCCACAAACAGCATTCTACCAGCTATGACAATTTAATACAATATCCCAGAATCGCTTTGTGGCATCCTATTAAGCAGTCCTCATCAATGTTCATTTCATTCCTGTTTTGGAAAGCTGTTGGATTGAGGTGTGAAAAGGTAACAAGTACAGCAGCCTGGTTTCATGTACTATGTTGATTATCAAAGCTCCAAGTGTACGATATTAAGAATCAGAGCTACTTCTGCAGCCATTTCAACAGCAAAAATCCCCAACACATCAATAAAACGGAGAAAATGAAACCGAACATGATTTAGCATCAAAAAGCAGAACAGTTAGCATCCAGACTTAAGCACATTTAAAGAAAATTCAAATCAAAGCAAGCTCCATAGAAGCATCACTATTCCAATTTTACTCAAGGAATTGTTTAAAAGTGAGTGCACAAGTACATAGAATAATATCCCATATCAGTTAAATGCAATAAATGGAATATTAACAAGTGCACAATTTGCTCAGGAATGCTGTTTCAGTTAATGACAAAAAAAAAAATAAGCAATGAAAGGCTGACCATATGCCTGGCTTCTGCATGCCAAGTGGATGCCATGCTTCGATTAGTGGAAGCAAACTTCCAGTTTAGGAGAGCAAAGTGAATTACCCAAGAACCTCACCACTTTGATGTGAGCTATTTGCCAGAAACAGCTTGAGCGAGTTCAAGACATGTTTTACATTACTGGCACTGAATTGCCTTGACCATCATCAACAATTATAACTAATCATGTACATTGTCGCACGAGATTAGAGGAGGTCGGGTAGGTGGCTATAAATAGAGTCCAGGAGTTTCTGGCTGGCATCCTGACTCTTGCCTCCCGCAATCTCAAAGAGCTTGTCCAGTTTGTCCTCTGCATGGGGTATTTCCTCTATCAGTCCAAGCTCCTCCTGGTTCAGAATATGAAGCGTGTCGTCAAAAATAGGTTGCAGGTCACAAGGATCTAATCGTACCTGCCGTAAAATTGTGTCTTTCTTCTCTGCAGTTGTGAAAAAAGAGAAATATATTAGTCTGTTTAAATATTTTCAATAGTTCCATGCAAATACAGTCAATTCCTGGTGTACATTAGCATTTCCCACCTCCTCTTCCATTATCCAAAAAGGATCCACGAGTGAATAGAAATCCATAGAATTGCATTCAATACCCCACCAATAAAAATTATTATACAAAGCATTGGAGGTATGCCATTTTTGGTGTTCAAGTCAGTGGCTTGTCTTTCCCCCTCCTTCCTATCTGACTTCACTGAACTCCTCACACTTGCCTCATCCCTCTCCCCACGTCTGCTGCTACTTGGTGACTTAAATATTCATATGGACTCCCCCACCTGCAAGCTCGCATCTGAATTCGCCTTTTTACTTGACAACTTCTCTCTCACTCAGCACGTCACCTTTCCCGCCCATGACAAAGGTCACATCCTTGACCTGGTCTGCTCCACAAATCAACCGGTACTCGACCTCCATCCATGTCTCTTCCCCCTCTCTGATCATAAGCTTATACGGTTCACCATCCCTTCTCCGACACCTCGCCCCGCTTCCTCCGAGAAATCACCTTCCGTAATCTAAAA
The DNA here is from genome assembly GCF_010909765.2 of Amblyraja radiata. Classification (NCBI taxonomy): domain Eukaryota; kingdom Metazoa; phylum Chordata; class Chondrichthyes; order Rajiformes; family Rajidae; genus Amblyraja; species Amblyraja radiata. The sequence goes on from NC_045960.1 coordinate 57,318,933, forward strand.
TCCATCGATCCCCACCATCTCTCTGACCTGCTCTCCACCACTCTCCCCCTGGACTCAACCCATATCTCACCTGATGATCTCACAAACCATCTCAACTCCACCTTGTCTACCTCCCTTAACATTCTGGCCCCCCTCAAAACAAGAACCGTAACTTTCAACACATTTTCACCCTGGTACACACCTGCACTTCGTAAGCTGAAACAGACTGGTCGCCAACTTGAACGACTCACAAAGAAATCATCTCTCACAGTCCACCATGAAGCTTACAAACTCCACCTCACTGATTACAAAGATGCCCTCATTGCTGCAAAATCTGCCTACCTCTCCTCCATATTCACCGACCCCTCCCTAAACCACAGAACCCTCTTCTCCACAGTGGGCAACCTCCGCAAGCCTCGAGCCAACACTCTCCCTACCTCTACTCCGGTTCTCTGCAACTCATTCCTCCACTTTTTCGCTGATAAAATCAGCACCATCTATCAATCTTTATCCCATGTACCCGACTCCCCAGCATCTACTCCACAACCTACCAAGGCCTCTCCTTTCAACATCTCCACTGACCTCCTTACCCCTCCTCCACACTGCTTCCTCTCCCAGTTTGACCTGGTCACCCCTACTGAAATCTCCAAACTCATCAGCTCTTCCAAACCCACTACCTGCTCCCTCGACCCTCTGCCCACTCCCCTGCTGAAGTCCTGCCTCCCCGTTCTCTGCCCCTACCTCACTAATCTCTTCAACTCCTCATTGTCCCAAGGAATTGTCCCCTCTGCTTTCAAAACTGCTGCTGTCACACCAATCTTAAAGAAACCTGGTCTTGATCCCTCCTCTCTCATTAACTACCGCCCAATCTCAAACCTCCCCTTTCTTTCAAAAACCCTGGAGCGTATCATTGCGTCACAACTTCATTCCCACCTCCTTGCGTATAACCTATTTGAACCCCTCCAATCTGGCTTTCGCCCCCTCCATAGCACATAAACTGCTCTCCTCAAAGTCCTCAACGACCTCCTCACCTCTGCTGACACTGGTTCCCTCAACATCCTCATCCTCCTCGACCTGAGCGCAGCCTTCGATACAGTGAACCATAACATCCTGCTCACCATATTCAAAGACCTCGGCATTGAAGGTTCTGCACTCAGCTGGCTCCGTTCCTACCTTTCCAACAGATCCCACTTCATCTCTCTCCATAACCACACCTCTGCTACAGCCACAGTCACTCAAGGCGTTCCCCAAGGCTCCGTACTCGGTCCCCTCCTCTGCATCATCTACATCCTCCCCCTTGGTCAGATACTCCGCCACTTCAACCTGGACTTCCACTGTTACGCCGATGATACCCAGATCTACCTCGGCACCAAATCCCCTCACAACCCCCCCCCTCTCCCATATCAACTCGTTTGTCAGCTATAAAAACCTGGATGCAACATAACTTCCTCAAACTCAACAGCGATAAAACAGAATTCCTCCTCATAGGCTCCAAATCCACACTCAGCAAAACCAATAACCCCACTCTCACCATCGACAGCACCACTGTCTCCCTATCTCTGCAACCTTGGCGTGATCTTTGATTCCAACCTCTCCCTTGAGCCTCGCATCCGCCATGTCATTAAAACCTCCTATCACCTCCGCAACATCGCCAAAATCAGACCCTCTCTCACACCTCCCAGCTGCTGAAAGACTCATCCATGCCTTCATCTCCTCCCGACTGGACTACTGCAACTCACTTCTCCTTGGCATCAGCTCCATCTACATCAACCGACTCCAACTGGTCCAGAACGCAGCCGCCCGACTCATCACCCACACCAAATCCTGGCATCACATCACTCCAGTCCTCAAACAACTTCACTGGCTTCCCATCCCCCACCGGATCACCTACAAAATCCTGGTCCTCACCTACAAAGCCCTCCACCATCTGGCCCCCCCATATCTCACTGACCTCCTCTCCCCCTACCAACCCTCACGGTCCCTCAGATCCACATCAGCCAGTCTCCTCTCCATCCACAAGTCCAACCTCTGCAGTTTTGGGGACAGAGCCTTCTCCAGGGCAGCTCACAGGCTCTGGAACTCCCTCCCCCAACTGATCCGCAATTCCGTGTCCCTCACCATCTTCCAGTCCCGCCTCAAGACCCATCTCTTCACCTCTGCCTATCCTTAGCCCCACGTCCCCCTCCCTTTTCATCTGTGCTTGAATTGCCTCATATTGTGTTTTGAACTGAATTCTGTCTTTAATTTGTGTACTAGTCATGTCTCTACTATTTATTTCATTCCCTTACATGTTTTTCCTCTACTTGCTATATTTTTGTAAGGTGTCCTTGAGACTCTTGAAAGGCGCCCATAAATAAAATTTATTATTATTATTATTTCCTGGTTAGCTGCTCAGTAGCCATCAGAATGAGTCTGTCTCTGTTGATTTAGCCTCTCCCATATAGTATAGTGTATGTTGTAAATTAAAGCCCTCAAAACAAAATACCAGGGATATTGTAAACTAAGTTGAATTGATTGAAAGATACAGCATGCAAATAGGCCATTTTGCTGACCGAGGCCACGGTGACCATCGATTACCTGTTGACACTAGTTCAATGTTATCCCAATACTACCCCTTATAAAGTAGGAGCAATTTAGAGGCTAATCAGTCTACAAGCCTGTGTGTCTTTGGGACATGGGATGAACTGCAGTACCCGAGCTAACCCACACAGTCACGGGGAGAACATGCAAACTCTACAGAGGCAGTATCCGAATATGAGATTGCAGCACAAAATGAAGTGGGCAAAAGTAAAATAAAAGCACATTATATATAGCAAGTGCTCCATTCTCTTTTTAAAAGATCTCAGTACTCTTTAAACAAGATTGGCAGTACAGTTAAAGTAAAGGACTAATTTTCAAAACAATGAGAAAATCCTTTGTTTACCTTTGGAAATGAAGGATCCAGTTCTACTAAGAACTGAAGATGAAGTACTTGAAGTTGAGTCACAGCGAAGGAGAGGTTCTGATTCATCAACAAAAAAGACTTTTGTCTTCTCAGCTGAAAATGGTTCAACAGACATGTTGGGAACAGCTGGATTTGGAGTCAGACCATTTTTACAGCTGAGAGCCAGAGCAAGCTTCTCTACATCCAGCTAGGAACAAAAAAAGAACAAAAATGATTACTGAATGAAATTGCCCAAACTACACGCAGACAGCAAATCTACAGAGAAAACAGGTACTGCAGACTCTTGGCAATCCACATAGCACATGTATTACACAACACATGCTAAACAACAGCTCCAAAGACAAGTTTTAAATTCAGAAGAATAGTTAAATTAATACAATTTATAATCTAAAATGTAAAATTTGAGGGGATGTTCATTCTCTTCATTTAGCCAATTGTGCTCCAATGAAGCAGAACAAGGTAAAGGGCACTTTATGCTCAATAAACGGGTAGTTTACAATTGACGTATGGTCAGTTTTAAATATCATGCGTTCCATCAAGAATCACCATGTCTGCTTTGAAACAGATTTATTTTTCAAAATAACCCCAAATATATGTAAGTAAATTTTATCAGTTAATCTGAGGAAATCAGTATTTTTACACGGCCATTTTCTGAAAAAAGTTTTTTTAATGTGCGGTCATCCCCATGTAAGAGTACATGAATGCATAACTTTGCTACCAATTGACATGTCTTCTACGCACCTTACTTGACAGTGCATTCATTGCCATTTCTTTGTATAATTCTGTTTGAACGGCTGGTTCCTGCTTGTAGCACCAGATAATGATGTATAAGCCATTTTGGAAGCCTCCCTCTCCCTCCCTTGCCCTCCTTCCTCTCTATCCCCTCCCTCCTTCCTTTTTGTCTCCCTCCCATCCCCTCCCCTCCCTCTCATCTTCCCCCACCCCGAACAGTCTGTGACCCATAGCACTGTGGCCATCGTGCTATGTGTAACGCCCATAGCTCTATCTGTAAAGGCAATTGCGTTCTAGCTGGTAGCGCTATAATTAGAACCCATAGCGATGTTTGTTTAAATTCCCACGTGCTAAACTGACAGCGCTGTTTAAACCTGTAGCGGGACAGGGAGATCAAAGCTTACAAAAATAATCACCCAGTTCTTGAAATTTAAAATACTAATAATAGATTTAATCTGCTATAATTTTTTAAGTTACAGTACGACTTTTTATATCCTTGCATTTAAGCAGCAAGATGAAACAGGAAGTCGGATCGATTTCTTTTAAAAATCTGTTTTTTTGGGGGGTTTTTTAAATTATTTTTATTAGAAGCAATTGTCCAAGAATAAAACATTTGGCATATAAAATTATACAATTATTGTACAGCTTCAATTTTAACTTGAAAATGAGGGAAAAGGAATGAGAAAGAACAAGAAAGAGAAAACGTGAAAGGTGAAAAGACTACAAAAGTAGTGTGGCCAAAGAGTGAATAAAGCTGTAAGAGAGAAGGGAAAAAAAGGGGAACAAAAGGGGGAAAAAAGAAAAAAGTGGTGATATACCTGCCTCTCGTCCCCCCCACCCCCCATCTCGTAAAGATCTCCCAGTTTTTTTAATTCCTAATCTTTCCCAGTATGTGAATGCCTTGTCTAAAATAGACGGCTTAAACGAGGCATTATTGGCGATTAGTAAGAGATAAATTTCTCAGTTTAAGGGTTGACTTCACTCGTTTCCAGATTCGTAAGGTACTATGGATAATCGGATTTTTCTCATATACTATTTTCTTCAGATTTATTGGAGAGAGAAGAATCGCGCCTATATTGAAAGGTGAACAATCTTCTCTCTCCATTATTAACCAGTTTACCTGTTGCCATGTGTTGGCCATCCAATAGATTAAGTTTTTAATATTCGTTGCCCAGTAATAGTACAAAAAATTAGGGAGAGCCAATCCGTCAGTTTCTTTGGATTTACATAGATGTCGTTTATGGATTTTACAAAGCAAATCTGTACATCCGTATTCTTATCGCATTTCTGTACAAAATACGGAAAATCCGTACTACTCGGAAGCTCTGTATAGGGGTAGGAACAGTTACAACATTAAGAAAAAATATTTAGACAGGCACATGGATAAGGACGGTTTAGAGGAATATAGGCCAAATGGGACGAGCTCAGGTAGATAATTTGGTTAGCAGGGATGAGTTGGGCCATAAGACCCACTTTGGTGCTGGAAAACTATGACAGCTACATCTAGATTACTAAACTGATTAAAGTAGTCAAGTATTTGCTACTGGTTTTTCTACCACTATTCGTCAAAATTTTTGTCCTCACAGATTTTCCTTGGAATTTAAAAAAAATAAACCTGCTCTAATGTTCCCTTGCAATTGTTTAAATGTCATGCTTAGTCAGAATAAATGAACTCTTCAGGAAACAGTACAGGCAACCTACATTTAGTTTTGTTTTTCCCCACCCTCTGGTGCAGAAGCACCTTGGAAGGCATCCATAAGATGTCCAATGAGGCTTTCATAAGAGGGGCACATTAATTAGAGAAATCACGAGTAAAAATCAAAACATGTTCAGCATATCAACATTCCTGAGAAAAGCCACAATTCCTTAATAGGCATGAAACATTTATGAAATCAGAGTCAGACTACCAGGTCCAAGCCGATCAAGCATTTATCTCTACCAAGCACAATAACCAGCATTTTATCATAGGCTTCAATGCCATGGTTGCTCAAATGCTTATCGAAATACTTAAAGATTGTCAGAGTACCTACCCCCGTCATCTGCCCAGGCAGCATGCTCCAGATTCCTTCTCTCTTTACGTGTAAAAGTTCTTCCTCAAACCCCTTTCACCCAAAGGTTATGCCATACCTTCGCTTTAGATAGCAATATGGGGAGTTGCCTACTGCAACTTAACATTTCATGCCCACCAAAACATTGTCAGCCTCTACCATGCGTCTCCCCTCGCCCACAAGCTCAGGCTCATATGTTCCATGGAAAACAAATCAAGTCTCTCCTTATAAATGAAATGTCCCAGGCAATATCCTAATGAATCTCTTGTCCACCTTCTCCAGTGCAATTATGTCATTGCATATGGGAAAATATTGTATTGAACTGAAGTAGAACTTTCCTTCTAAAAAACTGGGAACCATTGATTTACTGCTCAAAAGACACATTGTATCGTAGTTATTACAAATATTTCAATCACAAACCAAAGAATTACCTGTGGAACTCTACCTGTTAGGCCAGAAAACAAAAATAATGAAATAAGAGAATTAGAGATGCTACTGAATGCTTTCAACTCTGTCAAAATATACCCACTATTTTTAAGGTATAATCACTAACAGCTATAAATTAATTGTGAATCCTGATGTATGTAAAATGTAAAACTTTTTTCTAATGGCAATATATTTTGCAGCAGTCATAACAAGTCCCAAATTTTTTCTTGCAATACCGTTCCACCACACTCTGTAGGTATGTTGCAAAGCCTACCTGAAGCGTCGCTGAAAATCTGTCGCTGCGGGTGTGCGCGATTTTGGCGCCGTTTAGAGGAGGGCGGGTTTAAAACGCGATTTTCTCTAGGCTGTTCAAATCGAAGATGTTCAGCCTAGTTAATTATTAACGAAAAATCGCTGGAAGACCCCGTCGCAAAAGCTATTATTAGTTTTAAAGGCCTCGTATAATAGTTATAGTAGTTTAAAAATCAATCTCTAAACCCGCGACCACCAGCAACCGCAGGGTCTCATAGAGCAAATAACTGAAGGTAGGTTGCATATTTTTACATTAAAAAGGGCTTCTTAAGATCCCTTTATACAAAGTTTAATATTGCGAGTAGCTCATTTTGGGCCCATTATATCCCGCAGTATTTTTCTGGGCATTTGGGGCACAAATCTACCGCAATGTGAACGTTCTAAACCAGCGCGTTCACAGGGACCCACTGGAAAGCTGATTTAAAATGGACTTTAATTTACAGCAATTGAACACTAAATTCCTTCCATTTGGCCTATAAATTAATGTAAATGAGATTTAAAAATCATGTTTTATTGTGAATTATTTATGAATATTATTTGGACACAGGCTCTTTAAAAATGTTAATCATTTATTAAGAAATGGATAGATGTTTAGATCTAGTAATTGAAGTTTGAAATTAGCTACACTTGGGTAACTAACTAATTATATGCTTTAATTTCAGGTCATCCAAGTAAGATTATTTTATATTTGTTTCAGAATGGTTCAATCTACGATAACTGAAAAAATTTTAAGAAAGTTATGGGCTTTTGACTGCACACGATCACAGCTTTTTTGTTATGTCCATAGAAAATCAATAGGGAACAAGATGCTAATTTCCGAGTATGAAAATGGCCATAACTTTTTAAATATTTGAGATATGAAAGTGAATTAGGTGTCAAATTAAACTTCTTTTTATGCTTTATCTGATGGGATAAATTACAGACTTGATTTTTTAAATCTCAAATTTTTGTAACATTGCTACACTGGGCTACTATGTCCCTCAACCTGGGCTGTGGAGTCGGAGTCGTCGAGTCGAAGGTGGAGCAAATTTGGTGCTGCTGGAGGTCAGTAAAAAAGTCCCAACTCAGACCTCAACATAAATTTCAGAGACTGCTTATATATCTGCCTTATCCACTGACTTGGCCTCCACTGCCGTCTGTGGCAAAGAATTCCACAGATTCACCACCCTCTGACTAAAGAAATTCCACCTCATCTCATTCCTAAAGGTAACTTACGACCTGATGACACATATATTGATGCAGAAGAATATAAATATCAGTTATTATAGGACAGAATTATAGCATATTGTTGTTGAATATAGCCTTTGTTAGAATATAGCCTTTGGAATAGAATAGAGCATTGAACAGTCCAGCACAGGAACGAGCCCTTCGGCCCATAATGTCTGTGTTGAACAAGATGCAAATAACATCCAATTTCTTCAGTTTATTCAATGTTTTTTCTTAGAGTAATAAAGCCTGGAAAGAGTCCCTTCGGCCCACCTTGCCCACCCCTTTCAGCTCGACAACATATTTCCTATAACAAGGTGACCAAAGCTGAACAAAATACTCTATACTCAATATTCTGACTGATGATGGCCAATGCACCAAAAGCCTTCTTGACCACCCTGTCTACCTGTGACATCTCTTTCAATGAGCTATGTACCTGCAATTGAATTTCGATCACAAAAATAACCCGTTTAAAAAAAAAACCAACAGGCATCTCTCCCACATGCGATGTTTAGGCCAATTATCCACATTAATAGGTGGAGTGGGCGCGATTGTGCATCTACCCGATCTATTCCTCTCATGATTTTACTCATCATCTTCCTGCGCTCCAAGGAATAGAAACCTAGCCTACACAACCTCTTCCAATAATTCAGACCCTCTAGTCCTGGCAACATCCTCATAACTCTTCTCTGTGCCCTTTCCAGCTTGACGACATCTTTCCTATAACATAGTGACCAAATTGGATCACAAAACTCCAAATGTGGCCTCACCTTTGCCTTATACAACTGCAACATGACCGCCCAACTTTTATATTCAATACTCTGACTGATAAAGGCCAATGTGGCAGAAGCCTTTTTGACCACCTTATCTACCTGTGATGCCACTTTCAATGAACTATGTTCCTATACTCCTAGATCCCTCTACCCTACAACACCACCCAGAGGCCTACCATTCACTGTGTAGGTCCTGCCCATGTTAGACTTCCCAAAATGCAGCACCTCACATTTCTCTGTATTAAATTCCATCAACCATTCCTCAGCCCACATGATCAATTGGTCCAGATCCTGCTGCAATTTTTCACAATCATCTTCACTAACTGCAAAACTACCCACTTTTGTATCATCAACAAACTTGCTAATCTTGCCCTGTATGTTCTCATTCAAATCATTGAAGTAGATGACAACCAGTAACGGGCCCAGCACCGATCCCCGAGGCACACCACTCGTAACAGGTCTCCAGTCCGAGAAGCAAACTTCCATCATCACCCTCTGCTTCCTTCCTTGAAGCCAATTTTCCATCCATTCAGCTCTTTCCTTGGATGTCATATGTACCATATGATGGCAGCGAGACCTGGGTGTCCTTGTACACCAATCACTGAAAGTTGGCGTGCAGGTACAGCAGGCAGTGAAGAAAGCTAATGGAATGTTGGCCTTCATAACAAGAGGAATTCAGTATAGGAGTAAAGAGGTTCTTCTGCAGTAGCATAGGGCTCTGGTGCGACCACATCTGGAGTATTGTGTCCAGTTTTGGTCTCCTAATTTGAGGAAGGACATCCTTGTGACTGAGGCAGTGCAGCGTAGGTTCACGAGATTGATCCCTGGGATGGCGGGACTGTCATATGAGGAAAGATTGAAAAGACTAGGCTTGTATTCACTGGAGTTTAGAAGGATGAGGGGGTATCTTATAGAAACATAGAATTATAAAAGGACTGGACAAGCTTGATGCAGGGAAAATGTTCCCAATGTTGGGCGAGTCCAGAACCAGGGGCCACAGTCTTAGAATAAAGGGGAAGCCAATTAAGACTGAGGTGAGAAAAACCTTTTTCACCCAGAGAGTTGTGAATTTATGGAATTCCCTGCCACAGAGGGCAGTGGAGGCCAAATCACTGGATGGATTTAAGAGAGAGTTAGATAGAGCTCTAAGAGCTAGTGTAGTCAAGGGATAGGGGAGAAGGCAGGCACGGGTTATTGATAGGGGACGATCAGCCATGATCACAATGAATGGCGGTGCTGGCTCGAAGGGCCGAATGACATCCTCCTGCACCCATTTTCTATGTTTCTATGTACCGACAGTGGAACAATTACATTATTACACTGCAGATTTACAGGCCTATCAACCCAACAGATACCATGCAATAAACAAAAATTCAATAAATTAATAACACGAATACAATTGCATAAAAGCCCTCCAAGTGCATAAAATGTTGAGCGGAATAAATAGAGTGAATAGTGTAGATGGGGCATAGCAACATAGAAAATAGGTGCAGGAGGCCATTTTTGGCCCTTCGAGCCAGCAGTGTCATTCATTGTGATCATGGCTGATCATCCACAATCAGTAACCCGTGTCTGCCTTCTCCCTATACTCCTTGATTCCGCTAACCCCAAGAGGGCTATCTAAATCTCTTACAAATCCATCCAGTGAATTGGCCTCCACTGCCTTCTGTGGCAGAGAATCTCACAAATTCACAACTCTCTGGGTGAAATGGTTTTAAATGGCCTCCCATTTATTCTTAGACCATGGCCCCTGGTTCTGGACTCCCCCAACACTGGGAACATTTTTCTTGCCTCCAGCTTGTCCAGTCCTTTTATAATCACTACACTCGCCACTGCCTGCCATTCTGACAGGGACCCTTTTATTCCTACTCTGTTTCCTGTCTGCCAACCAATTCTTTATCCGTCAATAACCTACCCTCAATACCATGTGCTCTAATTTTGCCCACTAATCTCCTGTGTGGGACCTTATCAAAGGCTTTCTGAAAGTCCAGATAAATTACATCCACTGGCTCTTTCATCCATTTTACTTGTCACATCCTCAACAAATTCCAGAAGATCAGTCAAGCAGGATTTCCCCTTCATAAATCCATGCTGACTTGGACCAATCCCTTTTCTGCTATCCAAATGCACCGTTATTACTTCTTTAATAATCTTATTAAATCTTATCAGCATCTTACCCACCACCAATGTCGGCTAACTGGTCTATAATTCCCTGTCATCCCTGCTTATCCAGAAATAGTAAAATTTGCGTCTGTGATAATAATAGCCATACCACCCACTCAGGTCAGCGTGGAGAGACTCTTTCCGGCGCTGAAAATAATTAAATCAGATTTAAGGGCTTCAATGAAAGAGGATCTTGCAGAAGCAATACTGTTTCTAAGGACAAGTTATTAATAATTTTTAGGTATGTACTTTTGTAGCAAACTCAACTACCTAGGCATTTACTTTTAATTTCTATTGCACGAGAATTTTGTCATAATTTAGCTCATACCTGTGGCCTTAGTTTAATACATTTTGGAGTAATGCCTTCATAATTTTTATTTAATTCAATGGAATTTTAATTTTGTCATAGTCCTTTCTGTATTTTTTTTCTTTTAGCAAAATGAATAATGTTTTATTCCCCCAAGAACAACCATTAGACACAAAACTTTAAGGACATGGGTTTAAAAGGAAGCCTGATGATTCATGTGGTTCTTATGAAATGCCATCTTGTGTAATATCATCATAGCAGATTTAGAATTATTATACCTAGGGGGCCGAAGTCAGGGTCGGAGGATGAGTCAGAGTTGGGTGTTTTGGGTATCGACTCCACAGTCCTGCCTCCAACAAATAACCATAGTTTCAATGTGTAATAAAAATCAACTTCAGTTGCTAGTTTATACCAAAGATAGACACAATGTTGGAGTAACTCAACATGTCAGGCAGGTTTCATGATGCAATTAAAGGGAAAATATGAAAACTGAACGTTGCTGTTAAAATTATCTTAGGTGGTTTCTGCATGAGGGGCCAATTTTGTATGGAAGATAATATTGTTAGCTAAAGCCTGAACTCAAGAGGTATACATTATTGCGAATTATGGAACTGGTTAATAGACTGAAAGTGGATAGAGGAGAGGGATAGGGAAGTGTTTATAGAAGTTATTTAAAATTAGAGAACAATGTTCACACAGCTGGGTTGTAAGTTACCCAAGCAAAATATGTGGTGCTGTTCCTCCAATTTGTGTGTGGCCTCGCTCTGGCAATGGAGGCAGCCCAGGACAGAAAGGTCAGTGTGGGAATGGGAAGGGGAGTTAAAGTGGTTAGTAACTGGGAGATCTAGTAGACCGTGGCAGACGGAGCACAAGTGTTCAGCAAAATGGTCGCTGAGCCTACACTTTATCTTGCCAATGTCCAGGAGCTACATCAGGAATACTAGATGAGGATAAAGGTAATGCATGAAAAACCTCTCACCTGGAAGGACTGTTGGTGTCCCTAGATGGCGTCGAGGGAGGAGGTACAATGACAGGTGTTACATCACCTGCAGTTTCAGGGGAAAGTACCTTGGAGGGAGTAGTTTGGGTGGGAAGGGATGAATGAACTTAGTGGTTAAAGAGGGACTGCAATCAGTCTGAAAAGGGTCAGACCCAAAATGTCACTTATCCATGATCTCCAGCAATGCTGCCTAACCTGGTGAGTGACTCCAACATTTTGTCAATCCTTGTTTCATGATGCAATTAAAGGGAAAATATGAAAAATGAACGTTGCTGTTCAAATTATCTTAGGTGGTTTCTGCACGAGTGGCCAATTTTGTATGGCAGATAATAGAACGCAGTTATTGCAACAGTGATGCATAACTAAATGCAGTATGTCTCATGAGCTAGATAACTGCACATCAATGTTACATCAAATACACTTAATTCAAAATAAAACAGAGTCTTCATTTTGTCTGTAATGCGTGCACAACTTGTGTTTGGTGGACAATTCTTTGCCTCTTGAATTAAATTCAAACACTTCCAGCCCGCAGCAGATTGGCATTATTTGCCCAAGAAAGCAAGTATGTGAATGTCATTCAAATCTGCAAATTTAAAACAGCTTGGGATGCAAGGAAAAAACAGAACTATTCAGCACCATTTAATTGAAAGTAATTGTAACTGGAACCTAACTGGAAGTCGCTAATATCTCCAGCAAACTGACAAAATTGTTTAATCCACATTCACCCCATTCGGGGCAGCAGAGTGCCGCAGCGATAGAGATGCTGCCTTACAGCACCAGAGACCTAGGATCGATCCAGACTATGGGTGCTATCCCGTTTTATGGGTTTTCTCCAGGTGGTCCGGTTTCCTCTACATTCCAAAAGCATGCAGGTTTGTAGGTTGATTGGCTTCTGTAAATTGTCCCTAGTGCATAGTTTGCGAAAGTTGGGTAACATAGAACTGATGTATGGGTAATTGTTTGGCAGGGACTCAATGGGCCGAAGGTCCAGTTTCCAAACTGTATGTTCCTCAACTAACCTAAGAATCTGGGTTCTAATCAAGTAGAGTGCTGGAGTAACTCTCGGGTAACATCACTGGAGAACATCATAAGGTGATGTTTCGTGTCGGGACCCTTCTTCAAATAAAATAAGGGGTTAAAAGAGCTGATAGAAGGTTATGACAGGCAGATGGATGGATAAAGGTTAGTGATGGGAAGACAAGGTGCGAGACATATGGATTGAAGAGTTGCAAATTGTGAAGGAGAAGAGAAATAGACACAATTGCAGGTGAGACTCAGGGGAGAGGGGAGAAAAGGGAGGGGATTACCTAAAATTGGAAAATTCAATGCTCATATTACTGGGTTATAAACTACCCATGCAGAATGAGGTGTAGTTCCTCCACTTTGCATGTGGCCTCACTCTGGCAGTGGATGGGCCCGAAACAGAAAGGTTAGTGTGCGAATGAGAGAAGAGTCAAAATGGGTAACAACCAGCAGATCCAGTGACCCTTGGCAGATTGATCGCAAGCGGTCAGCGAAACATTGGCCGAGTCTACGCATGCTCACCAAAGTATGGGAGGAACCATCAGGTATAGCGGACACAGTAGATGAGGTGCATGTAGTCTTATGTGGAAGGACTACTGGGATCCTTAGATGGGGGTACAAGGATAGGTGTTATATCTCCTTCGCTTACCAGGGAAATTACCTGCAGAGGGGATAGTACGAGTGAAAAGGGATGACTGAGCCAAGGAGTTGTGGAGGGAGCATGAGGTAGAAAAGGGTGGGGATGGGAAGCTGTGATTGGTGGTGGGATCATGGTGGAGGTGACGGAAATGTCAAAGGACGACGTGTTGGATACGGATAGGCTGCTGGGAAAACAGTGAGAACCAGGGGAACGCTGTCCTTGTTCAATCTGGGGAGAGGGGGAGCAAGAGCAGAACTATGGGGCACAGAGGAGACATGGGTGAGGGATCCATCTATGACAGCAATGGGCCCGTCTCACAGGCGATTTTTCAGGCGACTGCCGGCGACTGTTAAGTCGTAGCAGGTCACTGAAAAACCAACTGGAACAGCGACTGTCAGGGTGGAACTCACACAAATCGCTTCCTTCACCAGCCAGTTACGCAGGTGGGGGACAGGGCTAGAGGGGGAGCACTGTCTGAGTGAGATTCACACGGTGCAAAGCCAATGTGATACAGACACACACCAGGATGAACAGGAAGGTTGGCGCTGTAATTAATATGGTGAAAGCACAGTGTACGGGAAGGATCACTTAAGTCCTTTAACAGAGGAGGGAGAAGGGGTGGGGAGAAGGAGTGGAGACAACTTTTAAGAAGCCAGAGATACACGGCTGTGAAGCTTGGCGGACATTAACATTAACGGTCGGTAATCCTTGGTTCTGAAAACTACTGTTTACGGTTTTTTGTCTCCCAATGAGCCAATGAAATACACCGGTCAGCACTGGCGACAACCTACGAGAACCTTCAACCTCCTGGCGACCCACTACCACTGCACCTAAGACATTAAGGAAGTAGCCCCAAAAATAGTGGATGCATTAGTGATAATTTTTCAAAACTCTTTAGATTCTGGAGTAGTTCCTGAGGATTGGAGGGTAGCTAATGTAACCCCACTTTTTAAAAAGGGAGGGAGAGAGAAAACAGGGAATTACAGACCAGTTAGTCAAACATCGGTAGTGGGGAAACTGCTAGAGCCAGTTATTAAAGATGAGATAGCAGCACATTTGGAAAGTGGTGAAATCATTGGACAAAGTCAGCATGGATTTATGAAAGGTAAATCATGTCTGACGAATCTTATAGAATTTTTCGAGGATGTAACTAGTAGAGTGGATAAGGGAGAACCAGTGGATGTGTTATATCTGGACTTTCAGAAGGCGTTCGACAAGGTCCCACATAAGAGATTAGCATACAAACTTAATGCACACGGTATTGGGGGTTCAGTATTGATGTGGATAGAGAACTGGCTGGCAGACAGGAAGCAAAGAGTAGGAGTAAACGGGTCCTTTTCACAATGGCAGGCAGTGACTAGTGGGGCACCGCAAGGCTCAGTGCTGGGACAATATATATTAATGATTTGGACGAGGGAATTGAATGCAACATCTCCAAGTTTGCGGATGACACTAAGCTGGGGGACAGTGTTAGCTGTGGGGAGGATGCTAGGAGGCTGCAAGGTGACTTGGATAGGCTGGGTGAGTGGGCAAATGCATGGCAGATGCAGTATAATGTGGATAAATGTGAGGTTATCCACTTTGGTGACAAAAACAGGAAAGTAGATAATTATCCGAATGGTGGCCGATTAGGAAAAGGGGAGATGCAACGAGACCTGGGTGTCATGGTACACCAGTCATTGAAACTAGGCATGCAGGTGCAGCAGGCAGTGAAGAAAGCGAATGGTATGTTAGCATTCGTAGCAAAAGGATTTGAGCACAGGAGCAGGGAGGCTCTACTGCAGTTGTACAGGGTCTTGGTGAGACCACAGCTGGAGTATTGCGTAAACAGTTTTGGTCTCCTAATCTGAGGAAAGGCATTCTTGCCATAGAGGGAGTACAGAGAAGGTTCACCAGACTGATTCCTGGGATGTCAGGACTTTCATATGAAGAAAGACTGGATAGACTCGGCTTGTACTCGCTAGAATTTAGAAGATTGAGGGGGGATCTTACAGAAACTTACAAAATTCTTAAGGGGTTGGACAGGCTAGATGCAGGAAGATTGTTCCCGATGTTGGGGAAGTCCAGAACAAGGGGTCACAGTTTAAGGATAAGGGGGAAATCTTTTAGGACCGAGATGAGAAAAACATTTTTCACACAGAGTGGTGAATCTCTGGAATTCTCTGCCACAGAAGGTAGTTGAGGCCAGTTCATTGGCTATATTTAAAAGGGAATTAGATGTGGCCCTTGTGGCTAAAGGTATCAGGGGGTATGGAGAGAAGGCAGGTACAGGATACTGAGTTGGATGATCAGCCATGATCATATTGAATGGTGATGCAGGCTCGAAGGGCCGAATGGCCTACTCCTGCACCTATTTTCTATGTTTCTATAAGAATTCTCGCTACTCTCCATGGCAACTAATTACGAGAATGCGGGAACTACTCGTAACCATGCAGGCGACACCCCGGCAACCTTCAGCGAATATGTGGTGACCTCATAGTCACTTGTAGTCGTCTAAAATGTTGCGTAAGTGGGACAGGCTCATATGGAGGAGGAAACCACTGTTACCAAAGAAATACTACATCTCAGATGACCTTGGGAACAGATGAGGAGGAAATGGAGAAATTAAGGGTGGGGGAAAGTGTTCTCGCAAATTCATCTTAAACTTGGTTCTCAACATAGTTCCTGAAGATGATATTATTTTTCATAATTATCCTGAACCAAATAAGAGTCAACATAATTCAAAACTGCATGTTTATGAACAGTTTCTCTGCAAAAGAATTACTCATAATGGACAATGATACTGTTTGATGAGGTGATATAATACTTTCAAAATACACCCTAGAACACATTATCACTTCTTCACAAGACTAATGAGGAGAAAATGTTCTTGCAGGGTGTGGCAAATCTTTACAATTCTCTATCCCAGAGGGCTCCACAGACTAAGTCATTCAGTACAGTGACTGATAGATTTCCACACATTTAAGGAATCAAGAGAAAGGGTGATAATGTAGGAAGCAGTTGAGGCAGAAGCTGAACATGCACACAAAAGATTCTACAAACAGAAAGTGCACCAATAAGAGATTGAGTCGAAGAGAAGTCGAGACAAATCGGAGTTGGAAGGGGTGGCTAAATATTGGCCCGAGTCAAAATGATGTGTCGACATCATATGTGGAGCGTTCCATAACAGCCTAGCAATAATTTGTCTGCCTACGTTTTGACAACTGGCAGTCAGGGAACATATGAAGTCCCAAGGAGGATTTTTTTTTTTAAAGCAAAAAGGTAATATTTTAAGACTTTCTCATTGGCACATATGCCATAACAGAAAATAATACTCTAGAAACGCTGAATGATTTTAGAAGGAAGCAGTGTTCCATTCTGCATTGACATCATAATTTGACACTTAGCCTTCCCTTGCATTGCTGGAGAAGAAACAATGGTCCTACATCTCAGTTAATCTACAATTCAAACTGGAGGGCAGAATTCGTTTTTCTACCAACATGTGCTGTCAAGCTAGTATTACTCCCAAGAGCAGCAAGAGTCCAGAATTATTCTAACAGCAAAGCAGAAATAAATGGGTTTAAAATGACATTTAAAAAAAGGTACATTTGATCTTTTAATTTCTGGTAAATTCAAAAAGAGAGTTTGCAAATACAAATGTAAATGTATACTTACAGGGGATAACTTCTTGGTAGAAATACCAGCTGGAAATGAGTGATTGGGTAAATACAAGATAATTTCTTATTATATTTCCCTATCCCCTTTTGCAACCAGCAAAAATAGATGGAGGCCAATGACAGGTTTAGAGCACTGGGCCAGACTTGAATTAGTCTAAACACAAGGCTTCTGTTTACAGTACAAATTAAGCCACATGGTTCAGGCATCAGCAGGAAATTGAAAGCAGCGCATTTACGCAACTGCTTAAAACCATTTAAATTGGATAATCGACTTCAGAGGCTCTGGAAATGCCATCTTCAAATCTGAATTTTATGGATGAAAGTTCTCACGCACAACACCGTATCATGAAAGCTTAAGCAAAGTGGCTCCACTGAAAAGTTATATTGGTTATACTGCCACAGGCCACTACATTATGAATTTATCCTTCAGCTAAAATCTTTGGCCAATGTCTTGTTTCTTCCAGCTTATATATATACAACGTGTCCGATACCAGTAAGTTTATCTGTATATCAGCTCTAAGCAGACGTTAAAACGGTCCATAATGCAGAACTCCCTTTATATTATATCCATAATGGAATAAAAACATCAAGGCTAATGACACTGACCGGTATAAATGGCACAAATAAAACTGTGGCCTCTGGCAAGGAGAGAAAGATCCACAGTTAATGCAGAAATCCAAGATATGGGTTGCTTATGATGCACTGCTTTGCCCCCACACAATGGGATCACTTTTGCTTTACCATCAAAATACATAAAATGAGGAAGTTCCACTCATAATCAAATTAACCACTCCAAAAGCAAATAGAAGTATCCAGTTTCAGTTGTGTGCGTTCTTTTAACACCAGGATAAATGCATTACTGCAAGCCAACTTGCTTGGAACTGAAAACTCACTCAGGTATTTATCGATTGTATTTTTTAGAGAGCAACAAACTTTCACTTGTTAAAAAACCCTACCTTTTCTCAGTCAAGCCTATTCTCTTTCAATAAACTCTCAGCCACTCTCTCTCCGTATACTTCTCAATAGCTGTTCAGATAAATGGAGCTTTTTCTCTGCTCACTTTGATACCATATGCCCAGCTTCATTCATTCACACATTTCACAATTTGAAGCATATAAGCTGAAAAATACCACACTTGCAGAAACACTACTAATAGATAGAAGGTACACAAAATTGCTGGGGAAACTCAGCGGGTGCAGCAGCATCTATGGAGCGAAGGAAATAGGCGACGTTTCGGGCCGAAACCCTTCTTCAGACTCGGCCCGAAACGTCGCCTATTTCCTTCGCTCCATAGATGCTGCTGCACCCGCTGAGTTTCCCCAGCAATTTTGTGTACCTTCGATATTCCAGCATCTGCAGTTCCCTTTTGAACACTAATAGATAGAAGATGCTTTTTGATGTCTGCTCCACCAAATTACAAGATAATAGGACTTGTACAGGAAAATACCAAAATGTCAAAGATGCGAATCTATCAATTTAAAATGAGCACTTTAGTGGGTAGGTTAGAAGAGACGTTCCGATGAACAGACATCAAAAGTATGAAAATGTTTAAGGCACTCAAGAGATTAGATATTGCAAATTCTACAAGAATAAATATTTGAAGTTAAGGAAGACAATAAGTTGAATTGTATGACAAAACTCGCAAACAAAATAGCTATCATTCATCTGGAGTGAAACCGTAGATCTGTTATCTGTTAACAAATGCCTCAAGCAGAAACAGCTACTTCAATAAAACCAAATCATCAATTGACTAAACTACACTAGAAATTCCTTTACTATGTTTAAACGATAAAAGTTTCTCCACTATTTTATTTTTTAATATTCCATAAACAGTGATCTTCAATTGAGAGGTTCCCAAAACAGTGGCAAAGCGGTAGGGTTGCCGCCATACAATGCCAGACGCCAGGTTAAATCCCGACTACGGGTGCTGGTTGAGTTTGCATGTTCTCCTTCTGACTGAATGGGTCTTCTCCGGGTGCTCTAGTTTCATTTCACATTCCAATAATGTGTAGGTTTGTTGATTTATTGGCTTCTGTAAATTGTCTCTCGTGTGTGTGATAGAACTAGCGTACAGATGATCGCTGGACGACTTGGACTGGGTGGGCCGAGGGGGCTGTTCCCATGCTGCATCTCTAAACTAAACTACTGTTGGGTTTCTGTGTAATAATATGCCAAGTCAGTTTCAGCACTGTTGCAAGATATCTCCATTCCAACTTCAGCAGCCAGCCATCAACACAGAACAAGTGCTGGGGAAGCAGCACTTCTCCAGATATTCAGGAAAAAAGCTACTTTATTAGCACATGGTGGAATGTCAGGCTTTGAGAGTGCTCAGTGGGGCTCGAACAGAGCACATGGAAGCTCATTCTTCATGCATGGATGACTCAGTCCGTACACATTGAAGGAACAGACTATGGTGAGAAACTGAGGTCCCCTGAAGTATACAATCTATGTCTCTCTCTCCACATTTGAGATTTCCCCGAAATGCATAATTAACCTGCAAAGCATGAGATTTGTGGTACGGATCAACAATAGAAAATAAAATTGATTCCTGTGTTACGAAACCAAGAATGATTTTTAACTTGACTTCAAAAATGCAAACCAAACACAAGGACAGAATTAATTAGGATTTGAGATCAGCAAGATCTATTTTGGCAAGGCTGAGCCCACATCTACATAAACAATTCCCCTCAGTGAAAGGGGGGGAAAGGAGGGCTAAACTAAGAGCAACGGCTGAGGTAAACGCGAGGTGCCGTGATAATTCTTCCGCGCCTCTTCCATTTGGTTATTCATTTGCCAAAAGGCTGTGATCCCCACGGCAGCAGGGAGGAGAGTGACAAATCCTCACAGAAAGTCAACTGAAAGTGTTGAAATGTCATTAAAATAAGATATGGGGAATGCTAAGTCCCAAGTGCAAGTAATGTGTTGTGTAGAGGCTGCAGGATGCCATGCAGCAGCTTGACATAAAGTGCAGATTGAGCATTCAAGCTTCAAATACATTATTTCAGGAGAATCATGGTCAGTAAAAGTAAACAAGCACTGAAACAAAATGTCTACTTCCTGACCAGAGGGGTTGGAAAAACAGTGGCCATTGCTGTTGATGCTGCTATTTGGGGAATTAAGTAGGTAAAAAAAAAAAAATTCAAGCATGAACAAAAATCCCACTGAATTGAGGTGTTGAATTTCATTCTGGGAAATAGGCAGCTTGGAAAATGGGTATATTATTGTACATCTCCAGGTTAATTTGTTTTAAACTGTACAGTTCCAGTTTATTCTTAGTGTTCTGTGAAAGCACTCATGGGCACTTCTGTCTCATTCTCATTTCCATAATTACGAGTTGGCTGCCAGAAGCAATCTGCTATCTCCAAATACTCTGCATGCCCACTGTTGACCAATGCAAGCGTCTTCTTTCATCAAGGCAATATTTAATGCTCAAGTCATTACATTCCAGAAAATGACAGAACACAGAAGGATCAATTAACTGGATTGGTCGTACAAATAAATTGAAAAAGACACAGTGCTGGAGTAACTCAGCTTAACGTAGCACCTCCGAAGAAAATGGATAGGTGAAAGTGAAGGGAAAAACGAGTGCGTATACCGGTGGGGCATAGGGAAGGGAAAGCGGGGGGGGGTCAAACAGAAGAGGATGGGAGAAGAAAGGGAAGCTCGAGGTTAGTTACCAAAAATTGGAGAATTCGACATTCATACCATTGGGTTCTAAGATACCCGTGTTACGAGGTGTCGTTCATCCAGTTCTCTGGCAATGGAGATGGAACAGAAGGTTCAGTAGGGAATGGGAAGTTAAAGGGCCTGTCCCACTTGGGCGTTATTTGCGTGTAAATTACGCGACATCATTTACGCGTCATGATACGCGCATGGTGCTTGGTGATGTAGGTAGTCGCGCGCGGCGCCCCAGGATTTGGAATGTACAAAATCTTTGCGCGCCATCTGTGTGACGCGCAAATGACGACCAAGTGTGACAGGCCCTTAAGTTAAAATAGTCAGCCAACAGGTCTGAAAGGTCTCTTCCCGAAATGTCACCTATTCCTTTTTGCCCCAGAGATGCTGCCTGACCTGCTGAGTTGCTCCAGCTTTGTGTGTCTTCAGGAGTCACTATTGGCCTTGGCGGACCAAGCACGTGTTCATTGGTCACCAAGTCTATGCTTAGTTTCACCAATCTATCTATATTACTAAAAGTCTGATCTTGACCGCTTTTGGCCCACTGTGCTGCGATTTCCGAGAGAACGCTGCTACCTACAGCCGTCATTTTTGGCCACCTCACTCAGAGCCCCCCTCCGCCTTCCGGAGAGAGATATTAATGTTTTTTTTTAATTTGCCATTCTCTCTGCTGCCCCTGCTGGCAGCAGGGGGGAGGGACTACAAAACCTGGATGTGTAGTCCCTCACTCAGTCTCTGCCAGACCCAGGAAGCGAGAGGGTCACGGCTCTCTGAGCTGCGAATAACACTGAACGCACGTCTACTCCACGGTGAGTCCCCTTGTGATGCGGCTGTAAAGTGGCTGCTGCCCAATTGTTTGCCTCGCCTTTTTTTAAAGTTTGTGTTCACAAAATGAATTTTGGTTGTCAGGTGGCTGCAGCCCAATTGTTTGCCTTGGCTTGGCTTTTAAAATCGTTGCAACAGTTGGATGCCAGCCCAAGAATCCATTTGGCCCACAATGTCTATACTAGCCCTCTGAAAACCAGTACCTTCAGCCCGCAACACCCGTACTAGCGCAACAGACAGACTCCCACTGGCGAGCAATATTGGAATTGGTGGAGAGGTGGAATATTGCGTTGGTGACCAGCCCTCCCATGTGATGCTGGGACCCAACGGGTCCCACTTAGTCTAGTATATATTAAAAAACTATCACTTGCCAGGCTTTGTCCTGCTTCCCCTCCTCTCTTCCAACATTCCACCCCCTCCCATTACAATCAGTTTGAAGGGACCAGACCTGAAACTTTACCAATCCATACTCTCCAGATCTGCTGCCCGACTCACTGTTATTCCAGCATTTCATTGCAAACCCAGTATCTGCATGTATGCAGGCACAGTGGGCTGAAGGCCTTATTTCCAGCCTATATCTCAATACTAAACTAAAATAGCTTCCCCTTCCTCCATTTCCTCAATACAGTGACTCATGCTGTTGGTGATGTACACATCAGCACCAGCAGCACCCATTCCAGTACATCTACTGTTCTTAAAAGCAGGTTAACAATTACATATTGAATCAAAAGCATCAGTCATGCTAGATATTCATACCCAAAGATATTATCCAGGGACTCTTACTAGAAAATATAACAAGAGAAACACCCAAGGGTACCTGAACTACATCAGCACCAGAGATTACATAAATATGTTTTCCTATATTATCAAAAACAAAAATTGCATCATGGAAACTGTACATCCATCCCAACCCATTTGACACTAGTGTTTACCTACTATACGAACAAATAGCTTTCAGCATATTTATTCACCATACACTACAGACAACCTTACAATAAATTGACTAATTCATGATGCAAATAACATATCATTTATGGTTGAAGACAACAATTTCCAAGGTCCCAGTATGTAGTAACAAGGGTTCCTAGGCAGGCATATGAAGTTCAATAATGCTTTTGATTATGGGCGCTCTAAAGTAGGGCTACTTGCTAACTATTCCAGTGTTAAGTTTAATTTGCAACTCTTCTCAGAATAAAACAACCTACAACCACTTGCATGACCTGGACAACATTCAGGTTTGGGGCAACATCTGGAAGGTATTTTTTTAAGAGATAAAGGATAACAAGGAGAAAGCTAGCACAGGGAGTTGTGTTTCAATAGCCAGCCTTAATTACATAGAAAATAGGTGCAGGAGTAGGTCATTCGGCCCTTCAAGCCTGCACCGCCATTCAATATGATCATGGCTGATCATCCAGCTGCTTCCATCTTCTGTTTTCCAGAATGCCCAGTCAGTCTACACCTCCATCCCCCACCAGGAGGGTCTTAAAGCCCTCAGTTTCTTCCTCGATCGCAGAACCAGCTAATTCCCGTCTACTAATACTCACCTCCGCCTTACAGAACTGGTCCTGACCCTCAACAACGTCTCCTTCGACTCCTCCCACTTCCTCCAAATCCAAGGCGTAGCTATGGGCACTCGCATGGGCCCCAGCTATGCCTGCCTCTTTGTAGGATACATCGAACAATCACTGATCCACGCGTACACTGGCCCTAACCCCGAACTCTACCTCTGCTACATTGACTGCACCAGTGCTGCCTCCTGCACCCATGCTGAACTCACTGACTTCATCAACATCACAACTAATTACCATCCTGCACTGAAATTCACTTGGACCATCTCCAACATCTCTATACCGTTTCTGGATCGCACCACTTCCATCACAGGAGACAGACTATTGACAGACATCGACTACAAACCTACTGATTCCAATAGCTATCTAGACAACACTTCTTCCCATCCTGCTTCCTGTAAAGACTCTATCCCCATCTCCCAATTCCTCCGTCTACGCCGCATCTGCGCCCAGGATGAGGTTTTCCCCTACTCGATCATCGGAGATGTCCTCATTCTTCAGGAAACGGGGGTTCCCCACTTCCATTATAGATGAGGCTCTCACTAAGGTATCCTCGAAACCCCCCATTTCCAGAGTCCCCCTTGTCCTCACCTTCCACTCCATCAGCCGTCACATACAGCATATAATCCTCCAACACCACCTCCAACGGGTTCCCACTACTGGCCACATCTTCCAATCTCCATCCCTTTCTGCTTTCCGCAGAGACCGTTCCTTCCGCAACTCCCTGGTCAACTCGTCCCTTCCCACCCAAACCACCCCCTCCCCAGGTACTTTCCACTGCAAACGCAGGAGATGCAACACCTGTCTCTTCACCTCCCCCCTCGACTCCATCCAAGGACCCAGACAGTCTTTTCAGGCGAGACAGAGGTTCACTTGCACCTCCTCCAACCTCATCTAATGTATCCACTGGTCCAGGTGTCAACTTCCGTACATCGGCGAGACCAAACGCAGGCTTGGCGATCATTTCGTTGAACACCTCCGCTCAGTCCGCCTTAACCTACCTGATCTCCCAGTTGCTCGGCACTTTAACTCCCCCTCCCATTCCCAATCTGACCTTTGTCCTGGGCCTCCTCCATTGTCAGAGTGAGGCCCATTGCAAATTGAAGGAACAGCACCCTACCTTTATATTTCGCTTGGGTAGCTTGCACCCCAGCGGTATGAACATTGACTTCTCTAACGTCAAATAGCCCTTGGTTTCCCTCTCTCTCTCTCTCGATCCCCTCCCCCTTCACAGTTCTCCCACCACTTTTACTGTCTCTGACTACATTCTATCTCTGTCCCGCCCACTACCCTGGCATCAGTCTAAAGGTATCTTTGGTCTAAAGGGCTTCAACCCGAAACGTCACCCATTCCTCTCCAGAGATGCTGCCTGTCCCACTGAGTTACTCCAGCATTTTGTGTCTATCTTCAATTTAAACCAGCATCTACAGTTCTTTCCTACACATCCTATCCATTTTCCTTAATATCGACAACGTAAAATTACATCAAGATAATAAATCCCCATATCGTGAATGACACCACTGTCACCAATTTCCCAATATTACTTTACGTAGGACCAAATCAAACATTAATAAATATCAACTGGTGACCCTGGCAAATGCAATAATATTTGCTTAGGTAAGGGCAGTGAACCAGTCTTTGGCTTCTGCACTCAAATTTTACCCAATATTTAAATATAAACCAATGATGAAAGCATGCCAAAATGTTTTTCATTCAATGCTGCTAATGCAATTTAATTTAATCAGAGCAATATGCAATTGGTTTTGTTTCCTGGCTTAGGAACTTTCATGAAGTGTTCTTAAATGAGAGTTGCATCGTGTCCTTCTCACAAATAATTACAACAGAGCACTCCCAAATAAATAGTTCAAGACAATTTCCTACCACAGGTCAGGAATTCCAGGCTTACAAACACTAATTATTTCGGTAAAACAATTTTCACATATTCACCTCGTGAATTTTATACATTGACACAAATAAGGAACTCAAGCACATTAAAAAGCAATACATGTGAGGCAGTAGTGCAGTGACAATCCTCACCTAACACCTGGTTGCCATCCATCAAGAGCAAGGCGGCTCAGGCTAGGGCAGAAGAAAATATTCCAGATCCACTGGAACTCAAGCTTTTTAAATTGACTAAAATTATTCATTAGCCCAACACCACAAGTACAAAAAGACGAGTCAGTGATTTTTTAACAATTTTTTAACAACAAGAAGTGCTGAGTGAATAAATCATGTTAACATTCTTCAGAGCATGGTAGCATTATACGAGCCCATCTCGTCAATCGATCACTCAGCATATTAAGAAACTGATGAGCTCACTGAATAAATGAGATTGAGCCCCACAAAACCCACCTGAAATTAATAATGCATGCACCGGAAGTACACACACCTCTGAACACAATGTTCCAATAGAGCCAAATGACCAGTTAAGTCAAGTCATGGTCACAAAAACTAGAAAAGGAACCTATCCAGCCAAATCCAACTATCAGTCTGAAGAAGGGTTTCGACCCGAAACGTCCCCCATTCCTTCTCTCCAGAGATGCTGCGTTACTCCAGCATTGTGTCTACATACCCAGCCAAATATCACATAATCCATCCAATCTCAATCAGCAAACAAGGATAAGAGGCACAGGAGGTTCAGAAAAAATACATGTATTAAAAGAGTTCTGAAGAAGGGTCTCGACCCGAAACGTTGTCTATATCCTTCGCTCCATAGATGCTGCCTCACCCACTGAGTTTCTCCAGCATTTTTGTCTATCTTGTATTAAGAGTTCTGTTCTTCTGGGACATTGGTGACAAAGAGCAACGGTGGCACCCATCTAGTGATAACCAGAAAATCCTAGGTTGTGGCACATCAGGAAAAGCAAGTCACATCCAAACACTACCTCATTCTTTTATTCTAATCTACAGTGACTATGATGTCAAGCAACACAATCAATTGGAGGGGCGAATTATGAGTGACTGGTCTTGACATCAGGACATTATGTGGCCAAATATGGGATCAAGGAAACTCAGTAAAATAGAAATCTACAGCCAAACAGAAACCTTTCCACAGACTGAAACTAGATCTTACATAAAGGACAGTGGCTGCGGAAAGTTAATCATCTTAATCCCTGGGTTAACCTTTTTCATTTTCAATTGCTTCATTAATAACATTCCTTCAATCATTGTTGAAGAACAGAATTAAACATTGTACAATTAAAAATCCAGTTGACTGCAGCAAGACCAAGATAACATTCAGACCTGTACTGGTGAGCACCACAAATTACATCAACATGAGTGCACTCCACAAGTTATACCGACGTTCAACAGTGGTACCAGTGCTGAACCTTGCATGAAAACCCTGGGAGTCACCTGTGACCAAAAGCCTCACTGGATGTGGCATTTCAGTTATGTAGCTACAGGAACAGGTCAAAGGCCGGGTACCCTGATGTGAGTGACTCACCTCTTGACTACAAGAGGCGCAGATTAGCCTCACATGCTTTGATCAGTACAGCTCCAATAATACAAAAGAGGCTTAGAGGAAAACGCAAGTCACATCTAATCCACCACCCAACACTGCCACAACCTCTGAAAACCTGTCATCTGTGGCTGCAGTTTGTGTATCTGCAAATTGCCAAGATTTATGGCAGCAGCTCCTCAGGGCAATCAGGGATGAACGATAGATACTGTGCTGACAGTGATGCAACATCCTGGAAATTAAGTACACTCGCACAAATACAATTGAAAGTATACCCACACAAATACAATTGAAACGAGTGATGCAGTTTCAACACCAAATAAGGTGAACAAAATTCTGCAGTACAAATCAGAAATTCAAAAAAATGTAACTTCAAATAGGGTAGCACAGTGACGCAGCAGTAGAGTTGCTGCCTTACAGCGCCAGAGACTCGGGTTCGATCCTGGCTATGGATACTGTCTGTTTGGAGTTTGTACGTTCTCCCTGTGACCTGCATGGATATTCTCCGAGATCTTCGGTTTCCTCCCACACTCCAAGACGTACAGGTTAGTACGTTAATTGGCTCAGTATAAATGTTTAAATTGTCCCGAGTGTAGGAGAGTGTTAACGTGTGGGGATCGCTGGTTAGTGCGGACTCGGTGGGCCTGTTTCTGCGCCATATCGCTAAACTAAATACTGAGATTTTGTGGAAGTTAGAATGAAGATAGAGATTTCTAAATTGTGGATAACAACAAGACAAACTATGCAAAGTCACAGCTCATGGCTACTGATTTGCCACAGCAGCGGACTTGCACAAGCCACGCTGCCAATCTGTTTCTTCAACGTTAATTTTCTTGCCACTCCTATAAATAAACAAGTGACTCATTACGATCTAAAATATAATGTGCACCTGTTGCTACCTAGTGCTTGGAAACAGAATAGGTTTGTTAAAAAAAGTCACTATAATAGTAAAATAGACTTCTGTTAGCATAAAAATACAAGCAGTTCAGGAGAAAAAAGTTGCACAAGCCGAGTTGTAAAAATCTAGTTTACATTAAGAGCATGGCGAAAAGTGAAAACATTCAGCATGACCTTTTGCAAAATTGGCAATTTGCTTCAACATTCCAACAAAATTCAGAAATTAAGCTTCAACGGTTTTAGAAATGGTATATGTCATGTGATTCCGGTGGCGGCGCCTTGTGGCTGCTGCTCGCCTGCAGTCTGTCTGTCTTTTTTCTTTTTTTTTTGTCTTGTTAGGAGTATGTTTTTGGTTTATTTTTATGTTGTGTATGTGTGGGTGGGGGGGGGGGGGGGGGGGGGGGGGAACTCTTCCTTGAACGGGGACGCGACCTTTTCCTTGTCTTGTCTCCGTTTCATTGGGGCCCAACATCGTGGAGCTGGAGGCCTCCAACTGGAATCGGCCCGAGGGCTCCAGTCATGGAGCCTGCGGACTTATCATCACGGAGCTGGCTGACATCGGAGGCTGTGGTGGCGCTGCGACCCGACTTCGGAGCTTCGGAGGCTTTGGCCACAGGCCCTGTGGACGTTAACATCGGGAGCTCGCAGGTCCCTGGTAGGAGATCGATTTTCGTGAGCTCCCACAACGGCAACTTCACCTGCCCCGAATTGCGGGGTTTGAATCGGCCCGTCGCAGGGCTTTTCATCGCCCGGCGCGGCTTAATCGGCCGCGGGACTTGCCATCGCCCGCCAGGGGCTTTAACATCAAGAGCCTCGATCGCCTCGACGCAGCAGTTTGACTGCCTAATCGCGGGAGAAGAACAGGGAAGAGATAAGACTTTCGCCTTCCATCACAGTGAGGTGGTGTTTGTAGATTCACTGTGATGGATATTTGTGTGGAACTGTGTTAATTGTGTGATTTGTCTTTTTTGCTGTTATGACTGCAGGGAACAAAATTTTGTTCAAACCTTTGTTTGTTTGAATAAAGGCATTTATTCAATGTGACAATAAAGGCATTCTAATTCTAATCTATGTACCGTATTTCCCGGCAATGAAGACACTATTTTTTACCCTAAAATAAGGCCTGAAAAATTACATGCATCTTGGAGGCCGAAGGCTGGACTATGAACAGTCCAACCTTCGGCCTCCAAGACACAGGTAATTTTTCAGGCCTTATTTTAGGATAAAAAATAGTGTCTACATTGCCAGGAAATACTTACATTAGTTCATAGGCCTAAAGCAGGAGTGTCAAACTCATTTTACCTCACTTTAGGTCACGGGCAAAATGCGACTTCATGCCCACTCTGGCATTGGGGAAATCATACCGTGTGGCCAGATTGGACTCCTTCGCAGATCGGATGCGGCCCGCGAGTTTGATACCCCTGGCCTATAGGAGCGTTTCAGTGCTGTACGGCAATCCAATCAGATGCGACATGCATTCGCGTGGGGATTTTCGCCATTTCAAATATCTGGTCTAGGCAGTTTTTGTAATCTTTGTTCCGTGCACAATTAAATGTTATTTTATTCCGAATGCTGTATTTTATATTACCGCACCGGTATACACATTATCTGTGTTTTGCACTGGAAATGGCCGCCACCACGGCTAATGTCTGTTTTTTATTTTTCAAAATGTAGTGACTCAAAATGGGGGTGCGTCTTCATTGCCGGGAAATACGGTCATATTTAATCTGTTAAGGGCAGAATTGGTACATTGGTGGCAGCAGGGGCCTCGGCAGCAGTGGGAACCTCGGTGGCGGTGGGGCCTTGTGATCGACCCGCGATCTGTGGCTGATGTGCGTGGGGAGACTGTTGTGAAGAACAATGGAGGACCCGGCATGGGGGAACCACTGTGAGGGACGATGGGAGAACAAAAGGGACCCTGTATGGGGAAGCATTCTAGTTTAGAATCCTCTGCCCAGTGTATAAGCCTGCATTTGTTTGTTTGGTCATTCGTTCCAGTCAAGCCGCTGTGCACACGGCAGCCAGCCAACAGTCGCTTCTTGTCTTTTCTTTTCTCACTTTTAATTTCAAGTTCTCGTGTTCGTTGTTGTGTGTTGAGACTGTTGGCAGACCAATTCCCCTCCGGGGATGAATAAAATTTTATCATATCGTTATCAAGTGATAATGAGAAAATGCTGCATTGCATGCTATCCAGGCATATGATACCATACAAGAGTACATCAACTGGAGCAAGAGAGAAAATACACAGTGCAGTAGTGTTGCAGATAGAGAAAGAGCAGGGCTGCAACAAGATAGTCTGATAACAGCAGGAAGAACTTGTTGATGAATCTTGCGGTATGTGCTTTCTAGCTTTTGTAACTTCTACTTGGCAGAAGAGGGGAAAAGAATGACCGGGGTTGTGGTCCTTGATTACGTCCGCTGCTTCTCTGTGACTCCATGATGTCTAGATGAAGGTCATAGAACAGATGTGTGTAGGAAGGAACTGCAGATGCTGGCTTAAAACGAAGATAGACACAAAATGCTGGATAAAGTAGCGAGACAGACAGCATCTCTTGAGAGTTACTACAGCATTTTTGTGTCTATCTTCATGATAGAGGGGAGGCTGATTGTGTGAAGGACTTGGATGATGGATTGTTAGAGAATAGTGACACTAAATGGTGCGAGTAGGTGATTAGACTTGTTGGACAAAAATAGCAAGTGCGAGAAATACTCAGTACATCAGACCAGATCTGTTGTAAGAGGAAAAGAAGAGTCAAAAGCAGCATGTGAAACTGCAGTGAGGATGGGGAGAGACATGTTTCCAATTAGGTCACCACGGGGATATGCTGTAAACAGTTATTTGGCCAGGGAGATCTTGTATTGGAGCAAGGTTATTTGGTCAAAGATAGACACAAAAATCTGTTGTAACTCAATGGGTCAGGCAGCATCTCTGGAGAAAAGGAATTGTTGACGTTTCTATGGTCCAGAGATGCTGCCTGACCGGCTGAGTTATTCCAGCTTTCTGTCCATCTTTGGTTTAAACCAGCATCTCTCTCCCGTCGCCGGAGTACCATCACCCGGCGAGAACGGCCGGGAACATCGGGCCCCGTAACGGCGACTGTGGAGGCCACAATAGGTCTGACTCTGGGTGGACAAGAGGATGGGGACTGGACTTTGTGCCTTCCCCCACAGTGGGAACCACTGTGGGGGGATGTTTTTATGTTTTAATGTTAAACTTCTTGAATGCTATGTTGTATTTTTATTAGCGTGCTGCAAGGACATCTGAATTTCACCTGCATAAGGGGATTAATAAAGTAATCTAATCTAATCTGCAGTTCCTTCCTACACAAGGTTATTTGGTCAATGAGTGAATGGGAGCAATTGGAGTGAGCAAATATGGATAAAATAATCTAAAACAAATCCAGCCAACAGAGTTGCAAAATGCAGAGCAGGCGAACAAGACTAAGAGCTCAAGCTGGGCATGTCTTGCACTCTCAGAAGATAAAATAACACACCAAGCTAATATTACAGTTGGATGACTGATATGGCCGACCTGCTGGCTATTTGCAACATTGCGCTTTTGTTTTAGATTTCCACCAGATGCAGTTTAAAAAAAAATGTTGTCCCTTGTTGGAGATTGTCACTGCCTGATGTCCATGTATTATTTGCCATTGGTAGGGTGACAGTGACACTGCTCATGCCTAGGGTCACAATTAAAAATGTTCCTGTTGAAATACTTAGATCTGCACTAAGAATGATTGAATCTTTAGAATGATCTACGCAAGAAGCCGACGAAGATCAGTCACAGTAAATTCATGGCACAGCTCAAGAACTATTTGTATATCAAGGTTGCGAGTTACTGCTGGCCAAGGTAATACCTCACTTATTGAATGGGGAAGCAGATGTGGATGGCCAAATGGGCTAAGCTTACTTTGCTCAATAATTAAAAACACAAATTGATATTCTTTTCCAAGCAATTATTCCTCACAGAAACATTTCAACATTTTAAAAAGACTGCAGCCTTTGCATTAGTCATCTTAAATGGTCAGCGAGTTCTGGTTTTATTGCAAGTCTGCATCAATCATTCTAGTGATCATTTACAGATATTAATTGTTGTTTTATTAACTACAGGGGATGAGGAAGACAAGGGATGAGGACCAGGAAAGTTGTGCCTCAAACACCCCCGACCACTACTACTCCTAGTTTGGATACAAAATGTTGTCCTCGGAAGAGAAAACTAGTAGCCATAGGTTGCCTCTCGGACCATAATAAAATGGATTACCATGCGCATGAACCGATTTTTTTTTAAGCAAAATTAGAACCAAGGAGAATTGTATATGATTTAGAATGAGTAGGTATGTTGCAAAGCCTACCTGAAGCGTCTTTGAAAATCTGCCGGTGCGGGTGTGCGCGATTTTGGCGCCGTTTAGAGGGGGCGGGTTTAAAACGCGATTTTCTCTAGGCTGTTCAAATCGAAAATGTTCAGCCTAGTTAATTATTAACGAAAAATCGCTGGAAGACCCCGTCGCAAAAGCTATTATTAGGTTTAAAGGCCTTGAATAATAGTTATAGTAGTTTAAAAATCAATCTCTAAACCCGCGCCCGACAGCAACCGCAGGGTCTCATAAAGCAAACCACAGAGGTTAGACTGTATATTTTTACATTCAAAAGGGCTTCTAAAGATCCCTTTATACTAAGTTTAATATTGCGAGTAGCTCAATTTGGGCCCATTATATCGCGCAGTATTTTTCTCGGCATTTGGGGCACAAATCTACCGCAATGTGAACGTTCTAAACCAGCGCGTTCCACAGGGACCCACTGGAAAGCTGATTTAAATGGGCATTTATTTACAGCAATTAAACACTAAATTCCTTCCATTTGGTCTATAAATTAATGTAAATGAGATTTAAAAATCATGTTTTATTGTGAATTATTTGTGAATATTATTTGGACATTTAGGCTATTTAAAAATGTTAATCATTTATTAAGAAATGGATAGATGTTTAGATCTAGTAATTGAAGTCTGAAATTAGCTACAATTAGGTAACTAACTAATTATATGCTTTAATTTCAGGTCATCCAAGTAAGATTATTTTATATTTGTTTCAGAATGCTTCAATCTATGATAACTGAAAATTTCATTCAGTTCTCTTAATTTTTAAGAAAGTTATGGGCTTTTGACTGTTCACGATCACAACTTTTTTGTTATGCCCATAGAAAATCAATAGGGAACAAGATGCTCATTTCCGAGTATGAAAATGGCCATAACTTTTTAAATACTTGAGATATGAAAGTGAATTAGGTGTCAAATTAAACTTATTTTTATGCTTTATCTGATGGGATAAATTACAGACTTGATTTTTTAAATCTCAAAATTTTGTAACATTGCTAGAATGAGCACCAATATAATTCAAACTAGTTTAGATCCCCACATTCCTAAGCTGTAAATTGACTTAAAATATTAAAGACAAATACCACCAGTTTTTTTTTTTTTAAACTACATTTTCTGCAACTGCTGAATCATCAGAAAAAGTCCTTTGGCTCACAAAGCCAAATTGGAAGCCCATTTGCCTTTGACAGTAATGAGAATGAACTTGAAGACTGTTGGTATGAACATTGAGGGTGCTAGCTTTCAATGAGAGTGATAATCTTTCACACTACAGACTGCTTCAACTTTCTCATAATGATTCAACTCCACATTTTATGTCTAACTTTCGTCAGATATTGAATACTGATTTTGTCGGCAATAGGCACCATGAAGCACATGGCTTGGAGTGCAAAGCCATTTGGTTTCACTAGCCTTTTCAACTCAAAATCAAATTTAAACTGAAACATGCATTTCTACACAGAACAGCCATGTAATCCGATAAAACAAACAACCCCAATACTGATTTGAAAGAGCTGTTTTCCACATCAAAAAGGTAACAAACACATACAGATTATTTTGATCTTTTGCCTGGAAGCGATGAAATAAATTATTTAAACAGCAACATCAAAATGACTGTGCAGAGAACACTAAACCCATTGTGAATGTTGTTTTACGTTATTGAAACTAGGCAGAGGATGGATGGTGACCACACAATTAAAATGGCACTAGAAAAAGTCCAAATTAATGGTACTATTTCATGACAATATACACTGTAAAATGTTATGAATATTTAATTACATATAATGACCTCAAAATGCCTGACTTTGAAGAGCGATCAATGCATGATGCAGCACAGGATTGAATCGCCCGGTGGGGTAACAACATATCGCCTCAGCGCAGAGGGAGAATGAGGAGGGAAGAGACAGTAACTTTAAGACTTTTGCCTCCATCACAGTGAGGAGGTGCCTGGTGAATTCACTGTGGTGGGTGTTAATTTGTGTTTACTATGTGTTTTGTTGTTTATTAATATATGTATGGCTGCAGGCAACGACATTTCGTTCAGACCGAAAGGTCTGAATGACAAATAAAGGATCTAATCTAATCTATGAGTATCAGTAAGGAATAATAGATTTCCTTTCCGGTAGAGATAAGAGTTTCCAGTAAATATTGGTGGAAGTCCAAAACAGAAAACTTTACTAGAATGGATTGAGGAATGAAGGATTTTAGCATGGACAGGCTGAAGAACCTGGTGTGTTCCCCTCAAATGAATGGAGGCCAGCTAAGAGATGATATGACTGGCGTGCAGAAGATCAAAGGAGGTACACGGCTAAAGGGAGATTATTAACTGGATATTGTTTGAAGATTATGGATCATAAAATAAAAATAATGAACAGGCAACAGGACTAGGTAGGGATGGGAATGATAAAATACATGGATTTCCCTTCCCCCCCCCCATTAAAACCCCCCAGCATATTTACATTTTTTTAAAATGTCTGCAAGGATGGCAAAAATAAATAAATCAGGGGTTTTGAATCACAGATGAGGAAAAGCAATTTGCAGGGCTCCTGGAAAAGAGCAAAGAAATGGGACTGAATGGATTGTTCTACAAGGATATAAATGAATCAAATTGCAGCTTGAGGCCACAAAGATTTCTCTCTATTAATCCATTTCCCAAATCATCCAACAATACTCCTAAATAATGACACTTGTAAAACTCCACTTAAAATACACAATGGATGGGGATCACAGAAAGAGGTCTGGCTGGAGAGCAAAGCAGGGGTGCAGGAAAAGCAGCTGCCAGTCCCCGATTTTTGTGACTCAGGGTATGAGGGTGGGTGGGAGAAAAGGTGCTTGAAAGTGTCCCATTTCCAACTGGCAGGTGCATGCAGCCCTGGATCAACCAATCAATCCACCTCCATCTATCCCACCTATCTGTGAGACACTCGTTTGTATTCACGGTTTGTCCACATGTTGGGATTTGGATCCCGGAGAGGATCTTCTGAACTTAAAACTTATTTATGCTTTTTATTTTGACAATTTGCAGTTCTGTGCAAGTGGGATTAGTGTGAGTGATCTCCCTAGTGGGTGAAATGGCCTCTTGCTGTGTCATAACACTTCATATTCTTTGCAGGCATTGTTTCATCCACATTTATAGCAAGTTGTACATGAAATTTCATCTTGCTTTTTATCTCGTGCTCCCAAACTACCCTTGATTTTCACTTGGTCAAGTACAATACACATCAAGTTGTTCTGAATGGGTACATACCTGGGAGGTATCCTCCATTAGACCCCTGATGTTTTCCACCACATCATTTCGCTTATAGCGGCGAAGAGCACTAATGAGTTTTGCCAGGTTGGCTTCAGGATCTCGAATGGTCCAGTGCTGTAAGGCTGCGTAAGCTCGTTCATGATCTGCCGAATACCCATTGGAGAAAGCTGCTACTTCCCGTTCAGCAGCATTAGCAAGAAACTGATATATGTCCTTCCACTGGCTCCCAATCTGAGCTGCCACAAGTTTCAGAATGTCAACACCTAATTAAAAGAAAATAAATGAGTTAATAACAGCTGCCAATATTAAAGTACCGTTGCCTGTATTCAATGACATTTGGTGATATGCAACTATGCTCAAATCTCAAGAAGAATGTGAAATAATTGCAAACCACCTACAAATACCATTTAATCAAGAAAACCCTGCAGGTTACGACCAAAGCAAACAGAAATATCACAACAAGATATTATTTTGATCAAAATAGAATTAATTCTGACCAATAAGTATGTCAAATATTTCTAGTTCTGCATGTGAACCAAGCCAAGTGAATAAGCATTAATACATTGGGAGTACTGTGAGCAAGTCTGGTTATTCAATTATTTAATCAGCCAAGGGATTAACTCATTGTTCTCCATATCATTTTCCCAATGCCATGTGTATTATTACAAACAAAAGAAAACAGAGTTACCGGTTGCCACCATCTACATTCATCACAAAACTTGCAACTGGTTAACAGACAAAATGTATTTCAGCCCTTCAGGCAGAGAGATCAACAAATTCCAGTCAATAAAATGGTTACATGCAACTCATCCTCCATTTCAAAGGAAGCCTTGTAATTCCAATTAGATATACAAGTACATGACGTCCAAACCATCAATAATGTCAAAGTTAATTTTCCTCAGTTATATAATGGAAATTTCCCAACAACTGGGTAAAAGGACACAACAAGAAAAATACGTTGGCAAATTATCCCACATGCAGATTCCAAAATACATTCAACATTGATGGCATTATTTATCAAACGACAAATCTACATTCCTTATAAGGCTTTTGTCCAAATGACATGCTGCCTCGAGATCAAGGCATCAAACAGCAGTACAATGTTTTCATTGTGCTAATGTTATCATTTGCGATCAAAACCTTTGCATGACTTGCTCCCTTTTTAAAGTGCTTCACATTAAAGGTTATTTAACATTATTATTGAACAGCATAAATTCTTAGAATTGTTTAGATGCCTTGCTCTCATTTTCTTTTAGCGACTTCACTGTACTGACAATAATAAACCTAATCCTAAACACCCCTTCTCCAAAAATCCACTTTTTGGAGAAGAGAAAATCCACCCCTGCTCCAAAAAAGCACACAAAATTGATTTGAAAAAACAGATTTCTAAAAGTGAATAGATGGGAAATGTGTGCAGTTAAGTCACTTTGGAATTTATGAGTATTATAGGAGCTCGTTCGGATGTCCTATTGACTGTTAGTCAAGTGTTCATAAACTGGGGTAGTCAAATATTACTGCTACCTACCTCTTTACTTATTCAATGCCTGACACAGTACCTGGCTTGTCTTTGCTGCCCTTCTTAAATAACAGTTGAATATTAGGTACCCTCCAGTCTTATGGAACTTGACCTGTGGCTAACAGTTATGCAAATATCTCTGTAAAGGCCTCACAATTCATTTCATAGCTTCCCACAAGATCTGGGGATGTCGTTAATCAGGCTCTATTATCCACCTTAACATGAGTGTATGCTTGATTCAATTCAAATTTCCACAAAGATGTGGTAGTAGTGCTTCAAACGTTGGCACAGGGCCACTAAACAAAACAAAACTGCCTTTCTGGCCAACTTTAATAAGTACCCTGTAAGTGTCATTTGGAACTAGTTCCAGGCTTAGGTCCTTGTTGACATGATTGGTACTAAGCGTCAAGATAATCAAGGGGAATTCCTGCCAATTCCACGCCTCTGCAGTGCAATGAGACATCAGCTTCAGTGGCTCATGCTCAGGACAGCAAGGACAGAAAGCCAGCAGTGGGTCAGCGCAGCCCAATGATGGCACTGCCTTTGGTGGGAAAAATACTGAAGCGGAAGGTCACAAAGCAAACAGAAATGACATTTACACATTGTCTGTCATAAAGCTTTTGGTACATTTGTTTAAAATCATAATCAGGAATGTAAGACCCAAAGAAAGCTCTTGCATGATGAATTTAAGGACACGTTTTTAATTTTAAATGAATATTTAAGGAAATTGGCAGCACAGTTAACTGTTTTCTCAATTAACCGCATAACTCTTGCAGTTATTATGCCACTGTAGCTGTGTTCTCTGCCAATGGATAAAGCAAAATTTGCTGTCAAGAGAGATGTAAACAGCTGTGTAGGAAAGAAATGCAGATGCTGGTTTACACAAAGACTTGACACAAAATGCTGGAGTAACTCAGCGGGTCAGGTAGCATCTCTGGAGAAAAGGAATAGGTGATATTTCAGGTGAAGACCATATTCTGGTCTTCACAGCTGTTACTTGCATACCATGGCCATTCTATCCACCTTACCATCCCTCTCCCCATATATTCCAATGGGACCTCTGCATGAACAAAGTATGGGGTCTTTTATCAATATAATTAAACTGTATTTAAATCCACAGTATATCTGTTCGTCAGTTGCAACTGCATTTGGCTATGCTTTGGCAATTGCTTTAAATACTCACTTTCTGCTGAATAACAATGAACGGCACAAGGAGAGATCCTGGCAGAATTTGAAAAATGTGGAAATTTCCCAACAGATGCACCATCTCTCATAAATGAACATGTGACATGGAACAAATAAAACCTTTTAAATCAAGGTTTCCAAACCTGGATTAAATTTACCCCAGGAGGTAAATTTCACCTATCCAGCGGGTGGGTAAATTTGTTGATTCTGGATTTGTGCATATTTTCTCTCTTTGACTGACTGTGTTTGATTCTGGTCTACCTGTACATCACTAGTTGTTCAGAATTAAGTGAAAATACATTGTTATGTACTATTAAAGTTACCTGGGGTAAACGGGACAAAAAATGGTTGGGAACCCCCGTTTTAAATCATACTGCCAAGGTTTGTGTTAAAAAAAACTACCGCTTAGATTTCGTTTCTTGATCTGCACAATTTGGCAAATTGCCACAGCTATTTCTGTTTGCTTCCATGGGATTAATGTATTTGCTTCATTGCTAATTAATATCAAACACAAGTAAAGCATCTAATGAAAAAGCTTTTTGCACAGTGGTCTGGTTACATCAAGGACACTGTTGAGGAGCATCTATTGGTTTCTCTATCAGCAACTGCATAGCAACTGAAGAGTTGATTCCTAGAAAACGCTTATGCTTTAAATATGCGGGCAAACAATACTACTTGTGATCGAACAGAGCAAAATCAAATCTGGTTCAGTTAAATAATTAATCCGAACTAAAAATCGGTAGTAAATGACACGTTTTCACAAACAACTTCAAAATCAAACAGTTATAAGTTGGATTTACAGTTGCAAAACCCAAGTGACCTTCTCTCCTTCAGTTCAAAATGAAAAAACATCCAAAATAAAGAATTAATCCAGTATGAAGATATTCCAAAAAAATAGACAGTTTAGAAATGGTTGAATCCAGCACCAAGAAGCAATACCACCTTATTGGGACATTTAATTGAAGGTAGATTTAAAATGCAACATATTGCACAACCTAAACTGCCCAAGAAAGTGTTATTCTATTGCATGGCAAGGTCACAGGTGGGTGGGCATATGATGGTGACTGTGACATGGCTTAGAATTGGATAGGGTTGGGCACTTAAGATTCACAGGGGCAGAATGTTCCTAAGAGGGAATGATGGAAAGTGTGGAGACATTTCTAAAATATATTCATTCAGGAGAACTTCCATAATTATTATGTTTTCACAGTGACTAGGAAGGAGGTACTTTTGGTAGCAATGCTGGGAATGAGGAGAGTCAAGTGGAAGAAGTGCCTACACAAGAACAATTGACTAAAAGCAATTAAACACCATTTAAAAAAAGCAATCAACAGAACTAAATTGGGAATTAATCTGCATTTGATCAAGCAAGAGAGGGTGCAGAAAAAAAATTCACAACCAAGTTAATGGAACTGGAATAATGAGACAGTTTGGTTTCAAAATGACGTGGATCAACTTCAATTTGTCTATTGCCACAAGTTAATAGCAGATGCCATTTCAATGGCTCACCACTCTGTTGTGAACCATCTGGATAACAGGAATGCATGTCAGGCTGCTACTCACTGACTGCAGATCGGCGCTCAACTGATAATCAAACTCTGAGACCTTCCAGGTGAGAAAAGGTTCATGCACACCTCCTCTAATCTCATCCACTGCATTATCAAGACCAAGCATAGGCCTGATAACTATTTTACTGAACACTGGCAAGGCCTACTGGAGCTCCTGGTTGCTAACCATTTTAATCCCCCTTTGCATTCTGACCCCTTTCCTTGGACTCCCTCATTCCAAGCATGAATCTACAAGCAAACTGAAAGAACAGCACTTCATTTTCTGCTTGGGTAGCTTGCAATCCAACGATATGAACACTGAATTCACCAATCTCAAGTAAATCCCTTCCCGAAACCCCCTTTTCCCACTGCCACCCCCATCTAGTGCACACTTTACATATCTTTGCCTGCTTACCTTGGCCATTGGAATAATATATCCATTTCTCTTTATTTGGGGTCGAGGAAATTGGCTTCTTGAGGCCGGCTTTCTCGACAATGCTGCTGGGGTCTTGTTTGGGGCCCTTCTTCAGCATGTGAGAGCTTTTCTTGATGCTACAGACCACCGTCACCACCAGCACCAACAGTAGAAGAAGGACAATCATCCAAGGTAGATGTTCATTGATGTCAAAGTGCTTGTGTGCGCTTGGTCTTGGTGGGCCTTTCCTGCGAGGTCTGGAATCAGTATCTTTGCTTGAGATTTCTATCACCGGCAGAAAATTCATTGCAGCTGAAATAGCAGTATTTGGGCGCAAGTGGGGAGAATGCCAAAGGTTTGCTCCTTTGGTGACTCCACTGTTTGGATGTGTTGTTGCTGTTGTAGCAGTGGTGCTTGATTGGTCATGAATACCTGAAAAACATGTAAGAAATTGTTTCCTTTACCTCTCAGAGAAAGAGAGGATAAAATCTAATTAGTCCAAAAAATGTCTTTAATATTCCACAACTACACTTTATATGAAAATATAGGCAGCACCTTAGCAACTGGTGTAGGAAAGAACTGCAGATGCTGGTTTTAAATCGAAGGTCTCGACCTGAAACATCAACCATTCCTTCTCTCCAGAGATGCTGCCTGTCCCGCTGAGTTACTCCAGCATTTTGTGTCTATCTTAGCAACTGGACTAAATTACAGGGATTGAATGGATCTCCATTGCATAGAACATTTTGTACCCAAGCAACACAGGAGTACAGAACATCCTTCCAAGAAAAAAAAATGTAGGTCATACGGTCATGTGATAGGAGCAGAATTATTCCATTCAGCCCATCAAGTCTACTCTGCCATTCAATCATGGCTGACCCATCTCTCCCTCTTAACCCCATTCTCCTGCATTCTTTCCATAACCCCCCCCCCCCCCCTCCCAGACACCTGTACTAATCAAGAATCTATATATCTCTGCCTTAAAAATATCAATTGACATCGACTCAGGCTTCTGTGGCAAAGAATTCCACGGATTCACCACCCTCTGACTAAAGACATTCCTCCTCACCTCTTTCCTAAAGGAACGGCCTTTAATTCTGAAGCGATGACCTCTAGTCCTAGACTCTCACACTAGTGGAAACATCCTCTCCACATCCACTCTATCCAAGCCTTTCACTATACAGTATGTTTCAATGATGTCCCCTTCATTCTTCTAAACTCCAGCGAGTACAGACCCAGTGCCGTCAAACGCTCATCATATGTTAACCCACTCAATCCTGGGATCATTCTTGTAAACTGGACCTTATCTGAGACCAGCACATCCTTCCTTAGATATGGTGCCCACATACTCTAAATGCAGCCTGACCATGCACCTTTTCGACCCTCAGCATTACATCCCTGTTTTTGTATTCTAGCCGTCTTGACATAAATACGAGCATTGCGTTTGCCTTCCAGATCACTGATTTGACTTGCAGATGAACGTTTTGGGAATCCGGCACCAGCACTCCCAATTATGCTAAGCAAATCTATGATGCCTGTTCATGTTCTGAATCAAAGCATCATAAAGCACAGAAGCAGGCCCATCACCACCATCTGTGCTATACCACAAAAAGAAAGCCATCCAATTTTCTCTCTCTCAACCTGGCACAAGGGAGGAAATCAAAGAACCTTAGGGGAACACCCCCCCCCCCCCACACACTACAACCCAACCCCGACCATGACACTAGTCATAGGTAGCTCAACTAAGTTAGCACCTAAGGCAGGGATTGAACCAGGGTCTCTGGGAGCTCCAAGGAAACAGATCACGGCTGCATTTTCCATTGGTCAAGTATGGAAAAATAATCCAGGTTGGAAGCCTATATTATGTTTATTGTATAACATTTGGCCAAGTGGAAAACGTCCAATTTTAGATGGGACGAAAGCCGACAAACCTTCTTGCAAGAAAAAAACTGTGCCATAAAAAAGTAAATTTACATCTAATATATTTTGCAAAATTTAGTGAACAGGTTTCTAACTGTATATTTCCAAAAACCTGATAAATGTTCCATCAACAACCTCAGATCAATCTATCAAAAAACAAAAACTTGCCTTTGGATAAAATTTGCTTTATAATTTGTTACTGCGTGCACTTCAATTATTACATGTAAAAGCTCATTTTAGATTTCTCCTAATACCTTAGCAGAATTATTCAAAGAGAAATAGGTCCAAATGAAATTCTACTGGGATTTCAATTAAATAACTAAAATTCCCCAACACATTAACCACCATGTTAAAATTACACATCAAACCAATTACAGGTCCACTACCGATTTTCTGGCAAAAGGTGGTCCGGCCTCCTAATTAATCTGGACAAAATCTTGCCCCCCTCTCCCGAAAATGTGGCGCCTAGGGCGGGTGAGCCAATCGATCTCGACCTCATTGGGACTTTGGCATCATTCGGTGGGTCGAATTTCCCGCCTACAGCCAGGGCTCGACCTCTGACCTGGCAATCTATTCGCATAGCAGACTTTCACAACCAATTTTGTGCGCACGACCTCTATTGGTCTGGCAAAATGGATAATCCAGAAAGGCTCTGGAAGCAAGGGTGGCGAGAAAAAAGTCGGTGGTGGACCTTGCCTTTAACATGATTTTGATATTCTTCAAGTGATTACATAATATAGTGCAGAAATAGACATCAAAGCAGGATACTCAAATATTTTGAGGAATGTTCTAATTGGTGGAGAGTGGCAGAGGTGCAAAGGAAACATTTTCTGGACCCCCACACTCAAGTACTGCAGTTGACACTGGGTCAAAGGTAGTTAGGAAGAATAAGAGAAAGTTATGAGATTGCAATGCTGCATGAGGCTACAATGGGAAGTGGTTAAATCATGGAGCATTTATAAAAAGGAAATGAAAGGTTCAAATTCTATGCCGATGTTGATCAGTGAGTCAATGTAGTTTAGAGATTGATCATATTGATGATTGAACAGAGTGGAACTTTACAAATGGGCAGAGAAAATCAAACTAGCAGCTGCGGATTTAAGGTGGCAGCAGACCTAGAAAAAATGAATGATTATATCGAGGCAAAAAGTAGAAAGGACAAATGTTGTAGTTGTTAGGGGTCAGAAGCAGAGTTCAGATACAAAATATGTTTATCATGATATGCAACTGCATTACAAAATTTTGATTTGCTCAAGCACAACTTGTCCATTCTGCAATAACTAGAGCTATTCTAGGCTATCTGTTCAAAAATGCTAATAGTTACCTGGTAGATTGGAGGCATCAGGTAAAACTGCATTGTTGTCATGTGTTGACTCTGTGCTTGGCGAGTTGGTAGCTATACTCAGAATTGTGCTTGGTAAGCCACAGATGTTGTCCTTTACTTGGTTTCCTGGTTTTATTATCACCAGTGCCTGATCTGAACAATTGGTGAAAGCCTTGCACCTTGAACTAGAAGGCACTTCGGAAAAAGTGCCACGAGGACATGGTTTGCACTTGGCATCTTCCGTCTCACTTCCCTTCTTTCTGACACGCCAACCAATGGCGCAAACTGTGTAGGCCACACACGATTTATTAGAGAGAAAGGTACCAGGCGGACAGGTGCATTCACGGTTAGAAAAGGCAGTGCAGGGGAACTTCTCCAACATTGGGGTCACACAGGGCATGCAGGTGTGACAATGTACAATGCCATTTTCATGTTTGGTGAAAGTTCCATCTCTACAAGGTGTGCACTCTCGCAATGATGTTGGCGTGCAATGTTGAGACACGTGGGTTCCTGCAGGGCACTTATTACAATAAATTTGCTTCCCTGTTGCACGGTCGATGTGGGAATATGTACCGGGATGGGTTAAAGCAGCTTTTGAAGTTGGTTCTACTTGAGCTGTAATGTCACCAAGTAACACAAACAGCAGCTGAAACAAAAAACAAACAAACCCGTCAGACACATTTCAAAATACAGTACTTATTTATTTTGATACAAAATAAATGTTGCACATAAATAAACCACTATCAAAAATAACAAATATTAATGTCATATACCCCAATATATTTGTAAAACTCAAATGTTGAATCATTCTCTGTATTGTTATATTACAAGCAACCCATTTCAAGAACTTATGTTTTTGAGCCAGCACCGCCATTCAATATGATCATGGCTGATCATACAAAATTAGTACCCTGTTCCAGCTTTTTCCCCCATATCCCTCGATTCCATTATCCCTAAGAGCTAGATCTAACTCGCTTGAAAACATCCAGTGAATTGGCCTCCACTGCCTTTTGCGGCAGAGAATTCCACACTCACAACTCTCTGGGTGAAAAAGTTTATCCTCATCCTAGTCCTAAATGGCCTACCCCTCATTCTTAAATTGGTTCTGTACTCCCCCAAAATTGGAAACATTTTTCCTGCATTTTGCCTGTCCAATCCCTTAAGAATTTTATATGTTTCTACAAGATCCCCTCTCATCCTAAATTCCAGTGAATACAAGCCCAGTCGACCCATTCTTTCATTATATGTCAGTCCCGCCGTCCCAGGAATTAACCTGGTGAACCTACGCTGCACTCCCTCAATAGCAAGAATGTCCTTCCTCAAATTAAGAGACCAAAACTGCACACAATACTCCAGGTATGGCCTAACCAGGGCCCTGTACAACTGCAGTGAACCTCCTTGCTCCTCTACTCAAATCCTCTCGCTATGAAGGCCAACATGCCATTAGCTTTCTTCACTGCCTGCTGTACCTGCATGCTTACTTTCAGGGACTGATGTACAAGGATAGCCAGGTCTCATTGTACCTCCCCTTTCCCTAATCCGACACCATTCAGATAATCACAAAAAACTGGAGTAACTCAGCGGTACAGGCAGCAAAT
Source organism: Amblyraja radiata (assembly GCF_010909765.2). Lineage (NCBI taxonomy): Eukaryota > Metazoa > Chordata > Chondrichthyes > Rajiformes > Rajidae > Amblyraja > Amblyraja radiata. Next base: position 57,363,685 of record NC_045960.1, read on the forward strand.
CTGGAGGGAAAGAATGGGTGACGTTTTGGGTCGAGAACCTTCTTCAGACTGAAACGTCATCCATTCCTTCTCTCCAGAAATGCTGCCTGTCCCGCTGCATTACTCCAGCCTTGTGTCTATCTTCGATTTAAACCCTTCCTACACCAGATTACATTCAGATAATAATCTGCCTTCCTGTTCTTGCCATCAAAGTGGATAATGTCATTTATCCACATTATACTGCATCTGCACACTCACCCAACCTTTCCAAGTCACCCTGCCACCTCACAGTATCCTCCTCGCAGCTGGCACTGCCACCCAGGTTTGTGTTATCCTTTCATGTAAATAAAGTGTAATGTAGAACAAGATGTCCGAGCCTCAATTTAGTGCAGAAAATTAGAACTCAGACTAAAGAAAGTTTGCATTGAGAAGGAACAAATGTTATGCTAACATTAAGTAGATTGTTCTTGCGAGTGGGATTGAAGTACGTTGCTGGGCCTGAATGCAAACATTTCTATTCTTTTGTTTAGCAATGCTCTGACTGTCCTGAGAAGTCAGTAGTGAATCTGTTCCATTCCAAAATATAACCATCCTCCCACCTCTATCGCCATAAAGAAAAGTTTCAGAAAACGCTAGTGGAATATCATAGTCCTACTCCGCACAACAGAACCCAACTACTACTTTGGTATAAAATATGGAAGCTTGAATAATCTACAAAACTGAAGCCAGCACTTGGTTAGAAAAGTAAGAGTGGAGCAGTGGAATATCAACTGCATTAAACCCTTGATACCACAGCTCTTGATACAGTTTAATCTTCACCCAGGAGTGACATTTGCATACGATGTTCAACAAAACACCAACTCATTCAATGTTGAAACAAAACTTCAAAAAGCACTTCAACATTTCTTGATGATCCTCCACAGCTCGACAGATCATCCTCAATCGTCTGACACACCGCACTGAGTTTATTTAGTTATTCTTGCTTATGTTTGTCTTGGTGATTGAGACTGCAAGTTATTTCAATTAATTGCCCAGTGGGAGAGTCTAGGACCAGAGGTCAGAGCCTCAGAATTGAAGGATGTCCCTTTAGGAAGATGAGAAACTTCTTTAGTCAGAGGGTGGTGAATCTGTGGAATTCATTGCCACAGAAGGCTATGGAGGCCAAACCAATTGGAACGGTCTCAACCCGAAACTTCACCCATTCCTTCTATCCAGAGATGCTGCCTGTCCTGTTGATTTACTCCAGCATTTTGTGTCTATCTTCAGTGTAAACCAGCATCTGCAGTTCCTTCCCTCGCAGATATTTTTTAAGGTAGAGATAAATAGATTCTTGATAAGTGAGAGCGTCAGTGGTTATGGGGAGAAAGCAAGAGAATGGAGTTAAGAGGGAGAGATAGATCTTCTAAGATTGAATGGTGGAGTAGACTTGATGGGCCGAATGACCTAATTATGCTTCTATCACTTATGACCTTACTCTTTCATCGTGATTCAATGCAATGATACTTTATTGTCACCTGTACCTAGGTAGAGTGAAATTCTATGTTTTTGCATACAATCCGGTAAATGCACACAGAAGACTTCACCTATAGGGTACACAAAGAATCACCACATTTCTGGTGCCGACAAGGTTTCAAAAGTTCTTAGTACAGTCTTCCCTTCTCGCAGTGGTGGACCAGGCTTGATGCCACACCTGTTGGGTCCCTGTTAACTCAGTGCCATTGAACATGCATAAAATTATGGAATCCAGCATGCATTTCTATTTCTATTAACAAAGTTTCAACTGTGAACGTGGGAAATTTATGATTACTCAAAAATCTAAAAGGGACCTGTTATCTCTTTAGAAAATGGAAATCGTTTGAAAATTGGCTGGAATGACAAAATAGCATAGTTAAACATGGGACCTCTCTCTCAAATTATGTATAGTTCATTGCATGGAGCAATTAAAATGAATATTCTAATCTCTCATCGGATGAAATGTACAAAGTTAGGTGGTTCCCTGAACAGTCAAACAAACAGAATTTTAAAAAAATCAAATTTTCAATTATATATTTGTTAAAGTGCATTAGTCACATCAGAATTCTATCTCAACCCAATTATAATTAATTCCTCTCTGAACTTTTAAATCTGAATATAAATATATCACAAAGACTGTTAGCTTAACAGGATAAAAATATTTTATTTACCAATCTGCTTTTGAAAAGTTGGCTAAATATGCAGCCCAATAACTTTAAAAAAATACATCACATGTTAATGTTGTATGCTTGACCTCTTGGGATAAAGACCTTTCCTCAAGTTAATACTAAATAATGCATGACATTGAATATGAAGTCTACTTCATCTGGAAATATACTGATATTCCAATTTCCTGTGGCATATATTCTGTTATTGGGATATTCACTATCTACCAAATCCTCACCAGCACTGCATACACCAAAGACTGTGGGACCAGACAACAACCCAGTAATAATAATAATAATACATTTTATTTATGGGCGCCTTTCAAGAGTCTCAAGGACACCTTACAAAAATTTAGCAGGTAGAGGAAAAACATGTAAGGGGAATGAAATAAATAGTAGAGACATGACTAGTACACAAAGTAAAGACAGAATTCAATACAAAACACAATATGAGGCAATTAATGCACAGATGAAAAGGGAGGGGGACGTGGGGCTAAGGATAGGCAGAGGTGAAGAGATGGGTCTTGAGGCGGGACTGGAAGATGGTGAGGGACACGGAATTGCGGATCAGTTGGGGGAGGGAGTTCCAGAGCCTGGGAGCTGCCCTGGAGAAGGCTCTGTCCCCAAAACTGCGGAGGTTGGACTTGTGGATGGAGAGGAGACCGGCTGATGTGGATCTGAGGGACCGTGAGGGTTGGTAGGGGGAGAGGAGGTCAGTGAGATATGGGGGGGGGCCAGATGGTGGAGGGCTTTGTAGGTGAGGATCAGGATTTTGTAGTTGATCCGGTGGGAGATGGGAAGCCAGTGAAGTTGTTTGAGGACTGGAGTGATGTGATGTGCCAGGATTTGGTGTGGGTGATGAGTCGGGCGGCTGCGTTCTGGACCAGTTGGAGTCGGTTGATGTAGGTGGAGCTGATGCCAAGGAGAAGTGAGTTGCAGTAGTCCAGTCGGGAGGAGATGAAGGCATGGATGAGTCTTACAGCAGCGGGAGGTGTGAGAGAGTGTCTGAGTTTGGTGATGTTGCGGAGATGAAAGAAGGAGGTTTTAATGACATGGCGGATGTGAGGCTCAAGGGAGAGGGTGGAATCAAAGATCACGCCAACGTTGCGGGCCTGGGGAGACAGTGGTGTCGTCGATGGTGAGAGTGGGGTTATTGATTTTGCTGAGTGTGGCTTTGGAGCCTATGAGGAGGAATTCTGTCTTATCGCTGTTGAGTTTGAGGAAATTATGTTGCATCCAGGTTTTTATAGCTGACAAACAGGAGTTGATATGGGAGAGGGGGGGGTTGTGGGGGAATTTGGTGCTGAGGTAGATCTGGGTGTCGTCAGCGTAACAGTGGAAGTCCAGGTTGAAGTGGCGGAGTATCTGACCAAGGGGGAGGATGTAGATGATGAAGAGGAGGGGGCCGAGTACGGAGCCTTGGGGAACGCCTTGAGTGACTGTGGCTGTAGCAGAGGTATGGTTGTGGAGAGAGATGAAGTGGGATCTGTTGGAAAGGTAGGAACAGAGCCAGCTGAGTGCAGAGCCTTCAATGCCGAGGTCTTTGAGTCTGGTGAGCAGGATGTTATGGTTCACTGTATCGAAGGCTGCGCTCAGGTCGAGGAGGATGAGGATGTTGAGGGAACTGGTGTCAGCAGAGGTGAGGAGGTCGTTGAGGACTTTGAGGAGAGCAGTTTCTGTGCTATGGAGGGGGCGAAAGCCAGATTGGAGGGGTTCAAGTAGGTTATACGCAAGGAGGTGGGAATGAAGTTGCGACGCAACGATACGCTCCAGGGTTTTTGAAAGAAAGGGGAGGTTTGAGATTGGGCGGTAGTTAATGAGAGAGGAGGGATCAACACCAGGTTTCTTTAAGATTGGTGTAACAGCAGCAGTTTTGAAAGCGGAGGGGACAATTCCTTGGGACAATGAGGAGTTGAAGAGATTAGTGAGGTAGGGGCAGAGAACGGGGAGGCAGGACTTCAGCAGGGGAGTGGGGAGAGGGTCGAGGGAGCAGGTAGTGGGTTTGGAAGAGCTGATGAGTTTGGAGATTTCAATAGGGGTGACCAGGTCAAACTGGGAGAGGAAGCAGTGTGGAGGAGGGGTAAGGAGGTCAGTGGAGATGTTGAAAGGAGGGGCCTTTCGTAGTAATGCTACGAAAGAACTGTGCTCCAGAATTAACCCCAACTGTAATGGAACAGTGAATGCCCAGGGCAGTATTCATCACTTTTCAACGGGACACATGACAAAAAAAAACTTTTTGCTCGAGTTAGTCCAGTCTAAGTCAAAGAGTTGAAAGCATTACCCATGGTCTAGCAAGTAGAATCCACTCTTTAAAACTCAGCTAATGAGACCCAGATGAGTTGACTCGAGATGTCATGACAATCTTAGCCTAAAGAGCTGTAATTCAGGTGATTCAAGGGTGACTTGGTATTACAGCAGAATTTAACCAAATGTGAAAATGGAACTCTGGTAAAACTGAAGCCAAATGAGAAACAGGCTCATGGCTGGCGTTAATTTACAAAGAAGCCATTGCTATAAATAGTCAATCACCCTGCCCCAGGACTCTTTAGCACGAACCATACCGCATTTCCTTGATCATGCATTTCCTGCTTGGATCTGTGGTCTTCACACCTTACCCTTCCATATCTCCAGCTTCCCTCTCCCCTGACAGTCTGGAAAAGGGTCTCGACCCAAAACATCACCAATTCCTTCTCTCCAGAGATCTGTCTGTTCTGCTGAGTTACTCCAGTAATGCGTGTCTATCTACACTGTACTCAATGTCTTCTGATACTTCATCAATGATTTTCCATCATATACGTAGAATTCAGAATGCTCACTTTACATTCATTTTCATTCACAACATATGAACTGGTTCACATATAAATGAAGCCTCAATAATATGGCACAGGTTGACTGCCTATCATGATGTTTATGAAGTCTGTTTAAAACCTGTCCAAAAATTTGGAAAATATCAAAGTAAAAGTATGAAATTATAAATGTAAAATCTGATAATACATTAACAAAATCTTTTTGCACCATTTAATGGGAAAGTAGGGCAAAGATAATTTCAGTTATTTTCACGATTAAAAAATATAAAATTAGTTCTCATTCTAAGAACTAAAGCAAAAGTACAAAAAGGTACACACCCTAAAGGAATATAAATGTAAATAACAAAATTGACATTTTAAAATGTCTAATTTCTTCATTCTAATCACAGAAATAAAAATTATGGACAAAACTGTGAGGTTAAAACAAATTCACAAACAATGTTTTTGTTTGCACAAAGCAACAAAAGATAGATAAATGTTTGGACGTGAAAAAAATAACAATCATAATTAAAAAATGGATCATGATACAGCAAGGCGTAAAGAGTTAACTGCTAATCTGCAGCAACCAACATGCTGTTCTAACAGCTGAGATCAAGCATAATTAATGTATCAACCAAGATAAATTGACTCAGCAGTACAGCAAAGCTCTCAAGTTGTTTCAGTGATAAACATGTTACAAGTGAAGAGCCATGTTTCCGATTGTTAAATACTTACAGATTATTCTATGAAGGATTCAAAGCAGAGGTCTGTACCCATGAATTTACATTTGAAACCTGAATGTGCAATAATGTGAAAGGCCATTTGGTCAGAGGTAAATAAAGTCCTTGTGTTAATAAGCAAAGACATCTGTCTTCTGTTTTGCAAACTATGTCATGTAATTGCAAATATCATTTGACCCAATTCGCTGTTTAGAGATAGAGTGGAAACAGTCCCTTCGACCCACTGAGTCCACGCCTACCATCAATTACTCATACACTAGTTCTATGTCATCCCACTTCTCGATTTCTACACATTACGGGCAATTTACAGAAGCCAACTAACCCTCAAATCGGCAAGTCTTTGGAACGGGGAAGGAAATCAATGTGGTCACAGGAAGAACGCACAAACTGTACCCGTCATCCGAATTGAGTCGTTGTGTGGTCCTATTTCGTAGATATACACAGTGCAATATTCAACCTCAGTGATAGCTTGCATCCCTCGCATTGAACCGATCAACTCATAATTACAATATTTGAACATTTGGGATGCCCTGTTCATATATTTAATTTAAAGCAAGAATAGGAGTAGTTGCTTCACAATAATAATTTATGGCATAGCAAATAGAACCCCCACAAAACACAAATTCCTCAACATGACATAATCCATACTGTGTTAACAGATTGGGGTCTAGTCTCCTGAATGCCCAAACAACATGTTGCAAAGAGGAGGATCTGGCATCAGATCCATCAAAACTGGGAGGCTAGTTAATAATTCTTAAATGTATCTGAGGCTTAAAGTAGAATTGTAGTGTTCAAAAAGGAACTGAAGAGGCACTTGAAGGAAAAACATTTGTAGGACCACCGGAAAGCAAGAGAGTGGGAGTAGCCCTTGCACAAATGGGCCAGACTCAACAGGCTGCTGGTACAAAACCAGATGAATTTCAAACCTAAATCTTGGTTTGTGAAAGTTGTGAAACACCAAGAAAGATGACACGTGCCCGCCTTTTGTTCAAGAAGTTTTAAGATACAAATGAAAAATAAGTGATTCAGGCTTAAATTTCAATGCACATTAAATGAATTATGTTCTACTCCACCTGCCACAGATGTTCCCAGTGTTTCCAGCAATTTACTCAAATTCATTAAAACTAAAAATGGATTTTATATTCACATTCCTTTATTTTGCCTTCTTCAGGGAACAGGGAACAAGAAAAAACAAGCACTCGTCCACAAAGCCGCTCACTTGATTAATATCAAGAAAGGCTCTTGGAATAAAATATTAGGTTTAGTTGATCCAAACAACTGCCACCAGAACAAGAGTTCTGACATAATTATAAACAAGTTGAATGTCCAGCTCACTGGTAACATGGTTACAATATTGCACTTTCAATAAACAGGACCCAAGTTTATTCATTCAAAATACAAATAATGTGAAATTGAAAATTCACGGCTGCATGCAGAGGAATAAAATAAATCTTATTCATTTAACATGATCATTCAGGAGGTGAAAATAGTAAATGCGGCAAAGAGAATATATTGATTATGAGTTAAGACAATCCAGCGGAGTGGAAATAAAGAACAAATTGGATTAAAACTTTCAGGATATTAAAAGGAGAGATTTTGCAGATGAAATACGATTTCCCCCTCCCCTCAAGGAAAAAGTTGAAAATGGAAAAGTAAGCACGAGTGGTTGACCAAACCCAGATTCTGCCAATTGGAAAATGGAACACATCATGAAAATATCAGTGGGAATGAAGTTGGCTCGTTTGTGAGTGCCAAAATGAGTGTATAGCACAATATACACTAATATATTAGGAACTAATAAAAGCAAGTTACAATAAACAAGGGATTTTTGTGGCTAGTAGAAAATAGAGCAAATGTTAGATGTAATTTAAAATGAGATGGTTAATCTATCTGAAACTTAAATTGGTCTTCAGTGGCATTATATCCATTCATTTCTATTTTATCAGCAAAAAGGATGACTAAAATAGAGATTCAATGACTTTGGATTCATTAAAACACTTCCAATGTGAAAAAAGTGCCAATACAAAGTCTTGAATTAGAATGTTGCAGATTAGGTAATGGTGGTTAAATTAAGGGATGCAATTTGAGAAACAGCAAGAAGCAAAATTGTATAAACAAAGGGCTGTAGCTTTGCATTGGAATTAGTGACGCAAATAGAATATGCCAAATTATAACATGTCAGGTAATTACTGGAATTAAAGAACCCAGAACAGAGCAATGAGAACAAAACGAGAAGATGGGTTTAAGGCCTTCGCTCCATAAATGCTGCTGCACCCGCTGAGTTTCCCCAGCAATTGTGTGTACCTTTAAGGCAGAGGCATGTGGAACTGCAGATGCTGGAAACCTGTGCAAAACAGTGCTGGAATAACTCAGAGAGTTGGGCAGCACCTCGACTCAGGATAGACAACTTCGGTAGATACCAGCATCTGCAGTTTCTTTCTACACATCTCGAGTCATGACCTACTCAGCCAAACGCTGTACTGTACACTATTTTTTGTAAATGGGAAGTGAATAAAGGACAGTGAATTAACCACCCAAGAATAAGGATTCTCACCAGAATGCAGATGATTCATTGAATCAAGCTACATTCCATTTTCAAGGTAGGTGATTAAATGTGTTCACAGCTTGAAGCTAACAATACTAAAGAAAATATGTTTGGTGTAATTCTACCATGCATCCAGATTGAAGATTTCAACTAAAGCAGCAAGACTTAAATTAGTTGTGTAAGAAGGAACTGCAGATGCTAGTTTAAACCGAAGATAGACACAAAAAGCTGGAGTAACTCAGCAGGATAGGCATCATCTCTGGAGAGAAGGAATGGGTGACTTTTTGGGTCGAGATGGTTTTCATGCTTTCATCTCAACATAAATAGAAAAATCCTCCCCAAAACAGTCTGTGCATTTTGATCGTTTAAAGTAAAATCTGGAATCCTCTACAGCTTTTAAATATTGAAATAAAAAGTTTTATGAATATTCAAATCTTTTAAAAAAATAATTGTGGAATAGCTGTCGAAGGACACGCTCACATCAGTAATTAGCTGCAATAATTTGCAAAAACAAATACTTGACCTAGTTTTCAGAACACTCTGTGGCCTTGGGATTACTAAGGTTGAGCTGACTTCACTCCTCCAGTTTTGGCCAAAATCATTCATTACATCGTCAGCCTTGCTTCCATATATTAAGGCGACAAGCTATGGATTTCCTTCCCCAGCCCACCTTCTTTCATAAAAAATGCTTTAAATCAGCATTCATGGTCATGCTTAGTCACTTCCGCTAGTTTGCCTATAATTCATTGAAATTGGGTTCTAATGTTTCTTTGAAGCGTCCTAGTATTGTACTAAAGCATAAGTACTATGAAGGTAGACACAAATTGCTGGAGAAACTCAGCAGGTGAGGCAACATCCATGGAGAAGGAATTGGCGACGTTTCGGGTCAAGGCCCTTCTTCAGACTGATGTCAGGGGAGGGGGTAGGACAAAGAAAGAATGTGGGGTGTAAACTACCCAAGCAAAATATGAGGTGCTGTTCCTCCAATTTGCGCTGGGCCTCACTCTGACAACGGAGGAGGTCCAGGACAGAAATGTCAGATTGGGAATGGGAGGGGGAGTTGAAGTGCTTGGCCACTGGGAGATCAGCTTGGTTAAGACTGAGCGGAGGTATTCAACTAAACGATTGCCGAGCCTGCGCTTGGTCTCGCCGACGTAGAGAAGTTGACACCTGGAACAGCGGATGCAGTAGATGTAGGTTGGAGGAGGTGCAAGTGAACCTCTGCTCTTGTGCTCTTGCATTCTGCCACATCTCGCCATGGAACGACTTTTTTAAAAAAAAGTTAACATGGAAAAAAATCGTAAAGGAATTTGTAGGGTTATCCTGAAATTGTTTATAATCTCTATTTTCTAAATCAACATAAATTATAAAATGTCAAGAAATCCATTGTAGGTATATGAATTGCATACACGTAATACTATCTAGGTGGAACTAGAGTGCCATGCTTTGCAACGGGCAATTAACATGCATCTAACGCCCTGCCGCCACACACAGTAATAATGTTCAATGAAACAGTATCTCCAACTATTCTATTTTTTATTATCTGAAAAAACCGGAGGTTTCAATATTTATCGTTGACAATTTATTGAGAGTATAGCAAGGTTTCTGGGAAACGGGTTGCCTCCCTTTGATAGAAGCCGGTGATAATAAGCATCGCTCTTACCGTCAGGATGCTCCAATTCATCGTCGCTGCGGACCAAGCTACGAGCGAGGGAAGAAAGCACCACAACAAACGAAAAGCTCCCATATTAACTGGCAGGGCTAGGCGATGAAGAGTTTGCTGGTGGCCACTGCTGGAGATGCCAGGCGTCCATTGCTCGCACACTGGTTCATTTCACCGTGTTTTTTGAAGCGAGCTGCATCACTCCGCATTGTGCCACTGCCCTGCTCGACGCACCCCTACTGCGCTAGAATCGGCAACGACCCCCCCATACGGATCGCCGCCGATTCGCTTCTTTTACTGGTACCTGCAGCTCCACCGCTGCAGAGACCTCGCGGCCGCTTTCACCAAGTCGACGGGCTTCAAATAGTAAGGGAGAAGCGACTGGTCGTCTATGTCGGCTGCATTAATTCCCATAGCTCCAGCTTTCTTGCTTTGTTCCTTGCACGGCGAGCTCCGGCTGATACTGAGAGCGAGTCAACAAGCGCTCGCTTGTCGCAGTGAAGGAAGGGGTGGAGCGCCGGCTCCCAACGTCACCCTTGCAATCTCCGAGCTACATCCCACGTCCAATCGCAAACTGCAGCCCGCCCGGCACAAACCGATGCCAGCGCCTAGCAACAGAGAGAGACCGGCTACAGAGACACACAGGCAGACAGAAAAAAGAGAGAGAAAAATAACAGGAAGTGTTTTTCAGCTAAATTGCAAATTCTTGAGCGGTCCACGTCTTGCGGTTTCGCTCACACGAGAGAGCTCGAGTTTCAGCTACTGCCTAATACATGATTCAATTTGTACCGTGAAGATGCTGAGAGAAAAAAAGTAAAGGACTTGGGGAGTAAAACAGACACGAAGGCAGGTATTCCATGGGAAAACTGTCCATGATTCCATTATATGTGAAATAGGACCCTTCATTCCCTGCAGCTTATTCCTCAGTCAACAACGTCGTGGCGGATCTACTGTGATCTAATAACCAGGATTTAGAAAGAGACACAGCATTGGAAACATGGCTGCTCTGCTTATCTTCTTACATTAAACGGTTCGAGCAGATTGATGGGCAGTAAAGGTGACTGCACGGCTGAAACATGAAGGACAAAAGAAAAGTGACTTGGAGACCTGTTAGCCTGATATCAATGTTCAGGACACATCCTTGAGATTTTATCAATTAACTTCCTTTCCCATTTCCAATATTGATCCCGTCCCATTTCACCTCCACTACCCATTCTTGCATCTGGCTGTTGTCAGCTTTCTCCACGACCAGGGAGCAGAAACGCAAAATAATGAAACCACAGTACATATTCCTCTTGGGTAGTTTATAAACAAGTGGTTTGAACATTGGATTTTCTAGTTTTTAGGTAACTCACTCCTCTGTGCTTCTTTCTCTCTTTATCCATCCACATCTCTCAACCCTATTTCCCCCCCAAAATCCTGCAGTACCCCCACACCCGGTTTTGTTCCCCTTTCTACATCTGGGTCAGTTGCCTATCACCCATACAACTAAGTTTCCTTTCCTATTCCATCTCCCAAATGGTTCTGTCATCCCCAAATACCCTAGTCTGATTCCACTTTGTATCTTCCTCGTGGAAGGTAAGGCCCTTGGTACTTACCAGCCCATTGTCCATTGCCTGACACCGTTACTGACTCCCTCCATCCTCCTCTCTGGTTCCCGGTTTTCGAGGGCGAGCCGGAGATGAGCCTCAGACCTCCAGGCAGGTTCCCGGTTCTGTGTCAGGCCCCTTCCTTTCACCTGACTATCTACCCTCTACACTTTCAGTCCTGATAAAGGATCGCAATCCAAATCATTGACCTTATATAGATACTGCCTGTCCTGCTAATTTCCTCCTAAGTTTTGCTTTTAGATTCTTGAGATTGATCAGTTTTCCGGATCATTAACCTCTCCAGCAGTATTTCCTTAATAATTGAGGTTGTGGGTAGCAGGAATAAGCTGCCAGGTGAGGTCGTTGATGCAGATACTATAACAGTATTTAAAAGGTACATGCATAGGAAACGTTTAGAAGGATATGGGCAAAGCGTGGGCAAATGGACCTTGCTGAGATGGGACATCTTGGTTGGAATAGACAGGATGAGCCAAAAGACCTCTGTATGAATCTATGACAAGTGCTTTGATTTCATGAATTCAGTGATTCGAGTTGTTATTTCTCTATTTGTTTCAGAACTGGCCAATTCTGCTGTAGGCTATCCATTTGAAATACAGACACAGTTTTGTACTCTCCACTACTCAATATGTTTGATATTCCCACCACTAATTTCCCAACTTTCATATGTCCCCTTTGTCATCTCTTAATTGTCCTGTTTACATAAGCAACTAGATGGCTTCATCAATGGCTTCATCATAATCAGTCCCTTTCTCATTATACCGTCCATTGCCCCACAATCTATCTGCAATTCAAAGCTGATATTTTCTGCTCCTTTCCAGTTCGTCCGAAGGGCCTTCAACCTGAATCATTCTCCAATTCCCTTTCCACAGCTGCTGCTAGACTCGCTGAGTGCCTTTAACACTTTTCATTTTTATTTTGAAAGAGCATCTGCAGTTTTTTTAAGCATGGATGATGGTCTATCAACTCTACATCTGGCTCAGTGGAAAAACAATCCAGCTAATCCCACTAGTCCTCACCCTTCCCCAGAGGCCTGCAAATTCTTTCCTTTTAGCTACATATACAGCTGCCCTTTTAGCACTGCAATGACATCTGTCTTCACTATTCCCAAGCTCATTCCACAACAACACAACATTCCATCCCCTCACAAATCCTTGCATTGGAAGCAATGTTCCTTATGCTCCTCATTTCTTTGTCAATTGCCTATGTTTTATGTTTGGTAGATGTACCAATGGGAAGATTTTATCTCACAACTTTAATTATCTTAAATAACTCTATCAGGTCACCCATGCAATTGAAGTGGCTGATGAATTTGCAGAAGGCTCCTGGCCCAAAACATCACCTGTCCGTTCCCTCCACAGATGCTGCCTGATCCGTCGAGTTACTCTAGCACTTTGTATTTTACTCAAGATTCCAGCATCTGTAGTTCGTTATGACCCTTTGCAACTTCATCTGTTTCAAGGAAAACAACCACAGCTTCAAGGTATGCATCCATTCAAAGTGGAAACAGGCCCTTCACTCAAACTCATCCCTGCCGACCAAGATGCCCATCTATGCTAGTCTCATTTGCCTGCATATCCACATCCTTCTAAACCTTTCCTATACATGAACATGTCCAACTGGCTTAGTACCTGCTGTTATAGTACCTGCCTCATTTACCTCCTATGGCAGCTTATTTCATGTAGCCAGCACCCTATGTGAAATAGTTGTTCCTCAGGTTCCTGTTCAATCTTGCCCCTCTCACTTTAAGTATATGTTCACTGGTTCTTGACTCCCCTACCCTGGCTAATAGACTACATTCCCCCTATCAATCCCCCTCATGATTATATATACTTTTCCAGTCTATTCAGCTAACTACTCTCTGAAGAACGGTCTTGACCTAAAATGTCACATCCATGTTATCCAGGGATGATGCCTGCCTGCTGAGTTACTCCAGCACTCTGGGTCTTTTTCAAATAACTACAGTCCCTCTGGGGGCAATATAACCTTTTCCCTGTCGGGTCTCCGTTGCCGTTGGGGCCTACCGCCGTGGAGCGGCCTCGAAACGGAGCGACCTGGGGGCTGAAGTCACGGAGCTGTGGAGCTGTGGAGCTGTGGAGCTACGGACCAACGGACCTACCTCCGTGGAGCTGGCCAGCTTCGGAGCGTGGAGAGCTGCGGCGGCGAGCTGCTGCAACCCGACTCAGGTGGATGGTGACACCGGGAGCTCGCGGGTCCCTGCTGGGAGACCGCTTTGCGGGGCACCGACAACGGCGACTTCTCCCGCCAGAATTGCGGGGTTGAGAGTGACCTGGAGTGGGGCCTTACAACGCCCGGCGCGGCTGTAAATTGCCGCAGACTTGCTAGCGCCCGCCGGGGCTCCAACATCAAGACCCGGGGCAGGGCCCTACATCGCCCGGCGTGGCTTTGAGTGGCCGCGGACTTGCTAGCGCCCGCCGGGGGCTTTGACCTCGACTTCGGGAGAGGAATGGAGAGCAGGGGAGAGACAAGTTTTGCCTTCCATCACAGTGAGGAGGACTCACGTGGGGTTCAAATGACAAATAAAAGGTATTGTATTGTAGAAAGAAACAAAGGTAATTAATACATTATTAGAAGGTGGTGCAACAGTAGAGTTGCAGCCTTACAGCGCCATAGACCCGGGTTCGATCCTGACTACTCGTGCTGTCTGTATGGAGTTTGTATGTTCTCCCCATGACCATGTGGGTTTTCCCTGTGTGCTCCAATTTCCTCCCATACTCCAAAGACGTACACGTTTATAGGTTAATTGGCTTTGTTAAAAAGTGTAAATTGTTCCTAGTGTGTATGATAGTGTTAGGGTACACGGATCACTGGCACGGACTTGGTGGGCCAAAGGGCCTGTTTCTGTGCTGTATCTCTAAACTAAACTAAACTGGGAAAAGGTAGAAAGGCAAATTTTCATTTGTGGAGAAACGGCAGGAACAAAGGGAACGTCTGTGACATATTTGATACCATGAGATATCAAGTGATACAAAATGGGGATCAGCTGAAATGTGGTGAAGATGTGATAATGGCAGCTAATCTGTAAGGAGGATGTGCACACATCAGAGATGAATGAGGACATAGGAGGGAGTGAACAAAACAATGTTGGAACAACGAGGTGAGAAAACAGCGATTGCTGGAAATGTGGGATTGTCACCTTGTTGTGGTGGAGAAGCTTGTGTGGACCTGAGATCCTGAGAGCGATGCCATCTGGAGCTATGCTCCTGGTAGGCCCACCCATGGCGGTAAGGTCGAGGGGGAGGTCTCTGACAAAGAGCAATCCAACCAAGACCTCAACAGTTGAACAGGCGGAGGATGATGGCTGATCTGCTGAACTCAGAACTGCTGTAGCTTTGGGAGCAGCAGCAGCAGCAGCAGGAGATTAGCAAGAGATACGACTGATTGGCTCTAGCCCAAGTGGGAGGAGAGAAGTGAAAACAGTTTAAGTACAGGTCAAGGACAGGCAGACTTGACTCAGAACTGCTGTAGCTTTGGGAGCAACAACAGCAGCAGCAGCAGGAGATTAGCAAGAGATACGACTGATTGGCTCTAGCCCAAGTGGGAGGAGAGAAGTGAAAACAGTTTAAGTACAGGTCAAGGACAGGCAGACTTGACTCAGAACTGCTGTAGCTTTGGCAGCAGCAGCAGCAGCAGCAGCAGCAGCAGCAGCAGCAGGAGGAGATTAGCAAGAGATACGACTGATTGGCTCTAGCCCAAGTGGGAGGAGAGAAGTGAGTCAGTGCTGGGAAAACAGTTGAAAACTGAGGAATTTGGTTTGTAAATTGGTAAATCAGGCAATTTATCAGTCAATTTAAGTAAGACTGCTCTTAGGGAGCGGCCTTGTGAGTGAAGTGCCCTGTGAGAAAAGTGTGAGTCTTTGGCTCGAGAGTGCCCTGTGAGAAAAGTGTGAGTCTTTGGCTCGAGAGTCTTCGGAGAGGAGGCTGAGGAGAGGAGACTACGCAAAGAGAGACGAAAGAAGGAGATGTCAGGCAAGCTGATTCAGTGTGATGCTTGCAGTATGTGGGAGGTCAAGGACACCGCTGGTGCCTCTGGCTGCTACAAATGCGAAAAGTGCATCCAGGTAGAGCTCCTAAAGGGCCGTGTTGGGGAACTGGAGAAGCAAGTGGATGACCTCCGGTTCGTCCGAGAAACGGAGTCGTTCCTCGACAAGTCCTACAGTACGATTGTTACACCTAAGGTACTGGAAGAGAGAAGGTGGGAGACAGTGAGAACGGGAGGGAAGCATGGAATGCCAACGTCCCCGGGGGTTGTACCTCTTGTGAACAGGTTCACCCACTTAGAAGCTGTCGGGACAGAAGAGGTGTTTACACTGGGCGGCGGACTGGCTTGTGATGCGAATAGGGCTGTTGAGCCAAAACCAAAAAGGCCTAAGGCAGGCAACGCCATTGTAGTAGGAGACTCCATTGTGAGAGGTACGGACAGGGGTTTCTGCGGCAACAGACGGGATGCGAGGATGGTGTGCTGCCTTCCTGGTGCCAGGATCCAGGATGTCACGGACAGAGTGCAGAAAATCCTCAAGGGCGAAGGTGAACATCCGGAAGTGGTAGTGCATGTCGGCACAAACTATGTCGGAAAGAAGGGGATGAATATTCTGCAGCGTGACTTTAGAGAGCTCGGAAAAATGCTGAAAAGCAGGACCTCCAGGGTTGTTATCTCCGGTTTGCTTCCAGTTCCTCGTGCTGGCGAGAGCAGGAACAGGGAGATACGGGACCTGAACGTGTGGCTGAGGAACTGGTGCACGGGGCAGGGATTTAGATTCTTAGATCACTGGGATCTGTTTTGGGGTAAGGGGGAACTGTACAAAAGGGACGGATTGCATCTTAACAGGTGTGGGACCAGCATTCTGGCAGGCAGGTTTGCCACTGCTACACGGGTGGTTTTAAACTGAATAAGGGGGGTGGGGTGTCGAATGGGCTAGTGGAGGATGGAGTTAAAGGGAAAGGGTTTCTTAAATGTGTGAGCGTAGAGACAGAGGGGTGTAAAATGAGGGTAGAAGCAATAGGTAGCAAGGTGAAAAGTAAAAGTGGCAGGCCGGAAAATCCAGGGCAAAAATCAAAAAGGGCCACTTTTCAACAAAATTGTGTAAGGGGTAAGAGTGTTTTAAAAACAAGCCTGAAGGCTTTGTGTCTCAATGCAAGGAGCATTCGTAATAAGGTGGATGAGTTGAATGTGCAGATAGCTATTAATGACTATGATATAGTTGGGATCACGGAGACATGGCTCCAGGGTGACCAAGGCTGGGAGCTGAACATCCAGGGATATTCAATATTCAGGAGGGATAGAGAGAAAGGAAAAGGAGGTGGGGTAGCGTTGCTGGTTAGAGAGGAGATTAACGCAATGGAAAGGAAGGACATTAGTTTGCAGGATGTGGAATCGGTATGAGTAGAGCTGCGAAACACTAAGGGGCAGAAAACGCTGGTGGGTGTTGTGTACAGGCCACCTAACAGTAGTAGTGAAGTTGGAGATGGTATCAAACAGGAAATTAGAAATGCGTGCGACAAAGGCAAAACCGTTATAATGGGTGACTTCAATCTACATATAGATTGGGTGAATCAAATTGGCAGGGGTGCTGAGGAAGAGGATTTTTTGGAATGTATGCGGGATAGTTATCTAAATCAACATGTAGAGGAACCAACGAGAGAGCAGGCTATTTTAGACTGGGTATTGAGTAATGAGGAAGGGTTAGTTAGCAGTCTTGTTGTACGTGCCCCCTTGGGCAAGAGTGACCATAATATGGTTGAGTTCTTCATTAGGATGGAGAGTGACATTGTTAATTCAGAAACAATGGTTCTGAACTTAAAGAAAGGTAACTTTGAGGGTATGAGACGTGAATTGGCCAAGATTGACTGGCAATTAATTCTAAAAGGGTTGACGGTGGATATGCAATGGAAGACATTTAAAGACTGCATGGATGAACTACAAAAATTGTTCATCCCAGTTTGGCAAAAGAATAAATCAGGGAAGGTAGTGCATCCGTGGATAACAAGGGAAATCAGGGATAGTATCAAAGCGAAGGATGATGCGTACAAATTAGCCAGAAAAAGCAGCATACCGGAGGACTGGGAGAAATTCAGAGACCAGCAGAGGAGGACAAAGGGCTTAATTAGGAAAGGAAAAATAGATTATGAAAGAAAACTGGCAGGGAACATAAAAACTGACTGCAAAAGTTTTTATAGATATGTGAAAACAAAGAGATTAGTTAAAACAAATGTAGGTCCCTTGCAGTCAGAAACGGGTGAGTTGATCATGGGGAACAAGGATATGGCGGACCAATTGAATAACTACTTTGGTTCCGTCTTCACTAAGGAAGACATAAATAATCTGCCGGAAATAGCAGGGGACCGCGGGTCAAAGGAGTTGGAGGAATTGAGTGAAATCCAGGTTAGCCGGGAAGTGGTGTTGGGTAAATTAAATGGATTAAAGGCCGATAAATCCCCAGGGCCAGATAGGCTGCATCCCAGAGTACTTAAGGAAGTAGCTCCAGAAATAGTGGATGCATTAGTAATAATCTTTCAAAACTCTTTAGATTCTGGAGTAGTTCCTGAGGATTGGCGGGTAGCAAACGTAACCCCACTTTTTAAGAAGGGAGGGAGAGAGAAAACGGGGAATTACAGACCAGTTAGTCTAACGGAGGCCCGGGGAGCCGTTGGTGAGAGGAGGAGTTGCCTGGAGCTGTAAGTTTAAAAACAGCGCGGGGCTTGCGTTTACAGAGGCCCGGGGAGCCGTTGGTGAGAGGAGGAGTTGCCTGGAGCTGTAAGTATAAAAACAGCGCGGGGCTTGCGTTTACAGAGGCCCGGGGAGCCGTTGGTGAGAGGAGGAGTTGCCTGGAGCTGTAAGTGTAAAAACAGCGCGGGGCTTGCGTTTACAGGGGCCCGGGGAGCCGTTGGTGAGAGGAGGAGTTGCCTGGAGCTGTAAGTTTAAAACAGCGCGGGGCTTGCGTTTACAGAGGCCCGGGGAGCCGTTGGTGAGAGGAGGAGTTGCCTGGAGCTGTAAGTATAAAAACAGCGCGGGGCTTGCATTTACAGAGGCCCGGGGAGCCGTTGGTGAGAGGAGGAGTTGCCTGGAGCTGTAAGTATAAAAACAACGCGGGGCTTGCGTTTACAGAGGCCCGGGGAGCCGTTGGTGAGAGGAGGAGTTGCCTGGAGCTGTAAGTATAAAAACAGCGCGGGGCTTGCGTTTACAGAGGCCCGGGGAGCCGTTGGTGAGAGGAGGAGTTGCCTGGAGCTGTAAGTATAAAAACAGCGCGGGGCTTGCGTTTACAGAGGCCCGGGGAGCCGTTGGTGAGAGGAGGAGTTGCCTGGAGCTGTAAGTATAAAAACAGCGCGGGGCTTGCGTTTACAGAGGCCCGGGGAGCCGTTGGTGAGAGGAGGAGTTGCCTGGAGCTGTAAGTATAAAAACAGCGCGGGGCTTGCGTTTACAGAGGCCCGGGGAGCCGTTGGTGAGAGGAGGAGTTGCCTGGAGCTGTAAGTGTACCCAAATCTGTAACGTTCCATCTCACTTCCAGAGAAGGATTCTGGTGGAAGCCTCTGATTGGTGGAAGAGGATCAGAGGAAGCAGCTGATTGGCTTGTATCCCGGGTAAGGCTTTATTGTATTCGGATAAGGGGGAGAATGAGGGCCAGGGCAGTTTACTGTTCTGGATGTCAGATGTGGGAGGTCATGGAGTCTGAGTGCTCTCCAGACATCCACATCTGCGCCAGGTGCGTCAAGATGGGGCTCCTAAGGGACCGCGTTAGGAACCTGGAGCAGCAACTCGATGACCTCTGTCTGCTCAGGGAGAGCGAGGAGGTCATAGAAAGGAGTTACAGGGAGGTGGTCACTCCAAGACCAGGGGAGACAGAAAACTGGGTCACAGTTAGGAAGGGCAATGGGCAGAGGCAGGGACTGGTGAGTACCCCGGTGGCTGTACACCTTGAAAATAAGTACTCGTGTTTGAGTAAGGGTGGGGGAGACAGCCTACCTGGGGGCAGCGACAGCGGCCGGGCCTCTGGCACAGAGACCGGTCCTGTTGCTCAGAAGGGTAAGGAAAAGAAGAGGAGGGCAATTGTAATAGGGGACTCTATAGTCAGGGGGTCGGATAGGCGATTCTGTGGACGCAGACAGGAGTCCCGGATGGTAGTTTGCCTCCCTGGTGCCAGGGTCAGGGATGTGTCTGAACGTGTCCAAGAAATCCTGAAATGGGAGGGAGAGGAGCCTGAGGTTGTGGTGCATATAGGTACCAACGACATAGGTAAAAAAAGAGAAGAGGTCCTGAAAGAAGAATTTAGGGAGTTAGGTAGAGAGTTAAGGAGAAGGACTGGAAAGGTAACAATCTCAGGATTACTGCCTGTGCCACGCGACAGTGAGAGTAGGAATGGAGCGAGGTGGAGGATAAATGCGTGGATGAGAGACTGGTGCAGTGGGTATGGATTCAAGTTTCTGGATCATTGGGACCTCTTTTGGGGAAGGTGCGACCTGTACAGAAAGGACGGGTTGCACTTGAACTCAAGGGGGACCAATATCCTGGCGGGGAGATTTGCAAAGGCTACTGGGGAGACTTTAAACTAGTATGGTTGGGGGGAGGGACTCAAATTGGGAAAGCTAGCAGTCAGTGTGTGAAGCAGGGGGCAGAGAATGGAAGCACTCTGACCCAAAATGTAGGGGAGAGAGAAGAAAAAGAAAATAATCAGAGAATAAGAGAGTGTGAGGGATAAGATGATTAAACCACCACCATTGTGAGGGGCCGAAAGGTTGTAGTCACCGACCTTGTGATGGGCTGAGTAACTGGAAACACCAACCTTGTGATTCGAACAAACAGTCAGACCTTCAGAGCTGTTGATAACATTATAGAATAACAAGATGAGGTAAGGAATGTAGCTGACAACACAGAAGCTATTCTTTAGGTCAAAGGCAATTAATTAGGTTAGGGCACAGATACTGCGCATGCTTAATGAGTTAAATGAATATTAACTGTACGCCCCTCATGACAAAGAACCTAATTTAAATGTACATGCGATGTATGATGTGGGAGGAGAGGGAAT
The DNA here is from genome assembly GCF_010909765.2 of Amblyraja radiata. Lineage (NCBI taxonomy): Eukaryota > Metazoa > Chordata > Chondrichthyes > Rajiformes > Rajidae > Amblyraja > Amblyraja radiata. The sequence continues at coordinate 57,384,222 of NC_045960.1, forward strand.
GATTGATGACGCACGGAGGGGAGGGTTGGAAGATTGTGAACCTCGGTACCCTGATTGGAAGGGGTCAGAAGGGGAGGCGTCCGATCAATAAAGACTGTATACTGAATTGTATAAAACAAGACGTTTTTCCTTTGCTCGGTGTGTCTCAACTTGGAGAGGCACCCGATTCTGCAGACTCGCAAATAAAGCATTTCTTGTTTCCACGATTTAGTCTCTGAGTAGTGATTGTGAGCACAAACAATATATCTCACAAGAGGGTGGGTTTCTTAAATGTGTATATTTTAATGCTAGGAGCATTGTAAGAAAAGTGGATGAACTTAGAGCCTGGATTGACACCTGGAAGTATGATGTTGTGGCGATCAGTGAAACATGGTTGCAGGAGGGCTGTGATTGGAAACTAAATATTCCAGGATTTCATTGCTTCAGGTGTGATAGAATTGGAGGGGCAAGAGGTGGAGGTGTTGCATTGCTTATCAGGGAAGATATTACAGCAGTGCTTTGGCAGGATAGATTAGAGGGCTCGTCTAGGGAGGCTATTTGGGTGGAACTGAGAAATGGGAAAGGGGTAGCAACACTTATAGGGGTGTATTATAGACCGCCAAATGGGGAGCGAGAATTGGAAGAGCAAATATGTAAGGAGATTGCAGATATTAGTAGTAAGCACAAGGTAGTGATTGTGGGAGATTTCAATTTTCCACACATAGACTGGGAAACACATTCTGTAAATGGGCTGGATGGGTTGGAGTTTGTAAAATGTGTGCAGGATAGTTTTTTGCAACAATACATAGAAGTACCTACTAGAGAAGGGGCGGTACTGGACCTCCTGTTAGGAAATGAGATGGGTCAGGTGGCAGAGGTATGCGTTGGGGAACAGTTCGGGTCCAGTGATCACAATACCATTAGTTTCAATATAATTATGGAGAGGGACAAAACTGGACCTAGGGTTGAGATTTTTGATTGGAGAAAGGCTAACTTTGAGGAGATGCGAAAGGATTTAAAAGGAGTAAATTGGGACAGTTTGTTTTATGGGAAAGATGTGGAAGAGAAATGGAGTACATTTAAAGGTGAAATTTTAAGAGTACAGAATCTTTATGTCCCTGTTCGGTTGAAAGGAAATCGTAAAAATTGTAAAGAGCCATGGTTTTCAAGGGAAATTGGACACTTGGTTCGGAAAAAGAGGGAGATCTACAATAGTTATAGGCAGCATGGAGTAAATGAGGTGCTTGAGGAGTATAAAGAATGTAAAAAGAATCTTAAGAAAGAAATTAGAAAAGCTAAAAGAAGATATGAGGTTGCTTTGGCAAGTAAGGTAAAAGTAAATCCGAAGGGTTTCTACCGCTATATTAATAGCAAAAGGATAACGAGGGATAAAATTGGTCCATTAGAGAGTCAGAGTGGCCAACTATCTGCAGAGCCAAAAGAGATGGGGGAGATATTGAACAGTTTCTTTTCTTCGGTATTCACCAAGGAGAAGGATATTGAATTATGTGAGGTAAGGGAAACAAGTAGAGTAGCTATGGAAACTATGAGGATCAAAGAAGAGGAAGTACTGACACTTTTGAGAAATATAAAAGTGGATAAGTCTCCAGGTCCGGACAGGATATTCCCTAGGACATTGAGGGAAGTTAGTGTAGAAATAGCAGGGGCTATGGCAGAAATATTTCAAATGTCATTAGAAACGGGAATAGTGCCGGAGGATTGGCGTACTGCGCATGTTGTTCCATTGTTTAAAAAGGGGTCTAAGAGTAAACCTAGCAATTATAGACCTGTTAGTTTGACGTCAGTGGTGGGCAAATTAATGGAAAGAATACTTAGAGATAATATATATAAGCATCTGGATAAACAGGGTCTGATTAGGAACAGTCAACATGGATTTGTGCCTGGAAGGTCATGTTTAACTAATCTTCTTGAATTTTTTGAAGATGTTACTCGGGAAATTGATGAGGGTAAAGCAGTGGATGTTGTGTATATGGACTTCAGTAAGGCCTTTGACAAGGTTCCTCATGGAAGGTTGGTTAAGAAGGTTCAATGGTTGGGTATTAATGGTGGAGTAGCAAGATGGATTCAACAGTGGCTGAATGGGAGATGCCAGAGAGTAATGGTGGATGGTTGTTTGTCAGGTTGGAGGCCAGTGACGAGTGGGGTGCCACAGGGATCTGTGTTGGGTCCACTGTTGTTTGTCATGTACATCAATGATCTGGACGATGGCGTGGTAAATTGGATTAGTAAGTATGCAGATGATACTAAGATAGGTGGGGTTGCGGGTAATGAAGTAGAGTTTCAAAGTCTACAGAGAGATTTATGCCAGTTGGAAGAGTGGGCTGAAAGATGGCAGATGGAGTTTAATGCTGATAAGTGTGAGGTGCTACATCTTGGCAGGACAAATCAAAATAGGACGTACATGGTAAATGGTAGGGAATTGAAGAATGTAGGTGAACAGAGGGATCTGGGAATAACTGTGCACAGTTCCCTGAAAGTGGAATCTCATGTAGATAGGGTGGTAAAGAAAGCTTTTGGTGTGCTGGCCTTTATAAATCAGAGCATTGAGTATAGAAGTTGGGATGTAATGTTAAAATTGTACAAGGCATTGGTTAGGCCAATTCTGGAGTATGGTGTACAATTTTGGTCGCCTAATTATAGGAAGGATGTCAACAAAATAGAGAGAGTACAGAGGAGATTTACTAGAATGTTGCCTGGGTTTCAGCAACTAAGTTACAGAGAAAGGTTGAACATGTTAGGGCTTTATTCTTTGGAGCGCAGAAGGTTAAGGGGGGACTTGATAGAGGTTTTTAAAATGATGAGAGGGATAGACAGAGTTGACGTGGAAAAGCTTTTCCCACTGAGAGTAGGGAAGATTCAAACAAGGGGACATGACTTGAGAATTAAGGGACTGAAGTTTAGGGGTAACATGAGGGGGAACTTCTTTACTCAGAGAGTGGTAGCTGTGTGGAATGAGCTTCCAGTGAAGGTGGTGGAGGCAGGTTCGTTTTTATCATTTAAAAATAAATTGGATAGTTATATGGATGGGAAAGGAATGGAGGGTTATGGTCTGAGTGCAGGTATATGGGACTTGGGGAGATTATGTGTTCGGCACGGACTAGAAGGGTCGAGATGGCCTGTTTCCGTGCTGTAATTGTTATATGGTTATATGGTTATATGGTTAACATCGGTAGTGGGGAAACTGCTAGAGTCAGTTATTAAAGATGGGATAGCAGCACATTTGGAAAGTGGTGAAATCATTGGACAAAGTCAGCATGGATTTACAAAAGGTAAATCATGTCTGACGAATCTTATAGAATTTTTCGAGGATGTAACTAGTGGCGTGGATAGGGGAGAACCAGTGGATGTGGTGTATCTGGACTTCCAGAAGGCTTTCGACAAGGTCCCACATAAGAGATTAGTTTACAAACTTAAAGCACACGGCATTGGGGGTTCAGTATTGATGTGGATAGAGAACTGGCTGGCAAACAGGAAGCAAAGAGTAGGAGTAAACGGGTCCTTTTCACAATGGCAGGCAGTGACTAGTGGGGTACCGCAAGGCTCAGTGCTGGGACCCCAGCTATTTACAATATATATTAATGATCTGGATGAGGGAATTGAAGGCAATATCTCCAAGTTTGCGGATGACACTAAGCTGGGGGGCAGTGTTAGCTGTGAGGAGGATGCTAGGAGACTGCAAGGTGACTTGGATAGGCTGGGTGAGTGGGCAAATGTTTGGCAGATGCAGTATAATGTGGATAAATGTGAGGTTATCCATTTTGGTGGCAAAAACAGGAAAGCAGACTATCTAAATGGTGGCCGACTAGGAAAAGGGGAGATGCAGCGAGACCTGGGTGTCATGGTACACCAGTCATTGAAAGTGGGCATGCAGGTGCAGCAGGCAGTGAAGAAAGCGAATGGTATGTTAGCTTTCATAGCAAAAGGATTTGAGTATAGGAGCAGGGAGGTTCTACTGCAGTTGTACAGGGTCTTGGTGAGACCACACCTGGAGTATTGTGTACAGTTTTGGTCTCCAAATCTGAGGAAGGACATTATTGCCATAGAGGGAGTGCAGAGAAGGTTCACCAGACTGATTCCTGGGATGTCAGGACTGTCTTATGAAGAAAGACTGGATAGACTTGGTTTATACTCTCTAGAATTTAGGAGATTGAGAGGGGATCTTATAGAAACTTACAAAATTCTTAAGGGGTTGGACAGGCTAGATGCAGGAAGATTGCTCCCGATGTTGGGGAAGTCCAGGACAAGGGGTCACAGCTTAAGGATAAGGGGGAAATCCTTTAAAACCGAGATGAGAAGAACTTTTTTCACACAGAGAGTGGTGAATCTCTGGAACTCCCTGCCACAGAGGGTAGTCGAGGCCAGTTCATTGGCTATATTTAAGAGGGAGTTAGATGTGGCCCTTGTGGCTAAGGGGATCAGAGGGTATGGAGAGAAGGCAGGTACGGGATACTGAGTTGGATGATCAGCCATGATCATATTGAATGGCGGTGCAGGCTCGAAGGGCCGAATGGCCTACTCCTGCACCTAATTTCTATGTTTCTATGTTTCTATCTTAGTGGAGCGTCAGAACAGCCGGAAAGGCGGATGAAGGCTGCAGCAGAAAAGGGTCTCCGGACGTCTTAGACTCCATGCCACTGGATCTTGACCCAGATCTGTCAAGGACCGTGGGTAGCTGTCTGTGCACCAGTCTAGAAAAAAAGGCCTCTCATCAAATCTGAATGAGCATTTAAAAAACTAATCTATAGGATTGCAAGCAGAGTTGGGAAATGTGATGAACCTAAACAGATCTTTCGCAGCCAGCCTGGGGTGAATGGTTTCCTTCTGTGCCGTAAACTTGGATAATTTCATAATTCAAAACATAAAAGCCTATTTTTGCAGATTTGTAATTTTATTTCCATGCATGTATATTAAAATAAGCATGGACACAACAGATACATAAAATCTTTTGCATTAAAGGAAGCACAATTCTAAGTAAATAAACAGTGATAAGCAATTAGTCAAGAATAATACTAAAGACTAACTTCTGTGTAAAATTAATCTGGAAAACTAAAGGATTAATTTTGGCATAATTATAACATTTACAATTCAGTCAAAACAGCCTTATTCACCTGCGTATGGCTCGCCTTAAAGATGCCTTTGTGCATTTTCCTACATTAGGTTAAAGTAGAGACATCTGCTAAAGTTTTGATGTGTTTTGATGTGAAAGGAATCTTGCCAGAAGGATACATACATGTTGCCATTGGCATCCCAATACATGTGGCCATCCTCGCTCACAACATGATTTTATAAAATTGGCCAAAAATTCTATCATAAAAACACATCCCTTTCCAACATATGAGTAGAATTTTCCGGAGAATTCATGCTTCCCGTGGTACTTAATCCCATCACATTTATTTCAATGAATAAATTGCATAATGCTTGGAGTTGCCAATCTGAACGCAAAAGCTTCAAGGAATCGCTTGTCAGATTTTACAGCAGGGTTTGATACTATAACAACATTTAACATTTAAAAGACATTTGGACAGGTAGGTGGATAGGAAAGGTATAGAGGTAAACGGGCCAAACGCAGGCAGCTGGAATGAGTGTTGATGGAGCATCTTGGTCAACATGGGCAAGTTGGACCAAAAGGCTTCGTTCCGTGCTGTATGATTCTATGACTATTCTGCAAAGAGCCAGAGCTTTAGTCTTCTCTGATAACAGTTTGGGTGGGTCATTCTGTAAGAGCTGCTTTTTGAGGTTTTTCATTCTACACCCTATTTCCTGTTTTGATAAATCTCCAGAGATGGGCCAATCCAATTGAGGAACTTGTTCGATATCTCACACAGGCACACCCATGATGTTTGTCACATACAATTCATGAAGCTCAACAAATGCTCAGGCTGCAAAATAATTTAACACACAAAAATCCTTCGGAGTTGAATTGTTGACACTTATCAACCTCTACAATTAATAAAGCCCATTTCACAGAAATCAAAGATTTGCAATGACATTTTATTTTACCATGGATGTCAGTAAGTTTTATTTGCAAACTCTAAGGATTTTCTGTAATATGTTTCAATTTATCATGGTTAGAGTTTTTTAGAGACAAGGATTAAGAAAAAGTTGAATTAAAAACATAAAATTATGAAAATAGCTGGTCAATGCGTGTCTGTGGAATGAGAATGTCAGAAACAGAGAGAGAATTGAAGTTCATAAGATTATAAGTGATAGGAGCAGAGTTAGGCCATTCGGCTTATGGTCTACTCCGCCATTCAATCATGGCTGATCTATCTCTCCCTCCTAACCCCATTCTCCTGACTTCTCCCCATAACCTCTGACAGCCGTTCTTTTTTCTGGAACAAAGATACCAATAGCCTCGCACCTACAGACTTTTTTGCCCTTTGAAAAGATACATAATGTCTTGGGTCAATGGGTCGGGGCGGCACAATGAAGCAGCGGTAGAATTGCTGCATAACAGCGTCAGAGACCCAGGTTCGATCCTGACTACGGGTGCGGTCTGTACAGAATTTGTACGTTCTCCCAGTGACCTGTATGGGTTTTCTCTGGGAGCTTCAATTTCCTCCCACACTCCAAAGATGTACAGGTTTATATGCTAATTGGCTTGGTAAAATTATAAATTGTCCCAAGTGTGTGTAGGTTAGTGTTAGTGAGCGAGAATCGCTGGTTGGCATGGACTTGATGGACCGAAGGATCTGTTTCCTCTCTTTATCTCTAAACTAAATCATGCTGGAGTAACTCAGCGGATCAGGCAGAAAGGGCAATCAGTCTGAAGAAAGGTCCCGACCCGAAACGTTACCTATTCATGTTCTCCAGTGCTGCTACTACAGCATTGTGTGTCTTTCTTTGGTAAACCAGCAACAGCAGTTCCTTCTTTCTACTTATATTTCCCTTTGATGTTTTTGGCAGCTATTTTTATTTATTGTGAATTAGTTTGCTAACACCTGTATTTTGAAGGAAATTATGTCGTCTATATTTCAGATCATAACAGCAGCTTTGGTTACCTCTTAAAGTAACATAATCAGGGTGTTGATGATTCACCACTAAATACAGTAATTCTCATTGCCACGAAAACTGGAACAACTGGAACAACATCACCTCACATTCCGCTTGGGTAACCGACATGCCAATGGCATGAATATTGAGAAAAAAACAAACTGAGAGAGGAACTCATCGGATTAGATATCATCTGCGGAGGGAACGGACAGAGGACATTCCAGGTCTGGATCTTTTTTCAGACTGTTGTGAACATTAAATTCACCAATTTTAGGGAACACCCCACCCCCCACACGCTCTCACTGTTTTGGTTCCCTGCACCCCCCCCCCCCCCCTCCCCGCCCCTGCACCCCCTGCCCCTGTTTGACTTCTTTACTGGTTCTGAGGTGACTGATGAGGGCAATATGGGGAGCACAGACTCTTCAACAGTTAGGCAGGTGCCGCCTGATGGAGTTTGTGGGTTAGTAGTTTGTAAATTGGTGCGCTCCTTCTACATTTTGAATAGGGCTTCAGTGTGGCCCTGAAGTATGGACATGAGGTGCTTAATATCATTGCTAACGCCCCTTTGAATAGCCTTAGCTAGAGGTTCTCAACACAGTGGAGACTCCTGTGTCAAAGTCTGCAATGGCTAATGTCAATGGTTTCTTTATTATCATATGTATCTGGTACAGTGAAATACATATTTTGCATACAGATCCGCAAGACTATCCCCGTACATAAGCACAATCACCCCAGTTAGTGTAGTATGCACAGAGTAGCCCACCAAGTCCATGTACAAGAGCCACTAATTTACAGTCCCAGCTGCAGCTGGTCTCAAAGACCTGTTGCAGTCGTCTCCTCCTCCATTTCGGTTGTCACGCAAACTGTCGTCCCTCTCCACGCCTGACCCTCTTCAGCCTTCGTTCCCGGGGTGTGGGGGACGACGACTCCCATAGCCGACCTTGAGGGCGTGGAAGGTAATACCGCTCGTGTTCCTTTCACCAGGCCCTTGGTCCTGCATCCGCTACCGTCGCCATCTCCCGCCCCCTCTCAGATTCCTGATCCATTGGTCGAGCAGGGGCTGGGCCCAGTGGCCTAGCCTCACCGTGTGAGCCGGGCCTGTTGTTGGCTTGCCGGGCCTGTGGCTGGCTCGCCAGGCCTGTGGCTGGATCGCCGGGCTGAGCACCAGGCTGCTGCAGGGCCTCCAGCGGTCCTGTTCACCATTGAATCCCCAGCCCTGCTTCCCCCGCCGGTCTGCTTACTGGCCCTAGGTCCATCTTCCTCCTCTCCAGTGCGAGCAGAGGTCGCGCTCAGCGCCAAGCTCTCTGGGCCCATTCTCGTTGCCACGGAATGAGTTGCGGCTTGCCGGGAGGCGACCGTCTGCTGCGTACCTCGTCGGGACGCTTGCAGACATCCCTTTCGCTCGCCAACGTCTCTCCTTGCTCTGCCGGTGGCCGGGCCCGGTCCTGGACGACTCTGCACTGGCGACTGGGACCAGTCCAGCATGGCTATGCAGCTCGACATCAGTCGCAATGCAGATACTGAGATTTTCTAATTGCTGCAGTATTATTTGCAATAACGTAGCAGACTACCTCTGGCATTTGTAGTATGAAACTTGCCAGGATCTGCTTCTGCACCTTCAAAGATGGGATGAACAGTTATTCTCATTGTTTTCTAATGCATTTCCACCTCCACTACCCTCCCTTTAATTCCCACATTAACAGTTTGTGCTGCTGCTGAACATCTTAGAGTTTTTTCTCCTTGCCAGTCCCTGATCTACTCTCATCAATCCTTATACACCTCCTTCTCTGCAAAGCTCTGCCCCCAGATGTATATCTCATCCTGTTTATCACCACACTCAGTTTGCGGCTCTTCATCACATACTTATCTACATACCATCCGCACTCCTTTCCATGTTCCCAGCCATGCTGTGGCTCCTAGACCCTGCAGAAGCCATACTAAGGGTAGATGGCAACCGCCGCTTGCTTGCAGGCCTTGCAATGAGAAACACGGATGCAGTGGAAAGAAACAGAGCATATAAACCATGCTCCAAACATGACTTATCTCATGGAAATAGGAACTGTGGGAAAACATTCAGCAGGGTCAGATAGCAACTATTAGAATAGGAAAATAATTAATGTTTTGGGTGGAGGACACTTTCATAATGCTGAAATGTCAGTATTCTGCAGATACCGCCTGACCCGCTGACAGTTTCCACAAATTTTTGTTTTATTTCTACTTTCCAGCAATTACAGTTTTTTAAAATTAATTTTAGTGATCTTAATGTTATTGAATAGAAAGTCAGCTTTTACACTGCCCATGCAAACATAATCCTGCATATAAATGACCTTCCCCTTCTTTCTGGCTTGCATTTTAAAAAAAAATCCTTCCTCTTTAACTGTGGTAAAGGCCACATGATGAAGTATGTTTTGTGGCTCTTTGAAAGCAGTTGACTCTTTGTCGTGCTAGGACATAGCTCTGTAATCATTATATCTTTATTAACTTGATGGAAACCGTTGCTCTCTTCTTCCGCCCTTTTAGTCTACTTGTGCCGCTGTGTGTAATTAGGCACATGTATTCAGACCGGAAAACTGAAGTTTATTTGTATTGGCCTTATCTGCAGGTTTCCATTCCTTTTATATCATTTGAAAGTGACTTAAACTGCATGATGTAATTTGTACAAATATGTCCAAATCTACACACAATCACAGGATTCATATCTATAAGTATCAACAGCATCACTGGAATAAAATTGTAGCCACCATGATTAGCTGTCATTGATAAAATATTGCACATAACCAATGGCCCAGTGGAGACACAAGAGACAGCAGGTTATTGCAATCTTAAGCAAAACAATAAACTGCTGAATGGGCTCAGTGGGTAAGATAGCATCTGTGGTGGGAAATAAAGTGTTGAAGAAGGGTCCCAACCCAAAATGTTATCTGTCGATTTCCCCACACAGATGATGTCTAACCTGCTGAACCCCTCCAGCAGTTTGTTTCTTGCTTATAAACAGCCCATTCTATTTTACCAACAATGCTAGAATTTAACATGTGTTTATATATATATATATAAACACATGTTAAATGTAGGCATTGTGGTAAAGAGGAAGGGGGGTAGAAGCAAGAAACAAAACTAGAGAGAAGAGAGAGAGAGGGAGGGAGAGAAAGAGAGAGAAGAAGAGAGAGGAACGAGACCGAGAGAGAGAGAGAGATAGATAGAGAGAGAGAGTAGGAGAAGGTATGATATAGGGAGAGAGGAGAGAGAACGAGAGAGAGGACCGACAGACGATAGAGAGAGAGAGAGGAAAGAGAGAGAGGAGAGAGATAAGGAGATGAGTAGGAGAGAGGAGAAACAGAGAGGATGAGAGAGAGCGAACGAGAGATAGAGGAGAAGAGAGAGAAGAAGTTGGGAATGGAACGAGCGAAGAGAGAGAGAGAGAGAACGTATGGAGAGAGATAGAACGAAGATGAGAGGAGAGAGAGAGAGAGAACGAGAGAGAGAGAGAGAGAGAAAAGAGAGAGAGAGAGCGAACGATAGGAGATATAAGAGATAACGAGAGAGAGAGAGAGAACGATAGAGAGATAAACGATAGATATAGATAAGGATACGATATATAATAGAGATATGATATATAGATAACAGATAGATATAGATATAAACTATATATATAGGATAGAACTATTATTATATAATATATATATAGAGAACGATATATATATTATTATATATAGAACTATATATATAGATATATATATATAAAGTATATATATATATAACTATATATATATATAAACTATATATATATATGAACACCCATTTAAAGATGTTGAAAAGTAAATGGGCTAATAATGCTATTCAAATTTATTCTGTAAGATTGTTTGTCAGAATGAATAATGTTACTAAAGTTCATTCTGTTAAAATTGTTTCTCGAGGTTAAATAAGTTAATTTAGTTTATCTCTGCCATGAATTCTCAGGATGCTCATTGTCATGTGTGCAATGGTTCATAAAACCTAAAGACATTGAACAGATGTGAACAGAGTGTGTCATCAGCATCAGGTGACTTTTCTAGAGATTTTGGATCATAGAAGTTACCTCTGCAGGTCTGTAATAAAACAACTCCCAACCTACCCCAGACTCTGTCCCACAACTTGGTATAGTCAGTTCAGTTTTTTTTATTGACCTGTGTACCGAGGTACAGTGAAAAGCTTTTGTTGCGTGCTAACCAGTCAGCATAAAGACAATACATGATTACAATTGAGCCATTTACCGTATATAGATACATGTTAAGTGAATAATGTTTAGTCCAAGATAAAGCCAGTAAAGTCCGATCAAAGATAATCCAAGGGTCACCAATGAGGTAGATAGTAGTTCAGGACTGCTCTTAGTTGTGGTAGGATGATTCAGTTGTCTGATTACAACTGGGAAGAACTATCCCTGAATCTGGAGGTGTGTGTTTTCACACTTCTATTCCTTTTGCCCAATGGGAGAGGGAGGAAGAGACAGTGGTCTGGGTGTGACTTGTTCTTGATTACCCTGCTGGCCTTGCCAAGGCAGTGTGAGGTATAAATTGAGTCAATGGAAGGGAGGTTGGTTTGTGTGATGGTCTGGACCACGTCCACAATTTGCTGCAATTTCTTGCTGTCTTGGATGGAGCTGTTCCTAAACCAAGCTGTGATGCATCTCAATAAAATGCTTTCTATGGCGCATCTGTAGAAATTGGTAAGAGTTGTTGGGGGCATGACGAACATCCTAAGCCTTCTAAGGAAGAAGAGGCATGTGTGTGCTTTCTTGGTCATTGCTGCAATATGGGCGGTCCAGGAGAAGTTGTTGGTGATATTAACTCCGAGGAATTTGAAGTTTTCTACCATCACTACTTTGGCGCAGGCAATGCAAGCTGGGGTATGTGCACCGCTTCGCTTCTTGAAGTCGATCACTATATCCCTTGTCTTGCTGACATTGAGAGAAAGGTTGTTGTCTTTACACAAGGACACAGGGTTCTCAATCTCCTTCCTGCACTCTGTCTCAAACTTGATATCCGGCCCACAATGGTGGTGTCGTCTACAAATTTGAAGATTGAATTAGATTTGTACATGGCTGCACAGTCGTGGGTGTACAAGGAGTAAAGAATGGGACTGAGAACACATCCTTGCAGAGCAGCATTGAGGATAATTGTAGAGGATGATTTGTCCCCAATCCTCACGGATTTAGGTGTGTTGGTCAGGAAGTCGCGGATCCAGTTGTAGAGATGAGTGCTGACTCCGTTTCACAGGTTTGGTGATAAGTTTGGATGGTATAATGGTGATAAAACAGAGCTGTGGTCTATGAATAGAAATCTGACGTAGGTGTCCCTCTTATCCAGGTGTTCCAGTGTGCTACAGCATGTAACATAGTGCCAATGCAGAAAAGAAGACTCACAAGGGGTCCTACTGAATGTCTGCTAAGTATAGAAAGGGGGACCCTGGATCTTCCCCATCCAGCAGAAATATTTGTAAAACAGATGACAAGGTAAGAAAGTATTTGTGGCTCTGATGTTAAATGACGGTAGGGCTAAAAAAAGAGATAAGTAGGATCAAGAAGTAAAATTAACTAAGATTAAGGAAGAGATATAGAGAGGTCATGAGTGAGAGCAGAGGATGATGATGGCACAGCATGATTTAAAGCCACAGGCATGGAATAGAGAGCAATGAATGCAGGTTGACAATCAACCAAGGAATTGCTCTGAGGATCAGAGGGAAAATATCTCTGGAAAATCAGTAAAACAAATCCGAGGGGACAGCTGCCACTGCAGAGCAAGGTTCATTTTGTAGGGTGGGTGGAAGTGCTCCTTTACGACAAGGGAAGGATTAGACTGGCTGCAACGGTGAACACAGGTGACGAGCTCTGTTCATAATCATTCACCCCACACGAATAAAAATCATTTAAAAATGAAATGCTGCTATTGCTGGCGGAAGATAGGAATACTGAATTTTTGAATAATTTGAAGGAAATGATCAACGCTCATTAAGTGCATCTCATTGATTTACTAATATGAATGAAAATAAAATTACCCATTGTTATAAGGAAGAGGTGCAAGGCAGATACTAAAAAAGAGTGTGTGGGCACGTCATATTTATAGTACACTAGACCAAGTGGGGAGGGGGCGGCCTGCGGTGTCACACACACTAACCAACCTCTCACACACACTAACCACCCCCCACAAATACACTAACCACCTCCATTGATATTATATTAATATTATTCATTCACTCCTTTTACCCCATGCCCCGCCCGATCCAACCACACATAGCCCCCAACTCGCAGGCACGGCTAGAGAGGGAGGGGGATAGAGAGAGAGGGACAGAGAGGGACACAGAGGCACAGAGAGGGACACAGAGGCACAGAGAGGCACAGAGAGGGACAGAGAGGGACACAGAGGCACAGAGAGGGACACAGAGGCACAGAGAGGGACACAGAGGCACAGAGAGGGGCACAGAGAGGGACACAGAGGCACAGAGAGGGACACAGAGGCACAGAGAGGGACACAGAGGCACAGAGAGGGACACAGAGGCACAGAGAGGGCCACAGAGGCACATAGAGGGCCACAGAGGCACAGAGAGGGCCACAGGCACAGAGAGGGACACAGAGGCACAAAGAGGGCCACAGAGAGGGACACGGAGGCACAGAGAGGGACACAGAGGCACAGAGAGGGACACAGAAGCACAGAGGGGGACAAAGAGATGGACACAGAGGCATGGGAGCTTGCTGCCTTATGGAGCTGGGGTTTCCAGGTGTCTGCTGCCTTTGGGAGCTGGGATTTCCGATTTGCAGCGTCTTTTCAGCGTGCGGCCCTGCTGCTGCGAGCGGGCGGTCAAAAGCAGCGGAGGGCCAGCCGATCATCGCTTCCGCGAGGGGAAGCCCACCCACCCGCGTGACAAACGATCGGGCGGGGGCGACGGAGAGGAGGTCGTCCCCCGTGACAGCCAGAGATCGCCAGGTGGGATCGGGATCACCAGCGATTCCCCGAGCCCCTGCCATCGACAGAGGAGTCACAGGTCTCCATGGACAGCCTCTCCCAGAGGGAGTAATGGCCGCCTGGGCGACCTTCCCATCGCACAGCCTGCACCTGCGTGGCGATAACGTCCGACGCCGCCATGTTCTAGAACTTCAAGGAGCCCAGCGGAGCGCGCAGCATGACCTGAGCAGCAGTCCAAAAATGCTAAGTGACAAATTTAAAGAAGTGAAAGTTAAGAAGCCAAGAAGTACAGAAGACAGAATAGAGGTGATGTCACTCGCAGCGTGAGCAGAGGCAGGCAGGCAGATCCATTGTGACTCCGTCAGCAAGACCATCTCATTTATTTTCTAAGTTATTTGAGATTTGTGAACATTTTCATAAATAACTCGAGAAATAATGCACAAGATGATCAGATAAGGCGATTTTTGACATCATGGCGCAAATCTCTATCGGAATATGTAAAAATGTCACCATTAGCACGTCGTGTTTTCGAGGAGATGTGAAACGCACACGAACATCACACACACACAAATACACACTCATCCAAGATCAGAGTTTTATAAGTATGGAGATAGATGAGAAACGTACACTTGGCAACCATTTCGCTAAACACTTACACTTGTTCCACCAAGGTCTACTGGATCTCCCGGTTGCCAACCATTTCAACACACCTTCCCTTTCCCATACTGGCCTTTCTGTCCTGGGCCTCCTCCATTGCCAGAGTGAGGCCCCACACAAATTGGTGGAAGAGCACCCCATATTTCCCTTGGGTAGCTTACAACCCAGCAGTATGAATGTTGAATTATCTTAGTTTAATTAACTCTACCAACACTCCCCTCCCTCCCCCTGCCCCCTTCCTCACCCTTAGTCATTTAACCAGTTCCTCGGCTCTCCACATTGTATCCCTCTTTTCACATCTTCCTAGCCAGCAATGGCCACGCCAGGGCACCACCATGCCTGAGGACATTTGTGGCTGGCCTTGATTGGTCCTGACCTCCCCCTGCTCAGCCCCTACTTTCAGTCTGAAGAAGGATCCCAACCCGAAACATCACCTATCCTTTTTTCCCAGAGATGCTGCCTGGCCCGCTGATTTACTCCAGCACTTTGTGTCTATCTTTAATAGAAAGAAGCAAACCTTTCAAACAAGGTTAAAAGAGGACAAAGTAATTGGCTGTCACCCAGAGAAGGTGTGATTAACTATGCAAAATAGAAATACAGGATATTTGAGGAGTTTTTCTGGCTCCCTAATCCAGGTCGGAATAATGCACATTTCTGAATGTTAAAAATGGGTTTTAGCAGTACCCATCCAGATACCCGGGAATGGGCACCTCAGTTAAAAAAACAATTTTCTTTGTGGTGAATTGTGCAGGTGAAGTAGATAGGAAGTAATGAAACTTGATGAGAAGGCAGATGCTGTTATGTCTGCAGCAGACAGAGTAACAGACGATTGTGGTAAGCCAAAGTGCGTGACCCGAAATCGCTGCATAGCAAGAAACAAAGCAGGGCAGTGGAAAGAAAGTCCACAGTGAAGTGTTGTGTGCATCTAAGGCATTCGCAAACAACAGGCAGTAGTGACAACCTGTTCTCATCCATGAACCAGGAGGTGTGCTTTATCAGAACTTGATAAGTCAAACTGTGTTATGCAAATTACACTTAAAATAGCAGCTGACACAGAAGCTTTTGATGTAGTGAAATGAATCTATATTCTATTGTGTGGAGGTGGATCTGAATGTTACCTGGACATTCCATGTGTGGAAGTGTCTGCTGCTTACAGCCAGTATCAGTTACTACTTTGAACAAAGCTGAAATTCATTAACTTTGTGTGAACATTGGGTACAACATAGAACAGTACAGCACAGTACAGGACAGTACAGCACAAGAACAGACCCTTAGGCCCATAATATTGTGCTATGCATGATGCCAGGACCATTACTTATTTACCTGCACATAACCCATATCCCTCCATTCCCTGAATATCCATAAGCCTCTCTAAAAGTCTTTTAAATGTCACTGATATATCTAATTTAACCACCAACCCCGGCAACGTGTTCTTGGCACTTACCACCTTCTGTGTGAAAAAACTTGTCCCGCACATCTCCTTTGAAGTTTGGCTCTCTCACCTTAAAGACATGCCCTCTAGTATTTAATTTTCTCCATCCTGCGAAAAAGATTCTGACGGTCTACCCTATCTATGCCTCACATAATTTTATATACTTCTATCGGGTCTCCCTGCAACCCCCTGCGTGTGCGCTTGGGTGAACTGGGGATGGGGACTGGACATTGTGCCTTCCCCCACAGTGGTAACCATTGTGGGGGGATGATTTTTTTTTTGTGTGTAAGTAAACATGGTAGTCTGTGTCCAAGATGGCTGTCGGAAGGGAGAGTGGACGCTGGCGCGCTTTAGCTGCCGCTGCTCTCTCTTCACATTGTGTTTTTGATTTTTTGTCTTTGGATTGAATTCTGTTTTTAATTTGTGTTTTGTGATGTCTTTATTATTTATTTTATTCCGATTATATGTTTTATTATTCTTGTTAATCTTTGTAAGGTGTCCTTGAGATTTTTGAAAGGCGCCCCCAAATAAAACTTATTATTATTATTATTATTATTATTGGTTTTATTATTGAAAGTGTTCATTTCTGTAGGCTTACATTTGAATCTTTGTGACCAATCCAAATAATATGAACATTTTGCAGGCTTGCAATGTCAGATGTTCCTCAAACTTTTACAAACCCTTCAGTCTGAAGAGGGTCTCAACGCGGAACGTCATCTATTCATGTTTTACTGGGATGCTGCCTGACCTGCTGAGTTACTCCTGCACTTTGTGTCCTTTTGTGTATTAACCAGCATCTGCAGTTCTTTGTTTCTACATTTTGGTAGTTAATGCATATGGGTATTTTTGAGACAAACGATGATAAGAATAGATGATGGCTTTCAGGCAGGAACAGCTGAAGGCCAAGAAACGGTGACAATTTAGTCATTATGGTGTATGGGATGAATGAGAGCGCTGAAAAACTTTTATGTTCTTATTTGCAACCAGACTGTAATTTCCTTTGTCTGGATATATAATTTACAACACTTAATTGAGACATTGAAAAAATAACCATATGACCCAGAAATTCCCAAACGCCTTATGTTTGTTGCTAAATAAAACAAAAAATGTTGCTTTGTGCACTGATGGTAATGATGCCCCTCATGTTGACTGCTCCAATATCACTTGTAAGATCAGCATAATATTTAGCGTCCGATTCCTTAATTCCTGTTCCAAGCCAAGTCACTGGGATTTCTGGTGAAGTTATGTAAGAATTACAAAATACCAAGAGAGGTAAATAGGATGAAGGATCGAATGCCCACAACAACAAAATAAATCTGGTGAATGTGTGACCGGTCCTGTCAGCTGAGGATTCTGCTGGTAGAGTTGTGTCCAGTTGTGTCTGATTTGTCCAGGAGCCCATGGGAGAGAAATGTGGAGAAATTAAAGGATTAATAAGGTTATTTAAGTTCACTGTGCTTAAGTCATTTCCCAATTTTCACAAGCTTACAGTTCTGTTATATTAAAGTCATTTGTCTCTCTGTCACAAATTTTCACTATGTTTATCAGATATGTGAGCCAAAAAGTGCATAGATCTCAAACACAATGGACAAAAATGTGCGGAGTGGGTAGCCAGCCTCACCAATTCCAAATAAGACAAAATACTTATCATCCATCTGTAATTGTGATTTTTCTTTGAGACTTTGATGTTAATGGCTTGCCTTGTAGTTTGTAATGAAGCTCCCCAGTTTCCAGAGTGCTTCTCACAACACTTAACATGTAACACATTATTGTAGCACTTTTCTGTCAGTCAGTGTTCCAATTTACCAATGGAGACACGGGAGACTGCCTATGATAGAATCCTGAGCAAAAAACAAACTGCTGGAGGAACTGAGTGTCTGCAGAAAGGTCTGACCCAAAACTTTTTTTGTCCATTTTGCTCTACAGATATTGCCCGATTAGTATTGGTTTGTTCAGCAGTTTGTTTTTTGTTACATTTGTTTAGTCAGATTTAAGAATAAGGGGTAAGCCATTTAGAATGGTGTTGATGAAATACTAGTTGTAGGTATGTTGCAAAACTTAACTTCAGTGGCGCTGCAGTTCTGCCGCTGCCCGTGTGCGCGACTTTGGCGCCTTTGAGAGGGAGACGGGTTTAAAACGCAATTTTCTCTAGGCTGTTGAAATCGATGTTTTGTTCAGCCTGCTTAGTTGCTGACGAAAAATCGCTGCAAAATTCGTTCGCTGCAGGTATTTTTAAACTAAATTGGGTTATTTAATTGTTATAGTAAATTAAAAATCATCCTCTAAAGCCGCGAACCCCGACAACGGACGGATCTCATGTAGGGGACAAGGCAAGGTAAGTTGTTTATTTTTACATTAAAAAGGACTTCTTAAGATCCCTTTATACAAAATGTTATGTTGCGAGTAGCTGACTTGGGGGCCCATTCAATCCTGCAGTATCTTTCATGCCATATGGGCTTCAAATCCACCGCAATGGCAGCGTTCCAAACCAGCGCGTTCCACAGAGTTCTACAGAATCCCACTTGCAAGCTGATTTAAATGGCCATTAATTTACAGCAATTGAACACTAAATCCCTTCCATTTGACCTATAAATTAATGTCAATGAGATTAAAAAATCATGTTTTATTGTGAATTCTTGTGTGAATGTTCTTTGGACACTTTGGCTATTTAAAAATGTTAACCTTTCCTTAAGAAATGGATAGATGTTTAGATCTAGTAATTGAATTTTGGAATTAGCTACAATTGGGTAACTAACTAATTATATGCTTTAATTTCAGGTCATCCAAGTAAGATTGTTTAATATGTGTTTCAGAATGCTTCAATCTATAATAACTGAAAATGTCTTTCAGTTCCCTTAATTTTTAATAAAGTTATGGGCTTTAGACTGTTCTTGATCACAGCTTTTGTGTTAAGTCAATGGAAAATCAATAGGGAACAAGATGCTAATTCCTGAGTATGAAAATGGCCATAACTTTTTTAATACTGAAGATATGAAAGTGAATTAGGTGTCAAATTAAACTTCTTTTTATGCTTTATCTGATGGGATAAATTGCAGACTTGATTTTTAAAATCTCAAATTTTTTTGTAACATTGCTACTAGTTGTGAGTCTGTGGAATTCTCTGCCTCAGAGGGCGGTGGAGGCCGGTTCTCTGGATGCTTTCAAGAGAGAGTTAGATAGGGCTCTTAAAGATAGCGGAGTCAATGGATATGGGGAGAAGGCAGTAACGGGGTACTGATTGTGGATGATCAGCCATGATCACATTAAATGGCGGTGCTGGCTCGAAGGGCCAAATGGCCTACTCCTGCACCTATTATCTATTGTCTATTGGTATCCAAGAGATTAAGAAATTAGATCCAAGACCATTTAAGGGTTAGGATTAGGTCCCTCAGAAAATACCTTAGTTTTCAAACTCATACCTTGCTGCTCCATTTTATATGTATGAGAACCCATTATAAATGGATCAGTTAAAATCTCTCATTGTCCTCTGTGAATTGGTTAGGTTCCTTTTTTCTTGAGGCCACCTGACATAACAATTTTGTTAATGGTTTAACAATTAGCCAAATGGCCTGATGTTTCTTGTCTGACATTCCAGAAAAGGACAGTGGAAGCCCTGACTCAACAGAATGCGTATGTCCAAAGATAATAGAGCTCTATGATCTTTGCGTATGACTGAGCTATACATCAGAATGGTGCACTTCACTTGTTTCACACATTCTCCACTAATTACTCACTAATCTGTATTAATCTTGATGGTTTTTATCGACTGTTTTTTTTAAGAAGCCAGTTCTGTCTTCCATTTTGTGACTAATATTTTATCTGTGGTGGGTATTCTGACAAAAAACAATAATTTAAGGGCTACGTGAAGATCTAGATTATTCTCTGTTCAGTTTAGTTTAGTTTGGAGATGCAGCGTGGAAACAGCCACTTTGGCCAACCGAGTCCACACTGACCAGCGATCCCCGTACACTAACACTATCCTACATGCTAAGGACGTTTTACAAGTTTTACCAAATCCAATTAACCAACAAGCTTGTACATCTTTGTAGTGTGGGAAGGAAACTGGAGCACCTGGAGAATGTACAAACTCTGAACAGACAGCACCCGTAGTCATGATCGAACCGTGGTCTCTGGCGCTGTAAGGCAGCAACTCTACCTCTGCACCACCGTGCCCCTCTGAATCTGGTCCATCACAGAACACTTTCAAGACAGAGGACCACACGACCTTCAATCCCTCAACAGCCAATGAAAGAAAACATTGGTAGTTTTGAAAACTAATGAAAGAATAGGAAATTAAAAGAAAGGTACAGGTACACAACCTTTTATCCGAAAGCCTTGGGACCAGACACTTCTCGGATTTCGGAATTTTTCAGAGTTCGGAATGGAAGATTTTTAGCGTAGATTAGGTAGGTAACGCGGGCGGCTAGAAAAGTCTGGAGCGGCTGCCTCCTCCCCGGAGACCGGGGAATCATTGTAAATAATTGCTTAAATGTTAGTCAGTTAGTTTGGAGGGATTTTATGTGGTGGGGGGGGTGAAGGGGGAAACTTTAATTCTTAGTCCCCTACCTGGTCGGAGAGGCGGGGAGCAGGCAATGCCTTACCAGGTCGCCGTGCAGTAAGCTCCGGAGCGCTGTGGCCGCCGACTCCCAACATCGCGGATGTGGGGCTGCGGGTGTCCGGCCGCGGGCGGCGCCGGTTGTAGCTCCGACCCCGGCAACTCTACCCCTGGCTGCGCGGCGCTCCAAATCCATCATAATATACAAAGGCTGACTAAGTTAGATGGAGGGCAAATGTTTTCAATGTCTGAGGAGTCTAGGACCAGGAAGCTGAGTTTCAGAATAAGGAGCAGACTGTTTTGGACAGGGATAGGGAGTAATTTATTCTTTCAGAGGATGGTAAGCTTTTGGTAATGACGGGGGGTGAAGGGGGAAACTTTAATTCTTAGTCCCCTACCTGGTCGGAGAGGCGGGGAGCGGGCAATGCCTTACCAGGTCGCCGTGCAGTAAGCTCCGGAGCACTATGGCCTTCGACTCCCAATATCGCGGAGCTGGGGCTGCAGGCGTCCGGCCGCGGGCGGCGCTGGATTTGGAGTGCCGCGCAGCCAGGGGTAGAGTTGCCGGGGTCGGAGCTACAACCAGCGCCGCCCGCGGCCGGACGCCCGCAGCCCCAGCTCCGCGATGTTGGGAGTCGAAGGCCATAGTGCTCCGGAGCTTACTGCACGGCGACCCGGTAAGGCATTGCCCGCTCCCCGCCTCTCCGACCAGGTAGGGGACTAAGAATTAAAGTTTCCCCCTTCACCCCCCCTCATATAAAAGCCCTCCAAACTAACTGACTAACATTTAAGCAATGATTTACAGATGTTTAAGTGTCTCCCCGGTCTCCGGGGAGGAGGCAGCCGCTACAGTAGTACAGACCTGGGTTGACCGTGGGTCGTTTCGGGTCAAGTTTGGCGCCAAACGCGAGCTTTGGTGTGCAGACGACATCCTGGAAAAAATGTCCGGTTTTCTGAGCTTTTCGGTTTCCAGAACTCCGGATAAAAGGTTGTGCACCTGTACTTGAATTACAATGAACTGGATGAAAGAGACAAATAGAAATTAGAGGAACATGATTTCTTTAAAGCAGACATTCTCAGAAAATTACAGAGAACAAAATAATACAAATAAAAGTACACAATACAGAATTAAAAATGCTGAAATTCTCTCCACTGAGTAAAGATTGGTTTTGGTGGTTCTCATGTATCCTTCAACAGAACTAGCAATCTTCAGTTCTCTTTTTTAGTTCCTTTTTTGGGGGGGGTTTTGTTGCATGATGTTTCCCAAAAAGTCAGGAATTCTCAACTTACAATCACAGTTTATTGACTGTCACATGTGACATGATCAATAAACGAGTAGCAATCATTGTCATCTTCCTCCTGACTTCAGCAAATATTTTCTTTAATTACAAATAGGAGCAGAAGTGGCCACCTTACAATAAGATTACTTGATTTTCGACCTCAGCACCATTTCCCAGCATTACTGCCATATCCATTGATCCCCTTAAAGTCGAGAAAATTAGCAATGTGTGGCTTGAATGAACACAGAGATTGAGCTTTCACAGCAGTCCAGGGTAAAGAATTCCAAAAGCTTACCATCCTCTGAAAGAATAAATTACTCCCTATCCCAGTCCAAAACAGTCTGCTCCTTATTCTGAAACTCAGCTTCCTGGTCCTAGACTCCTCAGACATTGAAAACATTTGCCCTCCATCTAACTTAGTCACCCTTTGTATATTATGATGAGATTTCCTCTCATTTTCCTGAACCGTGAAGGATTATTCTAATCTGCTCAACCATTTCTCCGATACAAACCTGCCAACCCTGGAACTAATCTAGTGAATCTTGGCTGCACTCCCTTTGTGACAAATACATTCTTTCCCAGGTAGTGTGAGAACAAATGCAAATGTTATCATCCAGGCGTGGCCCTAACAATGCCCTTTACAATTGCAAGAAGGCTTTTCCATTTGTCATCTTATTTTCCCTTTTCACCCTCATTAGACATCAATGATTGCGTACAAGCACGCCATGGTCCCTTTGAACAGAGGAGGCCGCGGAGTCATATACAATAACTGCGTTTGAGAGACATTTAGACAGAAATTTGAATAGGCAAGGCAGAGAAGAATACAGACCTGATGCAGACGAATAGGATAGATGTACAAAAAATTGGAATGAACCTAGTTGGCCAAAGGACTTGTTTCTGTCCTGTACAACTCTGTAACTCTCTGAATAACAAATTACAGTTCATTAAAAAATGTTCTTGTTGAAGTATTTGTCTGAAGTCAAATGTGCAACCGAACAAGTCATCTTTAGCATGATTTCTTATGCCAGTAATTTATATAAATTGGGATTTGGGATTCTCGCCAGATAGATTGCGTGCTATTACGACAAGTGATCTTATAAATGAGTCAACACATGCCATTTTTGTTGACTCAAATCCTCCCCCGGATAGTGTTGCAGTGCAGAAGTTGTGGTTTGGAGGCATGACTAATATTCCGGCACAGGCCATCAGCAGTCTAGTCACTGCTTCAGAGCATTGCTTCTATATATAACATCACTGCATTGTGAGCTTGGCATCAGTTTCAGGGGTCCTCTATCAAGTCTCAAAATCAACTGTGGCCTACATCAAGAGTGGATGTCTGTGTCTTTTCCTCATGGAAAGATAAATAGATTTAACCAATGACTTTGGAGATAAGTTGGGCAAACCCATGGGTGCAGCTTAGTTGTACAATGTTTATTCTACTCCCTTATTTGCAAGACGGACAGCCAGAAACACTACACTGGTTCAGTGTTTACCCATATCGTTTTATTTGCCTGCGATATACTTAAGTTGAATAGCTTTCCATACAGTATAAAATATTTTTCACTATGAATGTTTATTTGGGAAATAAAAATATTATTGTACCAGATGTACAGGTGGGAACTTTATTTCTTGTATTTCCTGTTTTCTGTGTCAGCAATGACTAAGTATCTACATAAGTCAAATTTGACCAGTGATCAAAGTTACATTTGGATTAAGCACCAGAGAATTTGCATCGATATGTAAAGGGTTCCCCCTTGTGGACTTAAATAGCACAGAGCATTTTTATTCAAAATTACCTAATGGAATTTCCATTTACTTCAGATACGGTATTTAAAAATACTGGGCGTAACTCTTCTATATTTTTAAAGTTCTAGTTTCATATGTTCCTAAAATATTCTGCCTGTTTACATTTTGAGAATGTTTGCAGAAGAAGTTCCAAATTTGTTGATTTTGTTGAACAGGAAACATTACCAAAAGTCCTAAATTAAACAGAAGCCTAGATCGTCAAAGTTTTTTTTTAGAAATGGAAAACAATTTTTGGGCACATGCCTGAGTAATTTTTAACAGCTTTTTAACAGCTGGTCATTTTTGGCATTGCGTGAAATGGTATGAATTAGAAGCTGAAGTGACGCTTATGATGTTTACTTATATTCTTATGAATGGCCCCTTTATATGTCAAAATTAGATTTTTTTTTAACGGGGAATTTAGTTGGAAAAGCGTTCAAACACCATAAAACCTGCAAAATGTGAGCTCTGGATATGTGAGCATACAAAATGTGAGCTCTACGTGAGCAATGGCCAAGTATTCCACTTCTTGGCCCATCACAACCGGCCGGGAGGCCAGTGCTTGGATGTGCTAAAGTTTTAACTGAGACATTTAGGCTATTCTTCAATAAACACAGGAAACTTTTGAAATGCAGAGATGGTCAAACTTTAGAACTTCCCCATCATAAATAGCAACACATGCTGGCTCGATTGTGAAATTTTACACGTGAGTTTAATCAATTTTTGACAATCATAAGGTACTAGACTAAGTGGGACCCGTTGGGTCGCTGTCACACGGGAGGCCTGGTACCACAACGCAACCCGTTCCCCCAACGCAATATTCCACCACTTACCCATAGCCCCCAACTGCACAGGCGTGACTCATTTCCCCTCATCCTCAGCATTCTCTCCCCTTCCTCTTCATCCTCCCTCTTCTTTCACCTCTCCTCCTCCCTTCCCCAAATGCAGCGTCACACACACTAACCCCCCCCCCCTTCCCCGCACACACGCTAACTACCCCCCTTGATATTATATTAATATTATTAATTTGCTCCTTTTACTCCATTGCCGCCCTATCCACTGACGCATAGCCCCCAACTCGCAGGCGCGTCTAGAGAGGGAGGGGGGGGGTAGAGAGTGAGGGCAGAGAGAGAGGGGCAGAGACAGAGAGAGAGGGGCAGAGACAGAGGGGGAGGGGGGTGAAGGGGATGGTGGGTGTGGGGGGGAAGGTGGGGGAGGGAATGGAGGGGAGTGGTTAATGGAGCGAGGGGAGGGGGGTTTAGGGGAGGGAGGGTGGGGAGGGGGTGGAGGGGAGGAGGGAGATAAAGAGGGGGGAGATAAAGAGGGGGGGAGAGAGAGAGAGGGGAGAGAGAGAGAGGTAACGTACCTCGTGGAAAACTGCGCATGCGCTTTGACATTAATTCAGAGTGGCGGGGGGAGTGGGGGTGGGCGGGGCAGGGCCATGAGCGAACTGGGCCACGAGCAAGGGCATTGTGCGGTCAGCAGCTGGGCAACCTTAATATTTTTTTTTAAATGTCAGTTTGGTTATAAATTTTAGTAAATATCTCGGGAAATAATTGACCTAATTTATAGAGGATTGGATTTTTGAAATCATAAGGAAAATTTCTACCAGAAGATGTTAAAATTTCACTGTTATTGTAACATCAGCAGCTGGTCAGATTTTTTTTAAAAGGTCAGATTGGTCAACAATTTTAATAAAAAAGTCGGGAAAATAATGTACCAAATGTCCAGAGTAGTGGATTTCTAAAATCACAAGGAAAATCTCTACTGAAATATGTAAACATTTCCCCGTTTCTGCATCTGGTTTTCGAGGAGATACGTTTCAAAGGCAAATTGACACACACACACACCCACACACACAAAGGCACACACACAGAGTTTCAAAAGTATATAGATATGATAGAGATAGATAGCTAGAGAGATAGATAGATAGATAGATAGATAGATAGATAGATAGATAGATAGATAGATAGATAGATAGATAGATAGATAGATAGATAGATAGATTACAGGATAAACATATAGAGTGGAAGGTCACAGAACAACCCCTATCACATTAAATGGTTTAACAGGCTCAAGGGGCAACATACCTATTTCCCGTGTTTTGCACCTGCCCATTATTACCGTACGCGAACGTGTTTTGAGGCCAACTATTAAATTCACACATGGTCAGTATATGAATCAGTGGATGAAGTATTGCATCTAAACAGTGCCTTCATCATGTTCCCTTCTTGTTATTCCATCACCAATTAATCAGGTTCAATTCCAGGCTGTCTGAAAGATGAGAGCCAGGGCTATGTTGAAGGGCGGATGACAAAATAAAATGTATGTAATTTCCAAATTCTTTCTGGAAGAGGATTAGAAATTAGGATATTATTATAATTCATGATTTCTACCCTGTAGCTCAGCATGGTCCCACTCATAGCCTCTCCCCATGCAACTCCTCTAAGAGGATAAAGTCTTGCCATAGTTCATGTCCCCTTCCGGTTGTCTGCAGTTATGCATCACCTTATTCTGCAAGGAAGGGGGAAGTGTAAATGAGTCAATAGTGTTTGAGTAATGGAACTGTTTTGATTGAATGGCTGACAGTGTATACAAGTTCAAGGATTTGTCATAGTGTTAAGTAGATCTTATAAATGTTAGGTCTAAATCCTAATTAATATAAATAGTTACTAGACGAGTGATGAAGATATCATGAATCAAGCAATGTCCGAGGTTAGTAAATGAAAATCACAATTTCCACAGATATCAACAAGATTCCACCGGCAGATAAATACTTCCTTCACTTCCCTATTACTCCTTACGTAATTTCCTGGGGTCTGCTCTTCTGTCTCAGCTGACCACATCCCGCTGGATGGCACTTTCCCACTGCAACCACAGGAGATGTGACACCTCTCCTCTTCCCACTATCCAGAGACCCAAGCAGTCTTTCCAGGTGAAGCAGTAGTCACGAAAGACACATAGTGCTGGGGTAACTCAGCGGGTCAGCCAGCATCTCTAGAGAAAAGGATGGGGGACGTTTAGAGTTCGGAACCTTTCTTCAGATCGAAAGTAAGGGGGGGGGGGGGGGGGGGGAAAACAGAGAGGAAAAGGCCAAAACAATTCAGGGCCAGCAACAGATGATGAAGGAAGGGTGGAGCCCACAATGCCCCATTATTTGCTGTGGAGGAGATAATAACGAGAGGGATATAGGGATATGAACAGTGGAATGTAGGAGTCACTTGAAATTAGAGAAATCACGTTCATACCGTTGGGCTTTAAACTGCCCCTATGAAATATGATGTGCTGTTCCTCCATTTTGCGTGTGGCCTCACTCTGACAGTGGAGGAGGCCCAGGACAGAAAGGTCAATTTGGGAACGGGAAGGGGAGTTAAAATGTTTGGCAACCGGGAGATCGAATAGGCCAGGGTGGACTGTGTATGTGTTCAGCGAAACAATCGCCCATTCTGCACTTGGTCTCACTGATATGTAGGAGCCCACGCGGAGAACAACGGATACATTAGATGTGTTCAAAAGGGAACTGCAGATGCTGGAATATCGAAGGTACACAAAATTGCTGGGGAAACTCAGCGGGTGCAGCAGCATCTATGGAGCGAAGGAAATAGGCGACGTTTCGGGCCGAAACCCAGTTGGAAGAGGTCCAATGAACCTCTGCCTCATCTGAAAGGACAGTTGAGGTTCCTGGCTGAAGTCGAGGGAGGAGCTATAAGAACAGGTGTTGCATCTTCTGTGGTTGCTGGGGAAGGTACCTGGGGAGGGGGTGGTTTGGGTGGGAAGGGATGAGTTAACCAGGGAGTTGCGGAGGGAATGGTCTTTGCAGAAAGCGGTGGAGATGAGAAAATGTGACTAGTGTGGGATTCTGTTGGAGGTGACAAAAATATCAGAGGATGATGTATGTATGTAACAGCTAATGGGGTGAAAGGTGAGGACGAGGGGGACTCTGTCCCTGTTGCGACTGAGGGAAGGGGTAGCAAGAGCACAGCTGTGGGGTACAGAGGAGATATGTCTGAGGGCCTAATCTATGATAGAAGACGGGAACCTCTTCTCAGAAGAGAATAATTTCTACTTCTTATAATCTAATGTAATATACAATGTGATTTACACTACATTTGAGATCCCAGACCTGTTTTGGTGATCGTTCTGCAGATAATTTGCACTCAATCTACAGGGGTGACCCTGAGTTCCCAGAGTTTTTGAACTTTATTAATACACTATTTCTTTCCGTTTGCCTGAGAGTGGACCATTTTTTGCCTGTCATCCTGTTTTTTTATTGTCTGGCCTGACTTTACACTAAGGGCCTGTCCCACCAGCATGCGATTGCATGCCTCTAGCGCGACCAAATGGAAGCAGAGTTCGCGCTAAGTTCGCGGTAAGTACGCGCTAAGTACGTGGTAAGTATGCGCAAAGTTCGCGCGTGATGTAATTTATGTCAAACTCACCAATCAGCTGGGCAGGAGGCAGGCCGACTGAATTTGTACGTCGGGCGGTGACGTCATCGCGCAACGGCACGCCGGGCGGTGATGTCATCACGCAACACCACGCGCTAGGCATACGCCGTCAAGACGCTGCGTACGCCGCCAAGAAGCTGCGTACGACGTCAAGACGCTGCGTACGCCCGTCGAGGCTCTGCGTACGGCCTCAATGCGGCTGCGGGCCGACAGGCCATTGTCGCGAGGGATTTTCGGATAGTGCAAGATTTTTGGAGCCCCGCGCGATGTCGGGACCAGCCCCGCACAACTCCATACACCTCCGGCGATCGAAGTGGGACCGGCCCCGCGACGCCATACGCCTCAAGCGACCACGTTTGGTCGCACTAGACGCATGCTATCGCATGCTGGTGGGACAGGCCCTTTACTCAGGCTGTACAACATTAGCAATACATGACACAGACAAATAAACTCAATCTGATTTAACTGCCTTGTTAGGCAATCCAGTTTCACTCACTCAGAGAAACTCCATTCCACTCATCACCCAGCCCCACCTTTTGTGCAAGCTTGATGAACTTGTTTCGATGTTTCCAGTTCAGATCAAGGGTCCTGAGCCTGAAATGTTAACTGTTTTGTCTTTCTAGGTGTCGCCTGATCTGCTGAATTTTTCCAGCATTTTCTATTTTTACTTTCTGAGGCAAGTACTTCAATTTACTTTTTTTTTAGCCTGCTCACAGCAATAATATTAATAAAAATAATCTAATTATTATATATTGTTTTTTCCCTAGCTGTGGTGGTAACTATTTAAAAGCTGCACCTGAAATGCAGTTTTCAAAAAATTGGTGTTAAGGGCAAATTTAAAACACAGATATCTGTAATTGCCTGTAGTGTCCATCTCTTAAATCAGTAAACAAGTTCGTTAACACTTTTTGGAAATACTCAGCTGCCAGTTTAAAATGACTGAGCAGTGTCAATTAAAATGGATTTAATAGATCTCTCTTGTGGCAGCTTTGTTTTATCTCCTCGTAAAATACAATGTTTAAGAGTAACTCAACAGATAAGTCAGCATCTATGGAGGGAATGGATAAGTGATGTTTCAAGTTTTCACTATTCTTCAGATAGGTCTCAAAACAAAATGTCATCTATCCATTCCATCCAGAGACGTTGAATTACTTTGTCACTTTGTGGTTTTATTCTCAGGTTTCCAGAATCTGCATTCTCTTGTGTCACTCTTTGTTTGATCTCCCATCCTCTTAAACAAACACGCACACACACAAACATGCATACATGCACGTCCCTCATTTTAATCCTTTCTTATACTTGAGTACTTTTTTTGTAAGCAGCTGAAAGTTTAGTCATTGTGATAATTAAACTGTGCTGTATAACACCTGAATCCAAGATAGTGCTCCTTATATTCTTTCAAAGCTTCTAAAACCCTAAACATTCTCTCAAACCCTAAAATTCCACCAGTAAAAATTGAAATAAATACATAATAGAATATTTTTAAAAAACAAGTAGAAGATGTGCACTCAGAGCCTGCACATCTCATGACATTTTGCAGTGGGATCTCTGAGTTTAGAGCCATCATGTTCTCCTGGCAGAGGTTCACAGCATTGCATTAGTCAGGCACTTCTGTGGTTGTCAGTCAGGACATGATAAACTCCAGTGGAAAGTGGCTGTTGCTTGCTACGGGAGGATCAATATTTGGCAACAACCAACCCTTGGAAAAGTCTGCTGGGAAGACAGCTAAATCTCGGAAAGTACGATGTTCTCAGATGTTACGCTAAGTGATAAAAAGCCTTTGGGATCAAAATTTTGAGCCTTGTGTGGGGGTTGAGCTTGCATTCCTTCTCCTTGTCATCCTATATGTTTTACCCTGCTCTTTTTTTAACATATATTTCGAGTGGCTCAGCTGGAGTCATTTAAATGTGCGACCAGGTGGTGCTCATCCCTACGCCAAAGCTTCAGGGGCATCCATTCCAACAAGGCAACCAATGCTCTGAGAGTCACTCAACCACCAAGAGAGGGGGAGCATCAAGAAAGGTTAGAAAAACTATGTTGCCTGGACTCCTAACAAATCACCAAAGCAGTCACTGTAGGTCAGTGTCACTCATGTTATAAGTCATGCTTTTGTAGTTACTCCCACTAGCTTTACAGTAACCCTCCTTGCCTGGTTCCCTTAGAATTAGAGAGACATGCAAGTGTGAAGTCAAATTTGCTATGTAGTTAATAAAGTCTTTGGACCTTTATCTTGGTGTAAGGCTTCAGTTATTTACAACAGCCGATATACAACATGGTGTCAGAGTACGGACTTGCTTCTTGATTGATTCTATTGCTTTTATTTGAGTTTATTGTTTTTCAACTGTTTTGCAATGGCTTCTGTTCTCAGAAAACCAGAGATCTTGGTGTTTGATGCAGATCTTGCAGAACGATGGCGTGTGTTTGAGGAGGATTTCTCAATCTACATTGATGCTGCACATCATACGGCTACCTGCTCTTCGTGCGTCAATCCTTCTTAATTTGGCAGGCACAGAAGCTGCTCGTCGTGCCAGAAGATTTCACTATGAACCAGCTAGACTTTACGAGGTTGGTGTCCAGATTGATGCAGAAACTATCCGTGATCCCGACTGCCTCCTGCATAAATTCCGACAATTATGTGAGTTACGAACTAATTTGAGCATTGAACGGCATCTGTTTTTTTCATGGTGCCAAAGACAGGGAGAATCTGTCGAGTTATAGGTTAGTGCACTGAAGCATATTGCAAGTCGATGCGATTTCAGAGATATATGCAACAGTCCAGTTCGCAACCATCTCATCTATGGCATATGGAATGATAAATTACGCGATGAGTTACTGCGGGATGTTGACCTGACCTTAGAGGCAGCTGAAAACCACTGTCGCATAGCTGAAATGACTGATGCTCACATTAAAGTTCTGGGACACTCTGCTGCTCATGAAGTTAATGCTGCCAGTATGTCTTATTAAATTTCTCCTTGTTTGTCTCAAGTGCCAGATACCAAGCTAAGACTGATCAATAATTACTTTAACTGTGGGGGTTCACATGCCGCTGTTCGTGACCATTGCCCTGCGTATGGGAAACTATGTTGATTCTGCAACAAAAGAAACCATTTCATTAAGTGTTGCCTTTCACGCAGTAACAGATTTTAAACGAGACAGTCTGTCAATTTGCTTGGCCATGAAAGTGAAAATGTATCTCTGAGTTCTCACAACCAGTTCTCATGGATTTACAAGTATCTGGTGAAGGTGCAGAGATTGATATACATGCCTTGTCTGATTCAGTGCACAAACAACTGGACCCCAAGGTCGCTTTGCTCATTCATGGCAAAATTATTTATCTCAAGGTTGATTCAGGCGCTCACTGCAATGTTATTTGTTTGGCTGTTTTCCAGAAGCTAAAAAAGACAGAAACAATATCTCCAACAGTTGCATCTCTTGTCTCATCTGCTGGAACTCGAGTGCACCCTATCGGCCAAGTTGAATTATGTTGCTGTCTTAACTCACGGACCCACAACCTGCATTTTTATGTGGTACGTGAAAATGTACCATCAGTACTTGGTGCCGACACATGCCTAGACATGGGTTTGATTACTTTCAGCCCTTCTGTCTGTCCTCTGACTACAGCTATGATTTTACACATCAAATCCTAGCACAATACAAGGATTTGTTTGACGATAAGCTGGGCAGGTTAGGTACATGATTACCATTGACCCCGAGGCAATTCCTGTTGTTCGTCTGGCTCATAAGATTCCCCACGCTATGAGGGACCATGTTCAAAGTGAACTTAACAGAATGGTGTCTCTAGGTTGTGATTACTCCTGTAACTGACCCCTCAGACTGGGTCTCCACAATGGTCATCACTACTAAGAAGAACAGAGATGAGATACGGATTTGTATCAACCCCAAGGACTTAAACACAGCCATTAAATGACCCCACTATCCCATGCGCACTGTGGATGACATTGCTGCGCAGATGACTGAAGCAAATGTATTCATGATGCTGGATGCCAAGAGTTCATTCTGGCAGATTTTGCTGGAACATAACTCCTCTAAGTTGACAACTTTCATCATTCCATTCGGGCGCTATAAATTTCTTCGTATGCCCTTTGGAATAAGTTCTGCTAGTGAAGTATTTCAACAAGCTATGGAGCAATTATTTGCAGGCTACCCATGCTCCATCGTAGTGGATGACATCCTCATTGCTGGAAGAATGGTCGAAGAGCATGATGCTAATCTGACAATGGTCTTGGATCATGCCAAGGTCATCCATCTCAAGCTGAACCCTCAAAAATGCTAATTTAGAGTGAATGAGATGAAATACTTAGGCCATATATTTACCAAAGATGGCCCAAAAACAGATCCAGTGAAAACTAGTGCTATCAATGAGCTTCCAGCACCCACAGGTGTGCTCAGTCTGCAGAGATTCCTTGGCATGGCTAACTATTTGAGCAAATTAATTCCAGATTTCAGCGAAATATCAGCCCCATTGCGCCAACTTACACACAGCTTGGACTTGGCACGAGCAACATAGAAAGTGTTTGACACTCTTAAGCAGCAGATGTCTAGTGCTCCTACTCTGCTTTACTTTGATCCTAAACTACCGATTACACTTACTTGTGATGCCTCACACCACGGGCTGGGCGCAGCATGCCTTCAGAATGATGGCAACGGCAATAAGCCTGTTGCCTATGCCTCGCGCACCATGACTGACACAGAACAACGATATGCCCAAATTGAGAAAGAGCTGTTAGCTGTTTTTGCCTGCAAGAAATTCAACTTGGTTGCCCACACTGCTGCTGACAGTACCCTACGGTCGCTTACCTCCGTCATTAAGCGCGCTGGCCAGACAAGCACTACAACTTTCTGCTGCCAATCCGGCCTTTCTTTGCTGTCCGTGATGAGCTAGTGCTGTAAGATAGCATTATTTTAAAAGGACACAAGGCTGTGGTTCCTGCATCGCTGCACAACCAGTATTTTAACGCTGTCCATGCAGGGCACCCAGGTGCTGAAGCTACTGTCTTACGGGCAAGAAGCATTTTTTACTGGCCTGACATGGCCGAATACATCTCCGAGAATGTGGCATCCTGTGCAGTGTGCAACAGCTTGGCACCTCACCAACAAAAGCAACCACTTCTTTCACATCCTGTACCTGCGCTCCCGTGGTCTACAGTGGCAGCTGACATATTTGATTTGCATGGCAAGCAGTGCCTGGTGCTCATTGATTCTTATTCAGGATGGTTTGACATTGATTTTCTTAGCAGCCCCACTTCCAGCGGAGTGATTTCAAAGTTATCTCGCCACTTTTCAGTCCATGGATCTCCGGGCAGACTGCTAACTGACAACGGCAGTCAATTCAGCAGCCAATACTTCAACACTGGAATTTTTACCACATCACCAGCAGCCCTGAATATCCCCAGTCTAATGGACTGGCTGAACGAGCTGTCAAAAGTGCTAAACAGCTCATGGAATGTTCGTACAGAGCTAAATCCGATGTATTCCTGGATCTGCTCAACTTATGCAGCATCTCCCGTGACCTAATTTTGGGTTCACCCGCTCAACATTTATTGTCTAGGCAGATCCGTGCCACAGTGCCTGTAGCGGATCAGGCATTCATCCCACAGGTGATTCCACCTGAGGAGGTTCAATCCAGGTTACAACAGAAGCGTGACATTCAAAAACAATGGTTTGACGAAACAAGAAGGCCACTGCCACCGCTGACCAAGGGGCAGGTGGTCTGTTTACAGACTGTCAAAGGCCATGACCGTATTGGTGTGATTTCTGGAATTGCTTCAGAGCCACGCTCATATATCGTCAGTGCGGATGGCAGCATCTACAGGCGTAACAGACAACATATCCTGCCTGTGAACGAGCAAGTTCCTCCTCCGTATTATCCAGACCGTACTAGTGCACTTCCGTCTGTGTCTAGTGACACTCCCATGCTTCTACCATCACAACAATCCATGTCTGCAATGGCTCCTCTGCCTGTACCATCTTCGTCTGCACCACAGTCTCCTGCTTTGTCTCCAGGGATGTTGACCCAGTCTCCCTCGCCTGTGAAACCACCTGCCCTCTCCCCAGGGGAAAAGAACGGAGATGGTCTCTATCATATACGTGCAGGTCGTGTTTGTAAGCCAGTTGTGAAGTATCTGGACTATGTTTGACTTTCCTCCAGTTTATTATCAATTGCTATGCATGCCTTACTTAGTTAATGGGTTTGTACTGTTGTTGATTCTTTAAGAGGGAGGATGTAGGTCAGTGTCACTCATGTTATGAGTCATGCTTTTGTAGTTACTCCCACTAGCTTTACAGTAACCATTCTTGCCTGGTTCCCTTATAATTAGAGAGACGTGCAAGTGTGCCGTCATATTTGCTATGTAGTTAATAAAGTCTTTGGACTTTTATCTTGGTGTAAGGCTTCAGTTATTTACAACAGCCAAAACACAAGTCAC
This sequence comes from Amblyraja radiata, assembly GCF_010909765.2. NCBI lineage: Eukaryota > Metazoa > Chordata > Chondrichthyes > Rajiformes > Rajidae > Amblyraja > Amblyraja radiata. The sequence continues at coordinate 57,418,750 of NC_045960.1, forward strand.
CCTAACAAATGTTGAACTTGTTGAGTTTGGGAATTTTCCAAGTCATAGTAAGATGGTCATAGAGTCATAGGGTGATACAGTGTGGAAACTAGTCCTTTGGCCCAACTTGCCCACACCGGCCAACAATGTCCCAGCTACACTAGACCCACTTGCCTGTCCTTGGTCCATATCCCTCAGAACCTGTCCTATCCGTATACCTGTCTAACTGTTCCTTAAATGATGGGATAGTCCCAGCCTCAACTATCTCCTCTGGCAGCTTGTTCCATACACCCACCACCTTTTGTGTGAAAAAGTTACCCCTCAGAATCCTATTAAATCTTTTCCCCTTTACCTTGAACCAATGGTCTCCGATTCCCCTATTCTGGGCAAGAGACTCTGTGCATCTACCCGATCTATTCCTCTCATGTTTTTGTACACCTCTAAAAGATCACCCCTCAGGGGTCCTGTGCTCCAAGGAATAGAGACCCAGCCTACTCAACCTCTCCCTATAGCTCACACCCTCTAGTCCTGGTAACATCCTCATAAATCTTTTCTGAACCCTTTCAAACTTGACAATGTCTTTCCTATAACATGGTGCCCAGAACTGCACACAATATTCTAAATGCAGTCTCGCCAACATCTTATACAACTGCGACATGACCTCCCAACTTCTGTACTCAATACTCTGACTGATGAAAGCCAAAGTGCCAAAAGCCTTTTTGACCGGCTTATCTACCTGTGACTCGACCTTCAAGGAACCATTAACCCGTACTCCTAGATCCCTCTGCTCTACAACACTACCCAGATGCTTACCATTCACTGTGTAGGTCCTGCTCTTGTTCGACATTCCAAAATGCAACACCTCACACTTCCCTGTATTAAATTAAATCTACCATTCCTCCGCCCACCTGGCCGTTTAATCCAGATCCAGATCCTGCTGCAATCTTTCACAACCATCTTTGCCATCTGCAAAACCATTCACTTTTGTATGATCAGCAAACTTGCTAATCTTGCCCTGTATGTTCTCATCCAAATCATTGATGCAGATGACAAACAGAAACAGGCCCAGCACCGAACCCTGAGGCACGTTACTAGTCACAGGCATCCAGTCCGAGAAGCAACCTTACACCACCACCCTCTGCTTCTTTCCATGGAGCCAATTTGCTATCCAGCTATCTCTCATTGGATCCCATGCGATCTAGCAGCCTACCATACGGTGATGAATCTGTGAAATTCATTGCCACAGAGGGGTGGAAGAATGCAACCTACACGTGGTCCGCCCTGTTTCGACTAATGCAATCAACTTGACGTGCACAAATGGAAGATCAAATAGAACAAGTTGTCCAACAACTTTAGGCAGTGCATGCCACACGAAAGAAGAAGAAGATTGTCACAGAAGGCTGTGGAGGCCAAATAAATGGATATTTTTAAGGCTGAGATAGATAGATTCTTGATTAGTACGGGTGTCATGGGTTATAGGGAGAAGGCAGGAGAATGGGGTAGGAGGGAAAGATAGTTCAGCCATGATTGAATGGTGGAATAGACTTGATGAACCGAATGGCCTAATTCTACTCCTATCACTTATGAATTTATGAACATGAACTTATGAATTTAAATTACTGGTTCAATTAACCAGAATGAGCGGGATAAAAATGACTGGCTACCACCAGTAATTCCATTCCCCTCCCAGCCAAAATTGTCACATTGTGCAAATCTGATTGCAGATTTCTGAATGAGTCTTCAAATAAGCTCGGTGTATCCATCCTTTCATTTCAGAGTTCATAATAATTGAGCAGAGTCCTTACAATTACACATTGCCGTCATTCATCTCTGTTACAGTAAAGAATGCTTTATAAGGAATTGTTTAGTTTAGTTTAAAGATACAGTGCGGTAACAGGGCCTTCGGCCACCGAATCCACACCGACCAGCAATCCCCGCACATTAATACTATCCTACACACACAAGGGACAATCTACACATACCAAGCCAATTAACCTACAAACCTGTATGTCTTTGGAGTGTAGGAGGAAACCGAAGATCTCGGAGAAAACCCATGCGGTCAAGGGGATAACGTACAAACTCCAGACAGCATCGGTAGTTGGGATCAAACCCAGGTCTCCGGCGCTGCAAGAGCTGTAGGGCAGCAATTCTACTGCTGCGTCACCATGCCACCCATAGAAAAGACCTTTTAAAAGGGCTGATACTGTAAATATTCAAACAATGTTTGACAAGATAAGACAGGGGAGTGTAAATCATCAGAGGCCTGGGCCAGTGATAGCAGGTTAAGTGAAATTATCTGTCCCTGAGAGATGTGAATGCAGAACCTTTAGTCTAAAAAACACTGAGACAGATTTTCAGGCCAAGTATATTAAGGGTTTTGGGCAGAAAAATGAACATGAAGCAAAAGATCAGATCAACCATGAATTATTGAATGTCATGGGTGTTTCCTGCGCAGGTTTCTTAAGTTCCTTTGAATGTATTTTAACCTTTCAGCCATCACTGAGTTTCTGATAGGTTTTTTGAGATAGACACATCTTACGACTATTGTTATTCACAAACTGGCGCCAAAGTGTAAACAGAAAATGTTAGAAAAGCTAGAAATGCTCAGCAGGTCAGAGCATGTCAGTAGATGTCTGTTGGACGTTCTTCAACCTGAAACATAAAGTTTTTTTTCCCCCACAGAATACCTGACCTGCCGAGTATTCCAGCTTTTTCCCATTTTTAAACATTTTCATATACCTATGCCAGATTACTTAGACACCACGACAAACATAATTCCTTCTGTCATGCTGGTTTCCTGACATGGTGTACAGGGTATTTATCCATTTAGGTACCAGAGAAAACATGGTAAAAAAAAAATCAGCATAGCAGAAATAACAAGCAGAAATAGGACCAGAAGAATAACATTTAAGTTTGATGTGTTTAAGAAAGAACTGCAGATACTGGAAAAAAATCGAAGGTTAACAAAAATACTGGAGAAACTCAGCAGGTGAGGCAGCATCTATGGAGCGAAGGAATAGGTGACGTTTCAGATCAAGACCGTTCTTCAGACTGATGTGGGGGTTGGGAGGGGGGGGGGGGGGGCGGGAAGAAGAAAGGAAGAGGCGGAGACAGCAGGGCTGTGGGAGAGCTGGGAAGGGGAGGGGAAAGAGGGAGAAAACAAGGACTACCTGAAATTGGATAGGTCAATGTTCATACCGCTGGGGTGTAAACTACCCAAGCGAAATATGAGGTGCTGCTCCTCCAATTTGCGGTGGGATTCATTCTGGCCATGGAGGAGGCCCAGGACGGAAAGGTCGGATTCGGAATGGGAGGGGGAATTAAAGTGCTGAGCCACCGGGCGATCAGATTGGTTATTACCGCCCAGGTGTTGGGCGAAGCGATCGCCAAGCCTATGCTTGGTCTCACCAATGTAGAGCAGCTGACACCTAGAGCAACGGATGCAATAGATGAGGTTGGAGGAGGTGCAGGTGAACCTCTGCCGCACCTGATTTAAGTTTGATGTGATTCACTGCTCTGCTAGAGAGCTCTAACATTGCTATTCCTTGAGAGGACCTAAAATAAAGCATCTATTACTGGTTTTTAACTTATGGACCTTCCTTAAGCTGGAGGTGTCCAATTCATATCTACCCCATTATGGACATTGGACTTCATCTATCTTCCCCTTTGCCCTATCTATTGTACTTGAGTTTGACTTGATTGTATTTATCTAGAATATATCTGATCTGTTTGGATAACATGCAAAGAAAGCTTTTCGCTGTACCTTGGTTCACGTGACAATAATAAAGCTAAACCTTAAACTAATTTATATGCACGCTTTTTACAATATATTGATGACCATAAGTTTAAAATAAAACTTTATGGAACCTCAAATTTTTGTAGTGCTAAAATAATAACACTGCAGCCCATCCGGGAGTGAATGTTTAATGATACTTTATTGGCACATGTACCTACGTACAGTGAATTTTTGTTGTTGTTGTATATCTTACTATACATAGGCACAATTAACTACAAGAGTATAAGATTGGTAGATTGGTAGATTACACTGAGGCAGAACACAAGAGTCGCCATGTTTCCAGCACCATCCTGTACCTTTCAAGTTCAAATTTCTTTAAAATATAGAGTTTTAACTTGACCGTAAAGCCCTGTTGTCCTGGCGACAGCACTGGGTTGGAGTTGCAGGGGTGTTCTGGCCTGGCAATGTTGTTGATGTCCTCCACCAGGCCTCTGTAGGGACTCTAGTGGTGCCCGATGCATGTGACCCCCCCCCACCCCCTCCCCCTAGCAGCAGGGCCTCCAGCGGCCCACTCCACCAACACCTCGAACTGTGGGCATACCGTCCCCTCGCCTCCCGTAGTTACTGCTCAGCCTCTGTGCACTGGGGTGACATTGAAACCCCCAAAAGCATCGCAAACTGAACAGGAAGTGAGCCCACAGCCCGCTCACCCACTCTATTTATCTCCTCCATCTGCCACCCCTGTCATTGTGAGGGTACTGTTCCTGTGAATTTTGCTTAACTTTCCTCACATGTTTAAGGGTGAAGTAAACGAGGTGTGCCAAGCAATTAAATAATTCTTGGAGGTTATTTCCTCAAGTGGCTGTGACAGTGATAATGATAAGTAAAATACAAAGTGGTGGAGGAACTCAGCGGGTCAGGCAGCATGAGGGAATGGACAGACGATGTTTTGAGTCGGGATCCTTCTTCACACTGATTATAATAAGGGGAGAAAGCTGGAAAAGAGAGATGGGGGGCTGGACAAAGCTTGGCAAGTGATAGATGGATAGACACAAAATGTTGGAGTAACTCAGCGGGTCAGGCAGCATCTCTGGAGAAAATGCATAGGTGACGTTTCAGGCCAGATAGGTGGATACAGATGAGGGGGGAAGGCATTTGATCGGCAGATGGGTGGAGTAAGTGGCCAAGGCTAGGGATGAAAAGAAGACAAAAGAGTGTCAGATAAGGAGAAGAGAGGAATTTAATATTCTAATTTTGTTAACCCCAGGGACATTTACTGGTCAGCCCTCAGGGACAGGAATCCCAAAGTCCAGCAAGAGCTCTAATTCAGTCTGAAGAAGGGTTTCGGCCCGAAACGTTGCCTATTTCCTTCGCTCCATAGATGCTGCTGCACCCGCTGAGTTTCTCCAGCATTTTTGTGTACCTCTGATTCACAACTCTGGATTGGGCAGGCTAAAGCATCATATTGAGAAAAAACAGTTGGCGAGATTCACGATCCTCAATGCAGTGTTATGGGAATTACGCTGCACAATGGGATTCACGATCCTCAATGCAGTGTAATGTTGTTTAATGTGGAGGAATGTTCGGCAACCAATATATGGCAGAGTAAAATACTTCAAATGTTAATATCCATTCATCTTTAGGATTTCTGGTTAAGTGAAGTGCACATTGTAAATTCATGACTTAATTTCAAGATATAGATGAGTAAGCAGGCCCTTTTGTATTCCATAAAATATCTAAACTATAGCAGTAGTGGTGTGGAGGTAGTACAGAATCACTTCAGTTATGCAACACCTTGCTTCTTTGTAAGAAAAACTTTAACACTTTATTTTGTCAGTACGCAGCTGTGGGTGTAAATGCTAAAGACCCGTAACCACAATTATATTTTAAGATCTTCTATCATTTTAAGGTCAACTTAATTTCAAGTAGATTTCAATTAAGTAGTGGCAATGCCATCGCTATATAATTAAAAGTCTTCGTCTTGTTTGTGCCCATGATGTCTCTGTGTGTGTCAATCTGGTTAATTCCTATCTTCTTCCAAACGCTAGTGCATTAATCAGCATCGGAAGTTCTTTGTTTCTATTGAGTAGAGAAGTTGGAATGTTATGTTACAGATATACAAGACATAATGCTGGGTGGCAGTGTGAACTGTGAGGAGGATGCTGTGAGGATGCAGGGTGACTTGGACAGGTTCAGTGAGTGGGCAGATGCAGTTTAATGTGGATAAATTTGAGGTAATCCACTTTGGTGGAAAAAACGGGAAGGCAGATTATTATCTGAATGATGTCAAGTTGGGAAAAGGGGAAGTACAACGAGGTCTGGGTGTCTTTGTTCATCAGTCAATGAAAGTAAGCATGCAGGTACAGCAGGCTGTGAAGAAAGTGAATGGCATGCTGGCCTTCATAACAAGAGGAGTTGAGTATAGGAGCAAAGAGGTCCTTCTGCAGTTGTACAGGGCCCAGGTGAGACCACGCCTGGAGTATTGTGTGCAGTTTTGGTCTCCAAATTTGAGGAAGGACATTCTTGCTATTGAGGGAGTACAGCGTTTGTTCACGAGGTTAATTACTGGGATGACGGGACTGTCATATGTTGATAGAATGGGGTGGCTGGGCTTGTATACTCTGGAATTTAGGGGATCTTATTGAAACATATAAGATTACTAAGGGTTTGGATACGCTGAAAGCAGGAAACATGTTCCCGATGTTAGGGGAGTCCAAAACCAGGGGCCACAGTTTAAGAATATGGGGTAAGCCATTTAGAACAGAGATGATGAAAAAACTTTTCACACAGAGGGTTGTGAATCTGTGGAATTCTCTGCCTCAGAAGGCAGTGGAGGCCAGTTCTCTGGATGCTTTCAAGAGAGAGATGGATAGAGCTCTTAAAGATAGCGGAGTCAGGGGATATGGCGAGAAGGCAGGAACAGGGTACTGATTGTGGATGATCAGCCATGATAATTTTGAATGGTGGTGCTGGCTCAAAGGGCCGAATGGCCTACTCCTGCACTATTGTCCATTGTCTATGTCTATTATCTAAGATGTTGATGAGACTGCATTTGGAGTATTGTGTTCAGTTTGGTCATCCTGTTATCCGAAGTATGTAATGAAGCTGGAAAAAATGCAGAGAAGGTTTACAAGGATGTTGTCAGGACTCAACAGCCTGAGCCAGAGGGAGAGATTGGGCAAGCTAGGACATTATTTGATAGAGTGCAGGAGATATCATTGTGTCTCAAAGCAAATATTCTTGTGATATTGAAGCTGACAAGATCATTTATTTGTCCAAAGATGGAATTTTTTTATTTCTGCAATGTTCCAAGGCAAAGTTTGTTGCAAAGTCATTACTTTTATTCTTACTTTTACCAACTGTATGCATGTTGTAAGCACCAATGTGGAGTGTCTGAAATTTAAACAAAATCTCAAAATTAAGAAGTGAATTTAGTTTGGATATATATTGGTCCATCAAGGTAAGAGACGTCAGATTAGAGTATTAAATGGAGCTTGGCCAACCAATTAGCCCCCAAGCCCCCAATCCTTTTAAAATTTGGCATAAAATCAATGAACAATTCTTTGCTTATATTCTTTCATGTGTCACTTGCAGAAAATAAATATATTCAAGTGTTCCGGTATAAAATTTATGGGAAGCAATCAAACATTTTCTTGCACATTTTTTTCAGTGGCTTATCGCCTTTTTCTGTGTGTTTTAGTTTGCTGATGCTACCACTCGTGCCTTAAAAAGGGATGTTGGTAACATATGGTTAAACGTAAGAATTAACACTTCAGAGTTATTTACTGTCTGTCTCTTAATATAATATTCGTTTCTAATTGGAGGTATAAAAAAAAAAAGGGCAATAAATTACTTTCAGAAACCTCTCTGCAGAGTTTCTAAACATGACCTGGACCACCTGACAATATATGCATCAAAAGTCTTTCTGTTTACAAAAGTTAATCTCACCAAATGCGCACAAAAATAGCTTCCTGAGACTAATTACAATTTATTTAGCAGTATAAGCTCTTTTTCTTATATATAATTTCTTTTATATAACTTCTGTCTATAAAAGTGCTCTTTTAAGCAAATGGTCTATTAAGCAAAAATGTAGTTCCACCTTGGAGTAGCAATGCAATATGCCACGTACTATTATGGGCCTGTCCTACTTAAGCGATATTTTAGGTGGCTGCAGGAGACTAGGCGGTCGCCAAAGGTCGCCACATGGTCGCCACATGTTCGTGGGTCGTCGCCGGGGAGTTGCCTTCATGGTCGTGAGTAGTTCCCGCATTCTGGGAACTAGTCACGGCCTCATTATGGTCACCGTGAATTTTTCAATGTTGAAAAATTAGCGGTGACCAGAATGAAGCTGTCATGGAGAGTAGCGAGAATTCTTGTGCCGTAGGTGAGTCGCCAGGAGGTCCTAGTCAGTTGCCAGGAGGTCGAAGGTTCTCGTAGGTTGTAGCCGGTGCTGACCGGTGAATTTCATTGACTCATTGGGGAAAAAAACGTAAGCAGTAGTTTTCAGAACCAAGGGTAACCGACCGGTAATGTTAATGTCCGACGAGCTTTACAGCCGTGTATCTCTGGGTTCTTAAAAGTTGTCTCCACTCCTTCTCCCCCACTTCTCTCCCCTCTTTTAAAGGACTTACGTGACCCTTCCCATACATTGTGCTTTCACTGTCTTCATTACAGTGACAACCTTCCTGTTAATCGTGGTGTGAGTCTCTATCACATTGGCTTTGCACCGTGTGAATTTCACTCAGACAGCACTCCCCCCCCGCTTGCCCTGCCCACCACCTGAATAACTGGCTGGTGAATGAAGCCATGTGTGTGTGTGTGTGTGTGTGTTCCACTCTGACAGTTGCCGGCAGTCGCCTGAAAAATCACCTAAGTGGGACAGGCCCATTACCCATAACCATCAAACACTTAGCTACAGGTTTCAACTGTGCCATTGAGCGGAAACAAAAAGTTTCTCCACAGGAAGCTGAAGAAAATTACTTCACATTTGGGCCATTCTCATGTAATTTCCTGGTGTCTAATTATGTTGTAGAATTGCCAGAAGTCTGGTTCAGATTGTCCCGTCTTTCAGTCATTAATGATGGCAGGAAACATAAGAGGGAAAATGTGGAAGTATTTGAAATCTTGCTCTGAGCTTCATTGTATTATAGCTAATTTGTCATCTTCTCGGGATTCTGTACCACTCTAGAACTGAGAACTAGTTGATCCAAATGAAAGTCCTGGATTTTTAACTTGCCTCATTGGTGCCATATTTTCAGTAACTCTTTCAGTATGGTCAAACTCACAAAGTACTAACTTGACTTGCTAACATCTAATGCAATTTAGATTGGATATTTTCAGTATTAGGCAATGTGCATCATTATATGAGCATCATATAAATTGCATGATTAAGAACATTAAGAACCTTGCTGTGGGTACATTACATTGGAATTATCTCCTAAAAATTGTTGTCTCACAATCTCTTACCAGTCTAAAAGCCTTCTCAGACTCTTTTGTTGGATCTACCACAAGGTGTAAAAATAAACTTCTTCGTAACTAGTATTCAAGGAATACAGGAAAAGTTCATTAATCACAATGAGCGTCCAGTAAGTTGCTGTATCTTTCAATACTTTATTAAACTACTACAGGTGTGCGGTGCAGAATGATTACATCATGGGCTGATTCAAAAATTTGAATGGCCCAGAATGAAGGATGGTGCAAAAAGTAGTGGATATTGCCTAGTCCGTGTTGTGTAGGAAGGAACAGCAAATGCTAGTTTATCCCAGAAATAGACACAAAGTGCTGGAGTAACTCAATGGGTGAGGCAGCATCTCTGGCGAAAGAGGATAATAATAATAATAATGGATGGGATTTATATAGCGCCTTTCTAATACTCAAGGCGCTTTACATCGCATTATTCATTCACTCCTCAGTCACACTTTGCCCTGTCCATCACAGGTTTTGACCTCCCCACAATCAAAGGGATCTACAGAAAGTGCTGACTCATAAAGGCAGCTAATATCGTTAAAGAATCACAACACCCTGGGCACATCTCTTCTTGCGGCAACCATCAGGTAGAAGGTACAGGAACTTGAGAACCATTACCTCCAGGCTATATAACAGGTTGTTCCCCTCAACCATCATGTTCTCTTATCAGTGTAGGAAGGAACTGCAGATGCTGGTTTACACTGAAGGACACACAATGCTGGAGTAACTCAGCGAAACAGGTAGCATCTTTGGAGAAAAGGAATAGGTGACGCTTCGGATCGAAACCCTTCTTCAGATTCATTTCGGGTCGAGACCCTACTTCAAACTTCTCTTCAGAGTTCTCTAATCACCCTGCACAATCCTACCTCAGTACTGAACCAGTATGGACTTTGCACAACTATGGTTGCCCTATATACTTTGGTTTTTGCATTATTTCAGTGTAAATTACTTAGAAGAACTAATAATTTATTATACTTTTATATTTTGTTGTTATTGTCTCTCATGTGCCTGTATAGCTGCGACAAATAGGAATAGGCATTGTTCAAGTACAAATCTGGCTCATCTGACAAATAAACACATTATTATTATTATTATTATTATTATTATTATTATTATTATTATTATTATTATCTATATTACTAAATCGCTGATCTTGACCGCTTTTGGCCCACTGTGCTGCGATTTCCGACAGATTTCCGTCATTTTTGGCCACCTCGCTCAGAACCCCCCTCCGCCTTACGGGTGCGGAGGATTTTTCCCATTGATGACAAATCGGAGAGATATTAATGTTTTTAAAAAATTCACCATTCTCTCTACTGCCCCTGCTGGAGGGAGGGGGAGGGACTATAAAACCAGGAAGTGGTGTGCCTCACACTCAAGGGTCACGTCTCTATGAGCTCTGAATAACACTGAACAAATGTTTACAAAACTGTGAGTACCCTTAATGTGGTTTGAAAATGAAAATATGGTTTGTTTGAAGTAATAAGGCACAGCCTGCAAATGGTTGTTTGGGTGCATTGGCTTGAAGTTGAAAGGCACTACTTACAGCAAATGGTGGCTTGGGAGCTTTGGCTTGAAGTTGAAAGACACTACTTACTGCAAATGATGGCTTGGGTGCTTTGGCTTGAAGTTGAAAGGCACTACTTACTGCAAATGATGGCTTGGGTGATTTGTCTTGAAGTTGAAAGGCACTTCTTACTGCAAATGGTGGCTTGGGTGCTTTGGCTTGAAGTTGAATTGCACTATTTACTGCAAATGGTGGCTTGGGAGCTTTTGTTTAAAGTTGAAAGGCACTACTTACTGCAAATGGTGGCTTGGGTGCTTTGGCTTGAAGTTGAAAGGCACTACTTACTGCAAATGGTGGCTTGCGTGCTTTGGCTTGGGTGCTTTTGCTTGAAGTTGAAAGGCAATACTAACTGCAAATGGTGGCTTGGGTGATTTGGCTTGAAGTTTAAAAAAATCACCATTCTCTCTGCTGCACCAGCTGGAGGGAGGGGGAGGGACTATAAAACCAGGAAGTGTTGTGCCTCACAGTCTCTGCAAGGTGGATGAAGCCAAGGGTCACGTCTCTATGAGCTCTGAATAACACTGAACAAATATCTACACAACTGTGAGTACCCTTAATGTGGTTTGAACATGAAAATATGGGTTGTTTGAAGTAAAAAGGCACAGCCTGCAAATGGTTGTTTGGGTGCTTTGGCTTGAAGTTGAAAGGCGCTTCTTACTGCAAATGGTGGCTTGGGTGTTTTGGCTTGAAGTTGAAAGGCACTACATACTGCAAAGGGTGGCTTGGGAGCTTTGGCTTGAAGTTGAAAGGCACTGCTTACTGCAAATGGTGGCGGGTGATTTGCTTGAAGTTGAAAGGCTCTAATTACTGCACATTGTGGATTTTGCTGCTTTGGCTTGAAATTGAAAGGCACTACTTACTGCAAATGGTGGCATGAAGTTGAAAGGCACTACTTACTGCAAATGGTGGCTTGGGTGCTATGACTTGAAGTTGAAAGGCACTACTTACTGCAAATGGTGGCTTGGGAGCTTTGGCTTGAAGTTGAAAGGCATTACTTACTGCACATGGTGGCTTGGGTGCTTTGGCTTGAAGTTGAAAGGCACTACTTAATGCAAATGGTGGCTTGGGTCCTTTGGCATGAAGTTGAAAGGCACTACTTACTGCAAATGGTGGCTTGGGTGCTTTGTCTTGAATGGTACTACTTACTGCAAATGGTGGCTTGGGTGCTTTGGCTTGAAGTTGACAGGCACTACTTACTGCAAATGGTGGCTTGGGTGCTTTGGCTTGAAGTTGAAAGGCATTACTTGCTGCAAATGGTGGCTTGGGTGCTTTGGCTTGAAGTTGAAAGGCACTACTTACTGCAAATGGTGGCGTGGGTGCATTGGCTTGAAGTTGAAAGGCACTACTTACTGCAAATGGTGGCATGAAGTTGAAAGGCACTATTTACTGCAAATGGCGGCTTGGGTGATTTGGCGTGAAGTTAAAAGGCACTACTGCAAATGCACTTACTTCCTGTTTGCACTGTATATTGATTTTAGATAAAACGCTACCACTTACTAGCAATGTTACAAAATTTTGAGATTTTAAAAATCAAGTCTGTAATTTATCCCATCAGATAAAGCATAAAAATAAGTTTAATTTGACACCTAATTCACTTTCATATCTCAAGTATTTAAAAAGTTATGGCCACTTTCATACTCGGAAATGAGCATCTTGTTCCCTATTGATTTTCTATGGACATAACAAAAAAGTTGTGATCGTGAACAGTCAAAAGCCCATAACTTTCTTAAAAATTAAGAGAACTGAATGAAATTTTCAGTTATCATAGATTGAAGCATTCTGAAACAAATATAAAATAATCTTACTTGGATGACCTAAAATTAAAGCATATAATTAGTTAGTTACCTAATTGTAGCTAATTTCAGACTTCAATTACTAGATCTAAACATCTATCCATTTCTTAATAAATGATTAACATTTTTAAATAGCCTAAATGTCCAAATAATATTCACAAATAATTCACAATAAAACATGATTTTTAAATCTCATTTACATTAATTTATAGGCCAAATGGAAGGAATTTAGTGTTCAATTGCTGTAAATAAATGTCCATTTAAATCAGCTTTCTAGTGGGTCCCTGTGGAACGCGCTGGTTTAGAACGTTCACATTGCAGTAGATTTGTGCCCCAAATGCCCAGAAAAATACTGCGCGATATAATGGGCCCAAATTGAGCTACTCGCAATATTAAACTTAGTATAAAGGGATCTTTAGAAGCCCTTTTTAATGTAAAAATATGCAGCATACCTTCTGCTATCTGCTTTATGAGACCCTGCGGTTGCTGGCGGTCGCGGGTTTAGAGATTGATTTTTAAACTACTATAACTATTATTCAAGGCCTTTAAACCTAATAATAGCTTTTGCGACGGGGTCTTCCAGCGATTTTTCGTTAATAATTAACTAGGCTGAACATCTTCGATTTGAACAGCCTAGAGAAAATCGCGTTTTAAACCCGCCCCCTCTAAACGGCGCCAAAATCGCGCACACCCGCAGCGGCAGATTTTCAAAGACGCTTCAGGTAGGCTTTGCAACATACCTACACTTACATCTGTGATTTATGGCCATCTTACTGAGTCCCCCCTCCGCTGAGCAGGTGCAGAGAATTCTTCCCATCAATGAAAAATAAAAGTGTTATTAGTGTTTAAAAAATGTTGAGAATCTCTCTCCTGTCAATCACGCCCTGAAAGCCACACCATTTCCGGTGGGAGGGGGAGGGGTTATGAAACCCGGAAGTGTGGGTGTGGCTCAGTCTGCATGATGGGGGAGGGAGAGGTCATGACTGTCTGAGCTGTGAATGAACTGAACACACTGAATGGCTACTGAACTGTGAGTTTGGTGTTTTGTGTGGTTTTATGGTGGTTTCACCCTGCATGAAATGGTATGAAGCTGCATTTGAATTTGGTGGCTTTGGACCCTGCTTGAAATGGAATGAAACTGCACTTGAATTTGGCGGCCTTGCATCCTGCTTGAAGTGGTATGACACTGCACTGAATTTGGTGGCCTTGCACCCTGCTGAAAGTGGTATGAAATTGCACTTGAATTTGGTGGCCTTGGATCCGGCTTGAAGTGGTATGAAACTGCACTTGAATTCGGTGGCCTTGCACCCTGCTTGAAGTGGTTGGAAACTGCACTTGAATTCGGTGGCCTTGCACCCTGCTCATAGTGGTAAGAAACTGCACTTGAATTTGGTGGCCTTACACCCTGCTTGAAATGCTAGGAACATGGATTTGAATTTGATGACCTTGCACCCTGCTTGAAATGGAATTTCAAGGAATAGTCATGAGTCAACTGCCGGCCCACCAGCCATGAGTGAGCTGCCAGCAGATCAGGCTTGAGGGACTGAGCTGCCACCTCAAGAACCCATACCAGCACTCCAGAAAGCCCCCCCACTGGCCACCAATATTGGAATTGGTGGAGAGGTGGAATATTGCGTCGGGGGACCAGCCCTCCCGTGTGAACATGGGACCCAACGGGTCCCACTTAGTCTAGTTATTATTATTATTATTATTATTATTATTATTATTATTATTGAGAATTAGTCTTTACCCAGCAACACTTTATCTAAGAGGGTCATACTGTATCTGCTAATCCTTGCAAACTAACTTCTGGAACTTGGGTTACTGCCATCGAAAATAACATAAGTTTCTATTGTATTCTTATAAAGATTGCACAACACCATGACTGGCTGATTTCTTACATGTTTAGCTCGTCTACATGTCTAACAGAAAATCAATGAAGGGAACAATAAATGAGGATCTGAACAAAGCAATCCTAGAAAGGTTTAATTAGCAAATAACTGAAGGCTTGCTGTGAAGGCTTACAGTGCAACACTGAAGGCTTACAGTGGCTTGCAAAAGTTTTCATACCCCTTGAACTTTTCCACATTTTGTCACGTTACAACCACGAACGTAAATGTATTTTATTGGGATTTTATGTAATAGACCAACACAAAGTGGTGCATAATTGTGAAGTGGAAGGAAAATGATACATGGTTTTCAAATTTTTTTACAAATAAAATACTGATGCGGCGTGAAGAAGAAAGGAAGAGGAGGAGCCACAGGGCTAGAGGGAGAGCTGAGAAGGGGAGGAGACAGTAAGGACTACCTGAAATTAAAGAAGTCAATGTTCATACCGCTGGGGTACAAACTGGCCAAGCGAAATATGAGGAATTACTCCTCCAATTTCCGGTGGTCCTCCCTCTGACCATGGAGGAGGCCCAGGACAGAAAGGTCGGATAACAAGTAATCCTCCGTCATTTTCGCCACCTCCAACGTGACCCCACCACTCGCCACATCTTCCCATCTCCCCCCCCCCCCCCCCCCCCCCCCCCGTCCATTTTCCACAGAGACCGCTCCCTCTGTAACTTCCTGGTCCATTCATCCCTTCCCACCAGAACCACCACCTCTCCAGGCACTTTCCCTTGTAACCGCAAGAAATGCTACACTTGTCGCTTTACCTCCCCCCTTGACTCCATTCAAGGACCCAAACAGTCTTTCCAGGTTCACAGAGGTTCACCTGCACCTCCTCCAACCTGATCTACATTGGTGAGACCAAGCGTAGGCCTGGCGATCGCTTCGCCGAACACCTCCGCTCGGTTCGCAATAACCAACCTGATCTCCTGTTGGCTCAGCACTTCAATTCCCCCTCCCATTCCGTATCTGACCTTTCTGTCCTGGTCCTCCTCCATGGCCAGAGTGAGGACCACTGGAAATTGGAGGAGCACACCTCATATTTCGCTTGGGCAGTTTATACTCCACCGGCATGAACATTGACTTCTCTAATTTCAGGTAGTCCTTACTGTCTCCTCCCCTTCTCAGCTCCCCCTCTAGCCCTCTGGCTCCTCCTCTTCCTTTCTTCTTCCCGCCCCCCACCCTCACAACAGTCTGAAGAAGGGTTTTGGCCCGACACGTTGCCTATTTCCTTCGCTCCATAGATGCTGCCTCACCCACTGAGTTTCTCCAGCATCTTTGTCGACCTTTGATTTTCCAGCATCTGCAGTTCCTTCTTAAATACTGTGTGCTAGACATGTGGTTTAGAGAGGGAAATGCAACTGGCTCAAACTTGACTGGCAAAACAAAAAAAATCACCCACATTTAGAGGAATTGAAACCTCTAATTTGTCATTACATTATTTCAGCCAGAAATTATGGTGGTTGGACGTTGCCATTTTTAAATAGTTTTCCATGATGTATGTTCCTTGTTTCAATGCACCTGTGATCAAAGGACATACCACAAAACATTGTGCTTTTAGTTCTCATCTACACAAATGTCTTCTCACATCAGAGAAATGGAAATATTTGATCAAATCTTTTACCACCAAATGTTACTTTTATGAACCAATCCATCGACCAGGTACTGATTGTATCTGTTCAAACGAATTATCAGTCTGGTTTGTTGCTGAACCATCTTAACGAGAGAGACCTTTTCAAAGGTCTTTGGTAGGTCACCATCTTGGATGGCAATTTATGATATTGCGAAAGTTTTGCATGCTCTGCAACCGATCATGCAGATCGGATCGTGGAATAAAATCAATGCATATGTACGGAGTGTTTACAAGTTGGTTACATTAGAAATTTCTGCAGCAGGCCCAATAGAAATTGTGCAGAAAATGCGAGGAGGTAAAAATGTTGATGTGTAAGACATTGAGGGAAGCTAGACATTGATTGTGCTGAAGATAGTCACAAAAAGCTGGAGTAACTCAGCGGGACAGGCAGCATCTCTGGAGAGAAAGAATGGGTAAAGACTGAAGAAGGGTCTCGACCTAAAATGTCACCCATTCCTTCTCTCCAGAGATGTTGCCTGCTTGTCCCGCTGAGTTACTCTAGTTTTATGTGTCTATCTTCGGTTTAAACCAGCATCTGCAGTTCCTTCCTACACATTGACTGTGCTGAATCAGGCTATGTGTTCTTTTCAGTCAATTTATTCCATGGTGTCCATGGTGAGACCACAGTGCTGAGTTGAAGTGAAGGAGAGGAGGAAGACCCAGTTCCCATAGTCTGGGATTTCTCACAGCTCAGCATTGCCTGGTAATGTAGGGCAACAGGATACCACAACGAGCCATAGAGTCTTACAGTTTGGAAACAGGCCCATCGGCCCAATTTTCCCAGACTGGCCAGGATGTCCCATATACACTAGTCCCACCTGCCTGTGTTTGGCCCATATCCCTTTCGTATCCATGAACCTGGATATGGTTGTATCTATGTACCTGTCTAAATGTTTTTTTTAATGTTGCGATAGTACCTGCCTCAGTTCCCTCCTCTGGCAGCTCGTTCCATACACCTACACCCTTTGTGGAAACCTATGTCCTCTGGTTCTTGATTCCTCTACTCTCGGCAAGAGACTCTGTGCATCCACCCGATCTATTTCCCTCATAATTTTATACACCTCTGTAAGATCACCCCTCAAGCTCCTGTGCACCAAGAAATAGTCCAAGCCTGCTCAACGTCTTCCTATGTCTCAGGCCCTCAAGTCCTGGCAACTTCCATGTAAATCTTTTCTGTACCCTTTCTAGCTTGACACCATCTTTCCAACATCATGGTGTCCAGAACTGAACACAATACTCCAAATGCAGCCTCACCAATACCTTATACAATTGCAACATAACCTCTTAAGTTCTATACTCAATGCTCTGACTGATGAAGGGCAATGGGCCAAAAGCCTTTTTGACCACCCTATCTACCTACGGCTCCACCTTCACGGAACTCTTAGATCCCTCTGTTCTCCTACACTACCAGAGCCCCACCGTTCACTGTGTAGGTTCTGCACATGTTAGTGTTCCCAAAATGCCACATCTCATATTTCTCTGTGTTAAATCCTATCAACCATTCCTCAGCCCACCTGCCCAACCGATCAAGATCCTGCAGCAATATTTGACAACCATCTTCACTATCCTCAATACCACCCACTTTTGTGTCACCTGTAAACTTCTAATCATGCCATGTACGTTCTCATCCAAATCATTGATATAGATGACAAACAACAATGGGCCCAGCACCGAACCCTGGCACAACACTCGTCACAGGTCTACAGTCTGAAAAGCAACCTTCTGCCACAACCTTGATTGAAAAAATTATTTCCACTTGTGCTACATAAAAGTGAAAAATGTAAAGCCAATTAATGAAACAGACATGAATGAGTATATTAATAAACTATAAAGTCAGTTTTTGTACAATACTTTTGTTGCTATTTAATGTGATTTGTATTTTCTTTTGCATTGTCCTGACAGTAACTTGTTTCACGCTCCTCTCATCCATAACTGTTAACCCATAAATCACTGGTTAAATAGATACTATGCAGATACATTTTCCTGCATCAGTGCAGAACAATTGTGGAGCATTCTTCTCAAATTTGTCAGCTGGCAGAAAAGTATTTCCACCTTCATCGACTTCATGATGGCATGTGCAGGCTGTGAGGTTAACCAGTGAGTCAGAAACTGAACCAATCTCAATGCAGACTGGTGTCCAGCAAAGTTGAATCATTATCTAGATAATGTCCTCAGCCTATCTCATAGCAGTGCTGCACCTTATCTACAAAAAGGTCTGTTGGGATGGAGCTAATCTACAGGACAAATGAGAAACCTTGGCTCCAGAGCCGTGGTCATGCCAACCTCAGTCAATGAATTGCAATCAGCAGTCAATGCCTCTGTGTGTGCACCTTTGGAGGCTAAGCTCCAAGTCATCATCGACTTCTTCACTGAAGTATTGTAAAGGATAGGCCTTATGTTCAACAACTGCAAAACAAAGATACTCTACCAACAACTGTCCAAAAACTGCAATAATTCATGCTGGAACTCTGGAAAATATAGACCACTTCCCATGTTTCCAGCACTATATCTCAGAGAAGATTGATATTAATATCAACATTCAAAATATGATTTGATTGAGCCAATATAACCTAGAGCCTACTGAAAAAATGAGTGCTTGAATATGGAGATTTCAAATCTGGCACAAAGTTCATGGATTACCTTGTAACAGTGACCAATGCACATCTGTATTTTTCCAAGATTACCCACAGATTCTTTGACTATTTTAAGGCAGAGGTAAAAAGATTCTTGAGAAGCAAAGGGGTGAAAGGTTAGTGGATGAATGGGAATGTGTCATTAAGGTTACAATCAGAATGTATCATAGGAGCACAGACATGTACGGTACAGAAATTAGCTTTATTGCCCACCCTGTTCATGTCAACAGTGATGCCAATCTACATGAATCCTATTTGGCAGCATTAAGCCCAAATTGACCCGTGCCATTCCTATCCAGGTACAGTTTTTAAACATTGCAATTGAATGAACTTGTCCAGTGAGGAGCAGGCTCGACATCTACTATCATTCTCCTAGTACATTTGTTTATATGTGCAGTAGTAGCGCAGAGCATTGGACAGGACACCAGCTGTGTCTCCTCCAAATCTTTTACAACCATTGGCAGAATATACACCAAGGTCAGCGGCCTCTCCCAGCCAACATCACCTACAATGAAGTTGGAGTCGCATGCAGGTGGCTCCACTGGATATGTCACATCGTTCCTATGCCCAACGCTAAATGCTTGACACAGAAACTCTAATCCCAGCTCTGTCACTCTGCGGGATGAACAGATGGAAAGTAGAAGCAATAAAATCATGACTGACGTGTTTTAAAGTAACTTACACAACTGGCAGTTTTGAGTACTTTAAGGTATAGCTAATCTTTAAACTAGGACTGCAGAAAGTTAATGTTATGGCTTGGAATATACATTTAATGCAACGCATAGAAAAATACTAAATATACCTGGTACCTTAACATGCCTTTCAAAAACATCAAAACTGAAACAGCTTAAATTCACAATCAACTACAATTGCTGATGTTGATACCATGAACAATGGCTCATTTCAATCCTTTCTGCAGGCAACTTCCTTATTGTGCAACATTTTGTAATCAGCACAACACAAATCGCAGAAGTAAAGATAATTATTGTACCTTTTACACCTTGTCCCCAGATGAGAATGGAAAGACATTTTTGAATGCAGCATGATAAAATTTGAGAACATCTCACTTCTTCTTCTTCTTGCATAAGGTGTGCACAGCCTAAAGTTGTATAACCATATAACCATATAACAATTACAGCACGGAAACAGGCCATCTCGGCCCTACAAGTCCGCGCCGAACAATTTTTTTTCCCCTTAGTCCCACCTGCCTGCACTCATACCATAACCCTCCATTCCCTTCTCATCCATATGCCTATCCAATTTTATATGCAACCATTGCATATGCAAATAAGCTACTGATCACTGTCCATATTGTACGACAACTTGTTCTATTTGATCATATTTGATTGTGCACACCGGGTTGATTGCATTCGTCGAAACAGGGCGGGCCACGTGAAGGTTGCGATCTTCCACCCCATCTCACTTCTTCATTAGACCACAGTCAAAGAGCGATAGAGATTTTAAAAATATATATTAATGAACTGCACAATATTGACAGGAATGCCAGCTTTAATTGATACGTTTAACTGCAGAGATTAAATTTGAATGTTGATGCAAATAAGCTACTGATCACTGTCCATATTGTAAAGTGTAAGCACATTTGTTAGGAATGTTGATGGATGACAGGATTGAGAAAAGGTGGGAAATGAGAAAGAAGTGGTGAAATAGAGGGAAAGGTGAGGAAAGGCAAAGGTAGGAGTGGAGGGAGACGAAGGAAACAGGAGAAAAATCAGCAACAAATGTGTAATTGGCAGCAGATTATAAACTGTGACAAGGTGGGGAAAGGATTGTTCAGTTCAGTTCAGTTTTGTTTATTGTCACGTGTACCTAGGTACAGTGAAAAGCGTTTGTTGCTGGCTCTCCAGCCAACGAAAAGACTAGACATGATTACAATCATTCATAGTGTACATATGCATGATATGGAATAACATTTAGTGCAAGGTAAAGCCAGTAAAGTCTGACCAAAGATACTCCGAGGGTCTCTGATAAGCTAGATAGTAGTTCAGGACTGCTCTCTGGTTGCGGTAGGATTCTTCATTTGCCTGATAACAGCTGGGAAGAAACTGTCCCTGAATCTGGAGGTCTGCGTTTTCATACTTGTATACATTTTGCCCAATTGGAGAGGGAAGAAGATGGAGTGTCCAGGGTGTGACTCGCCCATGATTTTGCTGCTGGCCTTGCCAAGGCAACATGAGATATAAATGGAATCAATGGAAGGGAGACTCAAAATCTGGAGTAACTCAGCGGGACAGGCATCATCTCTGAAGAGAAGGAATGGGTGATGTTTCGGGTCGAAATTGGTTTGTGTGATGGTCTGGGCTGCATCCACAATTCGCTGCAATTTCTTGTGGTCTTGGATGGAGCTGTTCCCCAACTATGCTATGATGCATCCCATTAAAATGCTTTCTATGGCGCATCTGTAGAAGTTGGTGAGGGTTGTTGGGGATATGCCGAACTTCCTAAGCCTTCTTAGGAAGTGGAGGCGTTGGTGTGTTTTCTTGGTTGTTCCTTCTATACGGGAAGTCCAGGAGAAGTTATTGGTGATATTTCCACCAAGAAATTTGAAGTTTTCAACCATCTCTATATTGGTGCCGTCAATGCAAACTGGGCTATGTGTACTGCTTCGCTTCCTGAAGTCGATCACTATGCCCTTTGTCTTGCTAACATTGAAAGGTTGTCAAGAGTGAAGTGCCAAGAGTGTGTTATTTTCATATGTCCCAGATAGAACAATGACATTCTTACTTGCTGCAGCACAACAGAATATGTAAATAGAGTATACTGTAAACAATATAATGAACAAGAGGAAAAAATTCAGTGTGTATATATACACACATACAAACAAATATATATATTTACACATGCACTCACACAAAGTGCACACAAAAAAAAAACAATAATAGTGCAATAATAACAATAATAGTCTGTGTAGTTCAGAGCTTATTTGAGGTTGTAGTGTTTAATAGACTGATGGCTGTCGGGAAGAAGCTGTTCCCCAACCTAGGTGTAACAGTTTTCAGGCTCCTGTACCTTCTTCCCGATGGCAGGAATGAAATGAGTGTATGGCCAGGGTGGTGTGGGTCTCCGATGATGTTGGCTGCTTTTTTGAGGCAGCGACTCTGGTAAATTCCTTCGATGGTGGGGAGGTTAGAACTGGTGATGGATGGGGCATTGTTTACAACTTTTTGCAGTCTTTTTCGCTCCTGGGCATTCAAGTTGCCAAACCTGGCTGTGATGCAACCAGTCAATGTGCTCTCTACTGTATACCTGTAGAGGTTCAAGAGAATTCTCTCTGACATGTCAAATCTCCATAATCTTTTTAGGAAGTAGAAGCGCTGATGTGCTTTCTTTATAGTTGCATCAGTGTGCTGGGTCCAGGAAAGATCTTTGGAAATATGCAAGCCCACGAATTTGAAGTTTTTGACTGTCTCCATCATATAAAGAGGATTGTGGGTCCTCATCCTTCCACTTCCAAAGTCCACCGTTCATTGGTTTTACTGATATTGAGACACAGGTTGTTGTGTTGGTCAATCGGTCAATCTCACTTCTATACTCTGACACGAGGTTCTCAATCTCCCACCTCAATACCATTCAATATCTTCAAGGGGAATGGAAGTGAGAGGATGAAAAGGGACATTGTTGAGATCAGGTGAATAACAAGGGGGAGAAGTAAACATTGGGAGATCTCAATGCGGACAGGGAGGGAATGACTTTCAGGTGATAGCTATGTTCTGGAGGAACAGTTAATCTGACAACCCAAATATGCATTACAAACAAAAGAGTACACAGAGATTCCATAATTGAATCTTTACATTGGGAGGAGTTTACTGCAATTTCACTTCCTCGGGATGAGAAGTTATCACAGTTGTGCCAAAGGAAAAAGAGCTGAGGACAGGTAGAGGATCCATGATAGAGACAGAGGTTTAGAGGGTTTAAAACAATGCTGGTGGTTTAGAGAGTTTAAAACAATGCTGTTTATTTATTTCCTGTTGGATTGTGATTCTTGATAGACAAATCTGATTTTATTTAATTTTTTAATTTTCATCAGGCTAAAAATCTTAAATGCAACAAATCAAGGAATAAAATAATCCTACTGACTGTGAACATCAATTGGTCAAATCTTTGAACTGCATTCAAGCTTACCAGGACTGTTTACACAAATATTAAAAAATTCTAATTAGAATAGACATTGACTCAATAATATTAACATGTGTGCTTCATGCTTGGACACCACTGATTTCATTACATTTGTTTTGATGGTTGTATATTTGTCCACCATCTATTATCTGTTAAACTGAAAATCCCTCCAACCAAACATTGGGAAGACCAATTGCATTGTACTCAGCTCCAGCCACAAACTCCATTCTCCTGCTGTCACCTTCATTTTTTCCTCCAAAAACTATATGGTGTTTTCCAACCAGATAGTTGGAAACCTTGGGTGTCCTTTCTGAATCTGACCTAAGCTTCAGGTAATTTATTTGGTCCATCTCCCCCTCCACTTGGAAGTGAAACTCATCCAAAATGTTGTTAATGCTGCCTTAACTTGCACCCTGCATGTTCACCTATAATAAGTGTACTTCCAACCTTGATTTTCATGCTGGAAGATTGTACCTTGATGTTAAACTTCATGTCCTTGTTTTAAGCTCCCTCTGTAATTTCACACATTTCTCTCCGTGTAATTTCTCCTTCATTTTAAGGCAGAGATAGAAAGATTCTTGGTTTGTACGGGTCTCAGGGGTTATGGGGAGAAGGCAGGTGATTTGGGTTAAGAGGGGAAGATAATTGAATGGCAAAGTAGACTTGATGGGCTGAATGACCTCATTCTACTCCGATCACTTAAGAACTTCAAGTTGTCCTTATTATTTCAATTTTAGACTTTACATTCCCTGACTTTAACCACTTCTCTAGTGGTCTTCACCTCATAGCTGCCACAAGGAACTGTGCATGCTGGAATCTTGAGTGAAACACAAAATGCTGGAGTAACTCAACGGGTCAGGCAACATATGTGGAAGAATTGGTAGGCAATGTTTTATTCAGTCTGAAGAAGAGTCCTGACCACCTATCTATTACTTCGGATGATACACCCTATTACTGCTTTCCTCACCTCTTCTAAAGGTATATAATGAAAAACTTACCTATTTGAATTTCTGTTTGTGTTGTAGCAGAGACCACAATTTAGTCTCTTGAATATTTGCCTGCTCTGAAGTAAAGATGTCCAATGAACCATTTTTTTTCTCTTTCCACCTAGTCTTTTAAATCTTTTAACTACTTATTTTATTCTTTTGAGAAAACCTGAAATGAATCCATAATTACCAAATATACACACTGTACATTCCAATCTTACTTACTCAATGGGTAAAGAAGCCTTCCCTCGCATCTCTTGCAATTCCTTTACATTTTTGTTTTGGTGTTCAGTTTTTCATTTGATATGTACTTGATATATGTTCAATATGTTTTGCGATTTTGAAAGTGGAGAACTCATCATTGAGTTGAATTTGAAGTAGACAAAAAAAGCTGGAGAAACTTAGCGGCTGAGGCAGCATCTATGGAGTGAAGGAATAGTCGACATTTCTTCAGACTGATGTCGGGGGGTGGGGGTCGGGAAAAAGAAAGGAAGAGGCGGAGACAGCAGGCTGTGGAAGAGCTGGGAAGGGGAGGGGAAGGAGGGAGAAAGCAAAGATTACCTGAAATTGGAGGTTAAACTACCCAAGTGAAATATGAGGTGCTGCTCCTCCAATTTGCAGTGGGACTCACTCTGGCCATGGAGGAGGCCCAGGACAGAAAGGCCAGATTCGGAATGGGAGGAGGAGTTGAAGTGCTGAGTCACCGGGAGATCAGGTTGGTTATTGCGAACTGAGAGGAGGTGTTGGGCAAAGCGATCACCAAGCCTGAGCTTGGTCTCACTGAGGTAGAGCAGTTGACACTTAGAACAGCAGAGGCAATAGATGAGGTCGGCAGAGGTGCAGGTGAACCTCTGCCTCACTTGGAAACGAAAAGTCAACCGACCCGAAACATCGCCTATTCCATTGCTCCATAGATGCTGCTTCACCCGCTGAGTTTCTCCAGCATTTTTTTGTCTACCTTCGATTTTTCCAGCATCTGTAGTTCTTTCTTAAACAGTGAGTTGAATTCGTGTAGCTTTCTTTTGGGTTATTTTTGTCAAATCATTGTACACATCTACTATGTATAAAACCCTCCCAAACTATTTGCACTACATTTTTTAAAATCTTTGAATTATATTACTTTTTTAGCATTGTTCTCTGATTTCATAAGTTGCAGTTTATTTTAGTGCTGTCTTTCTGTGTGTCCATGTGTGTTTTTCAAAGCGCCAGTGTGTTTACAGAAAATTGTTTCGCAAATCTTTGTTCTGTATTTGCAAACAAAACCGCATGATGGCATAATTTGGTTCTCAATTATACCCTTCGCGTCACTAAATTACTCCCAGGCGCTGCGGCTCATTGCAATTATGCAAATTACTTGGGAGTAGTTTGCAAACAGAAGTTTTGCAATTTCTTTAAAAAAATACGTTGCCCATTTAAAACAGAACCAAACTACTAAACGCCGAATACGAAATTATTATATAACTGTGCAACATCGCTAGCCCATTTAATAAATATCATGTGTTAGATTAAATTTCATCATGGGATCATGGAAAGTTTGCAAGTTTTTGCGCGATTGATAAAACATAAACACAGCAGACTTTATTTGCGCCACCAGGAAAAGAACTGGAGGAACTTCGACTAGTTTCCTTCGCAGACTGCTCCCCCCCCCACTTCTCCTCAAGTCCTTTGCAAAACAAGCCTTTCGGTCGGAACAGTGCAGCCTGTGGCTGGCGCCTGCTGCCGTCAATCACTTCGTTGGCAGTCAGCGGGCGGGCACTGAGGAAGAAAGGGGAGGAGCGCAAAGACCGCTCCCACCCCCTGCCACCTCCGTTCCCTTCCCTTCCTTCGTCCCAGCTCGGCCAGCCGATCGCGGGGTCAATGTTGGGATTGTTGCTATTGCATCCTCTCCACTGATCGGCCCCGGAGTGTGTAGCAACAGCAGGTTTGCAGCTGGATCGTTTTTCTCACCCCCATCGAATGGACGGCGCCGCCTGCGGATAGCGAGCCAGGAAGGAGAGGACTGGAGTGGAGAGCGGAGCACCGCCAGCAGCCATGGGTGAGGGCACGGGAGCTGCAGGGGAGGAGGTCCCGGGGCGCGAGGCGAGTTCCTGGGGACCGGGAACAATGCGGGGTGCGGGCTCGTGCTTTGCGCGCTCCAGGTGAAGCCTGACCTGCTTTCCCAGGTAATGGGAGCAGTGGCAGTCCCACCCCACAGCCCAGACGCTGAATTATTCACAGCCTGCTTGCTGCACCTCGCCCGCTGCTGCTCTTCCAGCAACTGATCCAACGGCAAGAAACTCTGCCCTCCCACGTCTATCTATCCCTGCCACTTTCCCAGTGTTTTTTTTTAACTCTCTGTCTGCTCCAGGACATTTCCCCCCCCTTGGCGTTTTGGAGATGTCGCCAAACTCCTAGAAGAGGCGGCCACAACGTTTGGACAAATAGTTTAAATGCAAACGGGGCGGTGGAGTCTCGCTGGAGGAAGGGGGAAGGCTTGGCTAATCAGGGAGTGAAGTGGACGGATTTCCGGTGGAATTTACTTATTTTGCTTCAGTAATTGTCTCGAATCTAACTTTTATTTGACCTTCAGTTCATTTTTTTCATGCTGCAGTAATAATGGAGTTTCCCTGTTAATGATCTACCTGGGTAAGAAATAGTTGTAGACTGCGCCACAGTTGAGTCATCTTAGAAGGGAATGGCCAAATAATTCCTCAACCTGGTCGAACTATTTACTTCCCATGACATGCCTACTACATCTGTGCAGCTGTAAAAGTGCAATGAATGAAAAGCCCCAATCAAATGGATGAGTGGCAGTGGTTAGACATGTAAAATTTGGATAGGCAGTATCTAATGATATCACAGAGTTACACAGTAACTTTCAGCCCATTTGTGTCCATCCCAGTCTGTATACACAAGTCCAATTTTCCAGCCCTCAATCTGTAGAAACAAGGAACTGCAGATGCTGGTTTATACCAAAGATATAAAGTGCTTTTTCAGACCCTTCTTCAGACTGTTGCCTTTAATGTCAAGGGTTTCAAGTGCTAGGCTAAATACTGCTTAAACCTTTCCCCAATGTTTCAGGAATATCAAACTGGGATCAATTAACGATAGACAATGGTGGCCTGGCTTTAGATTCAGACTTTAATCTGGCCGATGGACTATTTAAATTTTCTGTATGTTCCTCCTTTCATATTGAAAAATGTTCAAAGGACTCTTAAGTGCTTTGAGTAGAGAATGGAAGCTAAATAGGAGTAAAAAGGTATGACTGGATTGGTCGAAGCATTAATGCATGGAAGGCTCTTGTGTAGTTGTAGGAGCAATTTGACAGAATCTCATGAGTTGATGAGTCAGCTGAGAAGACATGAGGCCACAAATGATTGTTATTTGAAAAAGAGTGGTTGACCGCTGAGACTTTACGACATGGGTGACTGGTGCAAGGAAGATATATTCCTGATAACTGCTAATAAAATGGAAGAATAGAATTTCAGGCATAAAACCTAGCGTTGAGCTGCTCAGCAGCTGGAATTCCTCTCCAGAAAGCTGGAACACAAATGAGTAAAACAAAGTGTACTCAAATGCATTTCACAATCCAAACAAAGTGATGCTATGGAAATCAGGTTATGCAATTACTGTTTTTGATTTGATGCTGTTCATGGGATTAATAGCTGAATAATGTTTTCAGTTACATTGTCATCCTTGTTTTCTGCGTGATCAGATTGATTTGCTTCCCATCCTTTTGAGAATATTGAAGGACAAAGGCTAATGTACTTTAAAGCTGTTTGACAGGACATAAATAAATTTGTGCTGTGTTCCTGCTTTGCATACATATTGTAAATGGACTGATGTGCATCTCAAGTGTAAATGGTGTTTCATCTCATAGTTTGCATCATGGTTGGGAGTGTTTATGATGCGAAAGTTTTTGGAAGAAATCTATTGATTCATTTTTCTTCCTTGCATCGTTTTTGCTGGGGTAATGTACTTTTTAACCCTGACTAAGATTCCATACACTTTAAAATAAAACTGCTCTTGTAGCAAAAAAGACAGATGGTTCAATATAATGTGCAATATGTTTTCATTTATGCAATCGATCCCTCAGTATGTAGCAATTTTGATAGAAAGTAATGCAAAATTAACATAGGTTCGAAGGGCGTCTTGTGCGTATTTGTTTAATGTAGAAGCAGTGTGTTTCCTTTAAGCATAAACAAAGCATTCAGTCAAGGTAGTTCTGAGTCTCCATCCATCGATCCTTTCTGACATGACAGTACTTAACAGATGGGTCAATAAGTTCAAAGAGTAAATATCTAGCTGAGTATATGTGTAGAAATTTGAACTTTAAAGTTTTTGTTCAATGCTGACAAAATGATCCCAAATGAAATTTGGTGAAATTAAATAAGAGAAGAAAATTTGATATCTGATTTTAATTACGATGATATACAATTTGGTGGATTCCTTCTAGTGTGGTTCTTTGACGTACTGGTGGACT
The DNA here is from genome assembly GCF_010909765.2 of Amblyraja radiata. Lineage (NCBI taxonomy): Eukaryota > Metazoa > Chordata > Chondrichthyes > Rajiformes > Rajidae > Amblyraja > Amblyraja radiata. The sequence continues at coordinate 57,447,032 of NC_045960.1, forward strand.
GCCTTCAGTATATATACTTCCTATTTATTAGATGATGGCTATAAGCTTTGCTTAAGATTTGAATGGGCTATAATAGTTCATGGATACTTCTCTCTAAAACATTGAATGCTGAATTGTAACAAGCGCTGTTTTTCAGAGACATTAATTGGAAGTCCTGCTGTCCATTGGATACAAGATCAATAGAGTTCTCAGTGTTTAAAACAATGTTTATTTTTTTTGACTGACATAAAACTAATTTATTTGTTTCTTTATCACACTGCTGTTTGCATGACTTAGCAACAATATTTATATTCTTTGGCATATGTGAGATCAACAGTTAATATTGGGTTAATGACATTTATGTTGCTCTTTTTATTTACAGTTTAAAAGTTGTTTATAAACATTCTTTACAAATCTTTATGATCTAACCCAACATCATACATAATTAATATTATTATTGATTATTTATGTCTGTTTTTATATATAGGCTTGCTGCTCTCACAATTAACCAACATTTCTATTCAATTACTGAAAACCATGGTGAATTCTGTTTAAATAAATCTTGCAATGATTATCTATTTCTCAGTCATTGAATCAACAGTTCACAAAAACTTAGATTTTCCACATTTTGATCAGATCTATTTGAAACTAACTGAAGCATTTTGATTCAACAATGGAAATTAAATTTCTTCTCACTCAGTTACCCCTATTGTTTTCTTTGCTTGATCTAGTCTATGCTGTCTATATCAGATTGTTTTCCTTCTACTATCATGTGGCATAATGTACTCAAGAAATGCTCGTACTTGCGTTTTGCATTGCTTTGCCTGCCTCTGTCTAATATGTTGTTCGCTGCTGATCTGTTGCGTATTGATACTGCATTTATTTTTCATTCGGACTTGGTTGATTTAGTTCAATTGTGGCTGTCTTGATGATTTTCACAATTGAGCATTGCTGTTGCTTTGTCTACTTGCACACATTTACTATTATTCGGGGCCTCTGCGAGATCGCATCTGGAATATTGTGTACAGGTCTGATCTCTTCCATATAATGAAAATACGTGAGGTAGGGAGATTTACTAGATTGTTTCCAAGGATTGGTGGGGGCTTTGTGTTTTAAGGAGATGTGTCGCAGACAGGGCCTACACTCACTCTAGTTAAAAAGAACGAGGTAACCTCATCAAAACAAACAAGATTCCTGTTTCATGAGAAAATCAATGCAGGAATGATGTATCTTCTGGCAGGAATGCCTGGAACCCAGGCGTGTCTCAAAATAAAGGCTTTTCTGTTTAGTACAGAGGTGAAAATTCTTGCCATAGAGGGAGTACAGAGAAGGTTCACCAGATTGATTCCTGGGATGGCAGGACTTTCATATGAAGAAAGACTGGATAGACTCAGTTTGTACACGCTGGAATTCAGAAGATTGAGGGGGGATCTTATAGAAACGTACAAAATTCTTAAGGGGTTGAACAGGCTAGATGCAGGAAGATTATTCCCGATGTTGGGGAAGTCCAGAACTAGGGATCACAGTTTAAGTATAAGAGGGAAGTCTTTTAGGACCGAGATGAGAAAATCATTTTTTACACAGAGAGTGGTGAATCTGTGGAATTCTCTGCCACAGAAGGTAGTTGAGGCCAGTTCATTGGCGATATTTAAGAGGGAGTTAGATGTGGCCCGTGGCTAAAGGGATCAGGGGGTATGGAGAGTAGGCAGGGATGGGATACTGAGTTGGATGATCAGCCATGATCATATCAAATGGCGGTGCAGGCTCGAAGGGCCGAATGGCCTACTCCTGCACCTATTTTCTATGTTTCTATGAAAATAAATTCTTGATCATGAGGATAGTGAAACTTGGTAATCCTCCACCCAAGAAGGTTATGGAGGATTAGTCATTGAATATATTTCAGATAGAGATCCAAGGAGCTTGGATATTAAGGGCATTGCCATTACAGTCTGGCATACTGACTTCTATTGTGCTCTGAAGAGGCTCTTGACCTGAAACATCTATTACTTTTCTCCAGTGATAGTTACTCCAGCATTTTGTCTTTCTCCGGTTTAAACCAGCATCTACAGTTCCTCCCAACACATTCTATTGTGCTGAGGCCAGCTGTCTGCTTGACACCTCACATTAACTCCTTGACTATGACCCTATTGACAAACACAAGACCACCATCTCCCAAACCATCACAGATCATATCACTTCCAGTGGTCTCCCTCCACTAGCTCTTTGTAGTTCTAAAAGCCTGCATTGTCCATTTTCTGTTTCCTTCCCAAAATCCACAAATGGGACTACCCTGGGTAGCTTATTATTTCTGCTTCCTTCTACCTCAACAATCTCATCAAATACCTCCATTATATCCTTTAAATCCTTGTCCAGTCCCTTCCTGTCTACGTCTGGGATACTTCACACACTCGTCACAACTCCAATAAGTTCCAATTCCTTTGTAGCCATTTTGTAATCTTTACCAATGTTACCTAGTTTCCGTGCACCTCCGTTCCCCGTCCGGAAGGCCTTGGTGCCCTCCTGTTCTTATTTGTACAAAGATCCAATTGGTTCCCCTCTACTAACATTACTCCACCTGGTGGAATTTGCACTCACCCTCAACAACTATTTTGATGACACTCACTTTGTTTCAAGTTTTAGCCCACTTCTTTCCCCTCACTTCAGTTTCTTTCCACCAATATCTCTCCCTCTGGTTTTCCATTTCACACTTTAATTTCAAGTAGGATGGCATGGTGGTGCAGCGGTAGAGTTGCTGCCTTGCATCGCTAGAGACCCGGGTTCGTTTGTGACAATGGGTGCTGTATGTACAGATTTTGTTCATTCTCCCTGTGACCTGAGTGGGTTTTCTCTGGGAGCTCTGGTTTCCTTTCCTCCTGGACTCCAAAGATTGGCAAATATTGTAAAATTGTCCCAAGTGTGTGTCGGATAGTGCGTGTTGCGGTGATCACTTGTCAGCGTGGACTCGGTGGGCCGAAGGGCCTGTTTCAAATGCACCCCTGTATCATTTCCCAACTTTTTCCCAGCTACATCATGCTAAGGCTGCATCCATGCAGAGCTTGGTGATTTTATCAACCATATAACTAACATCTCTGTCCTTAAATTCAATTGGACTTTCTTTGACACCTCTCCCCCCTTTCTCAATCTCTGTTTCAAACACAGGGGACAGACAACCTTGTGACATCCACTGCAAGCCCACTAACTCCCACAGCTACCTAGATTCCACCTCTTCCCAACCTGCCTCTTGCAAGGGCACCATCCTTTACTCTCATTTTCTCAGATTCCGTTGTATCTGCACCCAAGATGAGGCTTTCCACTCTTGTGCATCAGAGAAATCCTTTCTTTAAACCTGGTTCCCCTTGCTGTTGTGGACGGAGCTCCCATGCATGTCTTCTGTGTCCTGCCGTTCTGCATACTTCCATCACCAGATGAAAAGAGGACACATGTTGCATCTTCTCATGACCACCTATTTCTTCTTTCTGCAGAGACTACTCTCTCCACAACATTTTGGTTTACTCACCACCTCCCCCCCCCCCCCCCAACCCCTGTTGCCCTATTTATTTCCCCTCCTCTTTGTGCTCATCTCTTATCCCTCCCATTCGAGTCTCCCATTTTTCTTTTACCCCACCTCTTTCACCTCCCCTCAGTTTCATTCCTCCCATATCCCTCCCTCTGGCTTTACATTTCACACTTTCTTTTCTTTCCTTATCTGAAATCCCTTTATCTCTTTTTCAACTCTAGCATTTGTCACTATCTCCACTCACTTGCCAATCATTTCTCCTCGCCTTTAACCACTTGTCACCCTCTAGGTCCTGCACATGTACACACCTTTTTCCAGATTTCTCTGTTCTACTCTTATCTAGAGCCGGATTTACCACGAGGCTTCATAGGCTGAAGCCTAGGGCTTCAAAACCTAGGAGTCCTCCGGCCAAGGCAGGACACCTGCCATTCAACTCTGAGCGGGGCCCCCCTCTCTCTCTCTCTCTCTCTCTCTCTCTCTGTCACTCTCCGTCTCCGCCCGCCATCCGTGTCCGGGCCACCGCTTCTCCGCTCTCCGCTCGCTCCTCATCCGCCGGCACGGCCGGCCGCCTTGCACATGCACACTGCTACGGCCAGCACATCCTCCCTCTGCACATGCTCACAACCACGGCCAGCACATCATTGGCCGCCCTGCGCATGCGCACTGCCACGGCAACTGGTCGGTGCTGGGCACTTTCTCCCTTGCTTTGAATTGTGGGAGATCTGGCCGCCATTGCTGTCCGGTTGCTGCCTTGCCGCGGCCGCTGAAAACCAATGCAGAATCACTCCCTGGAGCTGGAGTAACTCTCTGGAGTAACTCTTGCTTCTGGTTTCCTGGTCCTCCAAAAATATTCTAAATGGAATGTAAACTGAACTGAACTCCAAACTCTGAACAATAACAGCCTATTGCATTTTATTTGTTTATTTATTGTGTATATATATGGTATATGGTATATAAACACAGTGAACCTTTATCTCCTGTTCTGTATTATGTTTACATATTCTGTTGTGCTGCAGCAAGCAAGAATTTCATTGTCCTATCTGGGACATGACAAAACTCTCTTGCCTCTTGACTTGGACTTGAGCAAAAAAGGGTTCTTGGGGGAAAAAAGAGCTACCTTAAATTTATGGAGGGAAGGAAATGGGCAACTTTTCGGCTCGAAACGTTGCCTTTTTCCTTCGCTCCATAGATGCTGCCTCACCTGCTGAGTTTCTCCAGCATTTTTGTCTACCTTTGATTTTCCAGCATTTGCAGTTCCTTCTTAAACAACTACCTTAAATTTAGTTGTGTTTGGTTAGGTAACTATGTACCCAAGGGGAGGAGAAAGCAGGGACTACCTGAAATTGTAGAAATCAATGTTCATATTGCTGGTGTGTAAACTGCCCAAACAAAATATGAGATGCTGCTTCTCCAATTTACAGTGGGCCTCACTCTGGCCATGGAAGAGGCCCAGGACAGAAAGGTCGGATTCGGAATGGGAGGGGGGGTTGAAGTGCTGAGCCACCGGGAGATCAGGTTGGTTATTGCAAACCGAGCGGAGGTGTTGGGCGAAGCGATCGCCAAGCCTCCGCTTGGTCTCACCGATGTAGAGCAGCTGACACCCAGAGCAGCGGATGCAATAGATGAGGTTGGAGGAGGTGCAGGTGCACCTGGAAAGACTGCTTGGGTCCTTGAATGGAGTCAAGGGGGGAGGTAAAGCGACAAGTGTAGCATTTCCTGTGCTTGCAAGGGAAAGTGCCAGGAGAGGGAGTGGTTTGGGTGGGAAGGGACGAATTGACCAGGGAGTTACGGAGGGAGCGGTCTCTGCGGAAGGCCAACAGGGGAGGTGATGGGAAGATGTGGCCAGTGGTGGGATCCCATTGGTAGACAAAAAAGCTGGAGAAAATCAGCGGGTAAGGCTGCATCTATGGAGCGAAGGAATAGGCGACTTTTCGGGTCGAGATCCTTCTTCAGATTGATGTCGGGGGGACACACACACACACACACACGAAAAATAAAGGAAGAGGCGGAGACAGTAGGCTTTGGGAGAGCTGGGAATGGGAGGGGAAGGAGGGAAAAAGCAAGGACTGAAATTAGAGAAGCCAATGTTCATACCGCTGGGGTGTAAACTACCCAAGCAAATATGAGGTGCTGCTCCTCCAATATCCGGTGGGCCTCACTCTGGCCATTGAGGAGGCCCAGGACAGAAAGGTCGGATTCGGAAGGGGGGGGGGGGGGGGGGGGGGGGGAGTTGAAGTGTTGAGCTACCGGGAGATCAGGTTGGTATTGCGAACTGAGTGGAGGTGTTGTGCCAAACCTGTGCTTGGTCTCACCGAGGTTGATCATACGCTGAATAATCCAACCACAATTTTGTTTGGAAGTGAAAAGAAATGATAGAAATTGCAATGTGTAAAAAGGGTTGAGATACAGTATTATAATTTTCCTGCATGCCATTGTGGTATATATCATGTCTTGATTGGTGAATATGTTTAGTTTGTGACTTTATTTGAAGCAGAAATAATGTGAATGCTTCATTGAGCATAATTCCGACTGGTGCACTTCTTCGGAGCACATTATCGCATGCATGACGCAAGCCGTCTTAAATGATCATTAAATGATCAAACTGTCATTTGGCAACCAAAAAAGCTGCCAAGGTTGCCCGGCTAACAACAGAGAAAAAAAGTTAAGTGAGAGCCCTGCAAGGTGTATAATATTTTTGACAGTCATAGGCCTTTCTAACATATGCTGTCACAACGCACTGTAGTCTCAGTAATTTTCCTTGCCCCCCATTTCAGAATAATAGTGTTTTAAGCCGACAACCCGACACTAGCACTGGCAATAAATAAATAAATAAAAGCGCAGCTTTCCAGCCCCTTATCTCATTGGACGCGCTCGGCTGCAAATCGGTGTCAATCTGGTGGACCATCTTCCTCTAGTCGTGGGGGTGGGGGATTGGGAGGGGCCTCACAAGTGGAACAGCCTAGGGCCTCTCTCCATCTAAATCCGATCCTGCTCTTATCAGTCTGAAGAAGGTTCCAACCTCAAAACATTGCCTGTCCATTCCATCCACAGATGCTGTCTGATCCACTGAGTTCCTCCAGCCTTTTTTTTGTTTACAAAGGATTTGCTTTGGGCTACCACTCATTTGTGAATACATCCTAAACCAAAATAGAAAGATGTTGTTTATCATTTTCAAATGAAATGTGTTAATTGGAACTTCATTTAGATACAACATATAATATAGCAAGTAACGGGCCTGTCCTACGTAGGCTATTTTTTTTTGGCGACAACTGGAAAATAGGCTGTTGCCACATGGTCGCGGGGTGATGCCTGTTTTGTCGTGAGTTGTCTCAAGTGTCGTAACTTTTTTCTTGTCTCCGCTGGATTTTGAAATTTTCAAAATGTCGGTTTTGTCCTAGGTGCTGTCATAGGTTGTCACCAGATAACGTTGGTTGTCACCGGGTGATGACCTCGGTGAATTCCATTAGCGACAACCTACGTCAACCGGCGACAGTACTGGCGACTGAATTGTCTTCAGTTGTCGCCGACAGGGTGATTGCTTGTCGTAGCTTGTCGTGCGCGGGTGGATGTAGGTTGACTTCGGTTGTCGTAGGTTGTCGCCTGTGTGGTCGTAGGTGGATTTTCTAAGTCGCGACGATTGGGTCGCCATTTGACTAGGTTGTCGTAGACATTGTCGTTGGGGGTGGCGCTTTTTCGGCGACCTGCTACGACTGACAGTCGCCGAAAAAATCGCCTAAGGGGATTGCAATAAGATCAACCTCAGGACTGAGGATATTGTGGATGTTAATGTTGATTCTGCCTTTTTTTTCTTATGTAGGGAATAACCATCATTTAGAAAACAATCTGGGGTTCTGGGCATTTTGCATAATGACCAATAAAACGCTGTGTCCGGTGCGTGGAGCATGCTTGTGAAAAATACGCCATTTCCCCCATAACCTACATCCTTGTATCTGGATCTGTTGTTAGATTGCAATTAGTCAGAACTTTATTACAATTTGTGATCAGCAAAGCAGTGGAAAGTGGCGGCGCCTCGCAGCAGCGGCCTCTGCAGTCCGTCCGTTTTTTTTTCTTTTTGTACTGTTAAGTGCATGTTTTGGTTGTAGTTTATATATTATTTTTAGCTGAGTATATGTGGGGGAGGGGAGGGTAGGGGAAACGTTTAAATCTTTCCCTGTACGGGGACCCGACCTGTCCCTGTCGGGTCTCCGTTGTCGTTGGGGCCTAGCACCCTGGAGCGGCCTCCAGCTGGAACGACCTGGAGCTCCAGTCGCAGAGCCTGCAGACTCACCATCGTGGAGCTGGCCGGATTCGGAGCGTGGGGAGCTGTGGTGGCATGCGGCTGCGGCCCGACTTCGGAGCTTCGGAGGCTCCAGCCGCAGGCCCGGGAGACGGTAACATCGGGAGCTCGCGGGTTCGGAGCTCCTGCAACGGCAACTTCTCCTGCCCGAATTACAGGGTTAAAAACGACCCGGAGCCGGGCCTTACATTGCCCGGCGCAGCTTTAACGGCCGCGGGACTTGCCATCGCCCGCCAGGGGCTTTAACATCGGGAGAAGAATAAAGAACAGGGGAGAGACAAGACTTTACCTCCATCACAGTGAGGAGGTGTTTGGAGATTCACTGTGATGGATGTTTATGTAAATTGTGTATCTTGGTTTTTTTTTTCTTGTTTGTATGACTGCAGAAGCGTAATTTTGTTTAAATTTGGGTTCACAAATGACAATAAACGTTATTCTATTCTATCTATTCTGCTATTCTAAGTGCAATCGAGCTGGTCCAGCAATTGCAACTGTATCACTGTCAGAAAACACTTATCAGCCATATGAATATTTCATACACAGTGTTGGTATTATCTAGGAAATCGTTCATTTCAAAACTAAGGACGGGGGGACTTTCCTGCTTGCTTTGGATTGTGGTCTGCAGTCCTTTACACTTGCATGAGAGTGGAATTATTTGCCACAGAGGCAAAGTCAGTGGATATATTTAAGGCAGAGATAGATAAATTTGTGATTGGGTGTCAGAGGTTATGGGGAGCAGGCAGGAGAATGGGATTAGGAGGGAGAGATAGATCAGCCACAATTGAATGGCGGAGTAGACTTGATGGGCAGAATGGCCTAATTCATGATCTTATGATGAGAGATCAAATGGATACTTGCATGGGCACCTAGAATAGCAATTGCTACTGCGCAACTCTGGGTCGTGGGTGTCTTTTAAAAGTGAGATAGGGAGAGTTTAGGGTCAACATGTTGTTCGATTGAAGGGCTGGCTGATGAGCAATATTGAGGCTGTAGTTAGGAAAAAGGTGACATGTGTTGGGTAAAACCAGGTGAGACCAGCTAGGATTTTAAACAAGGAAGAATTAGTCTTGATAAACACAGGTTGTCAATAAGAGGATATGGGAGATCCTTGGTAGATAAGGTAAAGGCAATTCTTAAAAGATTCATGAGGGAAAAAAAAGTAACAAAGGAAAGGGTTGGTTTTGGTCTTCCCTTTTGTTCTATTTGTTTGGTATTTCTGATCTGTTTGGATAATAAGCAAAACAAAGCTTTTCACTATCTCGGTACACATGATGATGATGATAAATCTAAACCTAAATGTATGATTCTCTGCAACCTGACCAAGTGTATTCTAAGAAATTGGAGGAAGCAAGAGAATAAATTACTTTAGGGCCTTGGCAGAAAGGATAAGATGTTGTCTGGATGGACTTCAACATTTGACAATGCCTTGCGTGATAGACTCGTCCAGAAGGTTAGATCAATGACATTGAGGGTGACCCAGCCAATCGGATACAAATAGGATTGGTGAATGGAATCAGTGATTGGAGACTGTATGGAGAGAAGGCAGGTACAGGATACTGAGTTGGATGATCAGCCACGATCATATTGAATGGTGGTGCAGGCTCGAAGGGCCGAATGGCCTTCTCCTGCACCTATTTTCTATGTTTCTATCTAAGTTCCAGGGAATGGTGCTGCGATCTCTGTTATTTGTCATCTATATTAACAACTTTGAGGGTGTAGGTGGCATGCTAGTTAAGTTTCTGGTTGACATCAAAATTGCGAATATGGGAAACAGCGAAGAAGGTTGTCAAAGGATATAACAAAACTTGGACGTTGATGTAATGCATTTTCGGAATTTAAACCATAGCAGGACTTGCACAGTAAACAAGAGGGCCCGGGTGAACAAATAAAACTGGGAATGCAATTAAAAGGTCCCTGAAAGTGGCAACATGGGCACACAAGGTGATGAAGGTGGTGTATAACAAGCTTATTTTCATCGTATGAGTCATTGCATACAAGATTTGGAACATCTTGTAGAGGACATTGTGAGACTGTACGTTGAATGTTGTGTGCATTTCTCGATGCCATACTATAGGTTGGACCTGATTAAGCTAGAAAAGGTTCAGAAAAGATTCGCAATGAGGTTGCTGGGATTGGAGAACTTAAGGAGATATTGAAAGAGCCAAATGCAGGCAAATGGAATTAGCTCAGGAAAATGCCGTGTTAGCCAAGAACGAGTTGGGACATAGGACCTGTTTCTGTGCTATATAACTGTCTAACTCGGACTTGTTATAAAGAGCTAGTTTCTGTGTGTTGGAAACTCCAGACTGGCGTTTTATACCACAGTTTCGGATGATAAAATGAGACTTTGATATTTTATATCAAAATCCATGCATTTGCACGCCATTGCTATGCAAGTACAAAATAAGAGACATTTTGGGAAATATAAGAATAAAATTCTCTGTAACATATTAAATGAATAACAGTTGAAGACAAGAGCCTGCAGGATAAATCAGGTTTTCTCAAATGTAATGCATTGTGCAACAATAATGCAAGGGACCCGTTTATAACAGAAGCAACGCAAGGTGGGTATTTAAATTCATGGTAATGTCTGACACGTGCGTGGAATCTAAAGATGGTGGTGATCCCATGTGCTTGCTGCCACTGCCCATTTTGCTGTTGGAGATTGTGGGTATGAGGTGCTGCCTGAGTTCCTTTGCAAGATCCAGTGAATTTCGTGGAATCCATTCAGGATCTCTTCCAGGTGCTGAGATAAGAATGCTGTATGAATAATGTATTGTTTTTGTTCAACAATGTTAGGACTATTTTGTTCTTTTTCTGTTTGAACTGGTTTATTTTTGTTTCAACTTTTTTTGAGCAATGTTTAACCACATTAAAAAGAACAAAATCATTGTTTGGTTTGCAATAATAGAGTCCAAAATCAAAGAAGATTGTTCTTGATTTGTTCTGTGGTAGTAAATGAAAGATAAATGTATGAGCATGTGATTGAGTGCTATGCATAACCAAATATCAGTACTGCATAGAGAAGGGATTATTCAATAAATATATTTTGTTTCTCTAAACCAAGGGACTGTGCAAAGTATATAATATAGGAAGACATTATCTTGTGGAATTGCAAGGAATAACAAAAAATGTAATACCCAATATATTGTAACAGTCAAAGCTATTTACGCTAACTTTAATAACCCTTGGAATTCCCATCCCTGTGAACATTGGAGCTTGTAGCAATATCCAGAAACAATTGATACAAAATTGCTTTTCTTCTAACTAAATACCACACATCTAAATATAAATTTGGTAAGCTGCCAATGTAGCTTGTATGTTTGTAGTGTCTGTAATGAGAACATTTACCTAAAGTTTCTAGGAAACCAAAAAATTGTTAAGCCAAAAGAAATGAGAACAAAAGTTTGATGTGTGGTGTGAGTTTAGAATTGAGTATATTTAATGGTTTTAAACACAAAGTGCTGGAACAACTTAGCAGCTCTGGGAACATCACTGGAGTACATGGATAGGTGATGTTTCTGGATGGGACCCTTCTTCAGATTCGAATTCTGCCTAACCATGAGCCAGAAGAAGGGCCCTGACCAGAAATGTTGCCTATCCATGTCTTCCAGAGATGCTGCCTGACCTGCTGGGTTACTCCCAGCCTTTGTTTGACTCAAGATTTCAGCGTCTTGTTCCTTGTGTCTCCATGCTTTATGGTTTGTTTTTCTTCATTGCCTGGTACTGTTTGAATTTTTTCAACTCTGATGTTGCTGCATCATAGATGGATAAATCTAAAATCAGAAGTTATTACCTGTACTTGGAAGATTAACAGTAACATTCAAATTTTAGTAGCTTAACTATTTGTAAACTGTCAAATTGAGGTAAATGTTGAGTGCACTAATTACACAGTGCATTCAGAAAGTATTCAGACCTCTTAACTTTTTCCACATTTTGTTACGTTACAGCCTTATTCTAAAATTGATTAAATCCATTTTTTTTTACCATCAATCTACACACAATACCCCATAGTAAAAAAGCAAAAACAGGTGTTTAGAATTTTTTGGAAAGTAATTAAAAAGAAATAACTGAAATATCACATTTACATAAGTATTCAGACCCTTTACTCAGTACTTTGTTGAGGCACCTTTGGCAGCGATTACAGCCTCAAGTCTTGGGTATTATGCTACAAGCTTGGCACAACTGTATTTGGGTAATTTCTCCCATTCTTCTTTGCAGATCCTCTCAAGCTCTGTCAGGTTGGATGGGGAGTGTCGATGCACAGCTATTTTCAGGTCCCTCCAGAGATGTTCGATTGGGTTCAAGGCTCTGGCTGGGCCACTCCAGGACATTCACAGACTTGTCACGAAGCCACTCCTGCGTTGTCTTGGCTGTGTGCTTCGGGTCATTGTCCTGTGGGAAGGTGAACCTCCGCTCCAGTCTGAGGTCCAGAATGCTCTGGAGCAGGCTTTCATCAAGCATCTCTTTGCTCCATTCATCTTTCCCTCAATCCTGACTAGTCTGCTGCAGAAATTGTTTTATACCCATCCCCAGATCTGTGTCTCGCCACAATCCTGTCTCGGAGGTCTACGGACAATTCCTTCATCTTCATGGCTTGGTTTTTGCTCTTACATGCACTGTCAACTGTGGGTCCTTATATAGACAGGTGTGTGCCTTTCCAAATCATGTCCAATCAATTTATTTTACCACTGGTTGACTCCAGTTAAATTGTAGAAATATCTCAAGGATAATCTATGGAAACAGGATGAACCTAAGCTCAATTTTGAGTGTAATAGCAAAGTGTCTGAATACTTATGTAAATGTGATATTTCAGTTAATTATTTTTAATTACTTTGCAAAAATTTCTACACACCTGTTTTCGCTTCATTCTGGTGTATTGTGTGTAGATTGATGATAAAATTGTTTTTATTTAATCCATTTTAAAATAAGGCTGTAATGTACCCAAATGTGGAAAAGTGAAGGGGTCTGAATACTTTCTGAATGCACTGTAGATACAATGCATTTGCTCGTACGTGCAAGTATTGAAGATAGTGATAGGAAGATTGGCCTGTTTCAACATTGTATCTTTAAACTAAACATAGATAGAAAGATTTACAGGAATATGGACAAAATATAGGTAAATAATACTAGCTCAGGGAAATAGGGAATATGTAGGCAAATGGGACCACATCCGGAAGATAGCTTGGTCAGTATGAATAAATTGGGCCAAAAGACCTGCTTCTGAGCTGTACAACTTGACTGCTGAGTTCTTGCAGTATTTAATTCTGTTCCAGTCTCTGCAGTCTCTTTTGAGTCAGAGGATAGAAGTGAGATCGACTGATTGATTAAATGGTGCCAGCACAACAACCTGGCTCTCAATATCAGTAAAATCAATGAACTAATTGTGGACTTTGGAAGAGGAAGGATGAGGACCCACAACCCTGTTTATATGAGAGAGTCAAAAACTTCAAATTCCCGGGCGTGCATATTTCCGAAGATCTTTCATGGACCCAGCGCACTGATGCAATAATAAATAAAGCGCATCAACACCTCTACTTCCTGAGAAGATTACAGAGATTTGTTATGTCAGAGAGGATTCTCTTGAACTTCTACAGGTGCACAGTAGAGAGCATATTGTCTGGTTGCATCACGGCCTATTTCGGAAACTTGAACGCCCAGGAGCGGAAAAGACTGCAAAAGGTTGTGAACACTGCCCGGTCCATCATTGGGTTTTACGTTAACTGCATCAATGGGATTTATCGGAGTCGCTGCCTCAAAAAGGCAGCCAGCATCATCAGAGACCCACACGATACTGGACACACACTCATTTCATCCCTGCCATCGGGAAGAAAGTACAGGAGCCTGAAAACTGTAACATCCAGGTTCAGGAACACCACCTTTCCTACAGCCATCAGGCTATTAAACACTACAACCTCAAATAAGCTCTGAACTACAATAGACAAGTTATTATTATTATTATATATAATATATAAGTGTGTGTGTGTATGTACTTGTGAGTATGTGTGTGTGTATATATACATTGAACTTTTTTCTTTTCTCGTTCATATTTTAAAAATATGTGCAGGTTTTGTTCTTGAAGAGTTTCAGGTATGATTTCTATAATATTTTTACACAATATGTTATAAACACAGGTAGAAACATGATTTGGGTCACGAAATGAAACAAAAAAGCATGGTCTATTAGTAATGTCCCTCGAGCAGAAACAAGTTTATTTTATATTGTATTGAAGCCACATATACATATATTTTTCTGAACGTGCCCTCTGAATTTCCTGTTTGTTTAATATGAAATGAGTCTTGGCTATTGGACAAGTTCACAATTTAATTATCTGTCATTTTGCTTTCAAATCAATTTAATTAAGAAATTTGGATTACCAAAGCTAATAAGCAAAACTCTAATCTCTGAATACTTTTCTTATTGTTTCCTAACCAAATGTCACAACCTTGAAAGCTTTTGCTATCTTTACATTACACTAAAGATGATATCTTTGTAGTTTTAAGATTTCAAACTTAAATCTTTAAAGCTTAAAAACTTTAAAACTTTTAAACCTTTAAAACATAAAAGTTTTAAGACTCGCTCTAATATACAAAATAATTTCACTGTAATATACAAAATAAGTCTTATTTAGGGTTGTTTATATTTCTAAGAAGCCGTTTGTAGAACAGTTAAAAGGGAACTGAAGACTGAAGCATAAAAAAGGCAATTTTGGGGAGAGTAAAATACCTCCCTAAAAGATGTGTTATTAAAAATGCAAATTTTTTTTTTTTTGGCAAAACAACAAATTTGACATTTAATTCTGAGCACAACTTGGAGTTTTCTTTTTGTATTCTCTTCCTCTTTGCAACAGATAGGATGAATGTCACATATCCATACTTTTTTCATATTTGCTTAACACTTATTCCTTCTAATACCAGCTTATTCCTGTGCATTCTTTGGTGTAAAAACTGAGTTTTGAATGAATTTACTATTCCTCACATCCCTCTGCAAAGTGTCCAGGTCCACACTAAATTTCAGTGTGGAAAAACACAGCCATTGAGCAGCATCTGTAGAAACAAAAAGCAGTTAACATTTCAGGTCATGTTTTTAACCTGAAATATTAACTGCATACTCTTTCCACTGATGCCGTGTTTTCTAAATCTCTTGTAACACTGTTCCCTTACTGGTCTTCAACCACCCGATACAGTCTGCTCTCACTTTGTCTAAGCTATTGTAACTTTTTTTTGTCCATTAAGTAAATGAATAATCTCCTCCAAGAAAATATCCCTTGATTATTATAATTTGGACAGGATCTCAGGGGGTTTGTGCAGCACCCCTTCATCACTACCCTTCCTGTACATTGTTCTGTTACTGTGACTTATTTAAGGACTTGCACAACTGAAACATCAACTTTTGTATTCTATATTGCAAGAAAGTCATAATAGTAATCGATAATTGTCTGTATCTTTAAGTTGCTTTTGCTGTTATTTTGGTTAATGTGACCTTGGTGCAGCTATGAATGGGTATAAATTGGAAATTGATATTGGGTTAGGAGTTGGGGTGGTATGAATAGAGTTTGTCTGGAATTGGCAAAGCAAAGAAATTCTGCAATTGGGCTTGAATCCCTTTTATGCTTATTTTTCTTGCACTGTTTACTTTGGAATTCTGCTCATGACCTGCCTATTATCCCTTCATCTCTTGTACATTAACTGCTTGATGAGATAATTACAATGTCAATGTTCAGATTTACACTGAATTCTAGTTGCATACATTCTCCACCCCCTCTTCCCCCATCCTGTGTGTTTCTGTGAGTTGATAATTCCCTAATATTGGAGATGTAGATATTTCTTCCAACTAAACTTTTGGTAAACTGAACATTTGTTCTTAGGGCCCAGCATAAGGCTGTTCCATTCCTAGTTACAAATGTTCATTTTGTCTGTCCTTGCCTTTGACATCCTTTGTGGCCTGGAGACCAGAGCATTTGCTGCATGATTAAGGCTGTCTGTGTCCAACTGGGCAAATTTTCCTATCCTGCCTTCACACTCACCGTAAAATCCATGTTTAACTGCTCCAGTAAACCTCATCTGTGCCTTTGTTAGTTCTTATCCCAGTTATTTCAATTATTCTCCTGACCTGTTCTGTTAAGTGGTGTTAGTAAGCTACAGCATGTTTGTGAGTGTGTTGAGGACATCCATCCTGGCACAATTGCAGAATGCACTGAGAAGTCAAATGGCAATGCATTTGTGCCCATGGACTGGTGCCACTCCCTGAGCTGAATATACTTATTTGGCCCTCCAGCTTTATGTCTGGTGCAGCTTCAAAGTATAGGCTGTCAGGAAGCCATTGGGTAAGCCGATGGGAAATGCCTTGGCCCCTGATAGGTATTTTTCGTGGACCATTCGGGAGTGCGAACGAGATATAAAATTTAATGTTTAGGGTATGTTTAGAAAAATTGTTAATGGTCACATGTTCTTACCTGCAGCTTGATCCTTGCCTACAGTGCTATTTTCTTTGTTTGCCATTTGTTTAGGTCTGATCTAATGCCTTTGATCATGCAGATCCCAATGTTTACATTTCTAGATTCAATTCCTTACTCTGCAACACAGATTTTTTTTCTTTGGGAGCTGGATTTAATTTTATGGAAGCTGTTAGCTGTCTCATCGATGCTGTAGTCCAATTTAAATTGGTAACAGAATAAAAAAGCCCACAATGCTCAGAGGACAATTTTATGATTTCAGTTCTTATCAAATGTCAAAGTAATCCAGAGAATTCAGTCTGTGACAAAATTGTTTAAGCCACAGTGGGGAGTAAGCCTTTTATTATATGCTTCGTTCTCATTAAAATCTTGATCTAAGACACGTTGGCCTGTATTCTACTAATTTTTTTAAACCCAACAGCAGGTGTAACCCTGCAATTTAGACTCGACGGCGGGTTTAAATCCTTGATATTTAGACTAAAGTCTAAGTTGTCTTTCTACTAATCACCAAAGCTTAGACTGACCTTAGACTATAGTCTAACTTGCCGCAAAATTTAGACTCAGCAGGGGGCAGGTTTAAGGGAGGTTTAACCTCGCTACGGAGAGAAAAATTGGCCGTTCATGTTGAATTCTATAGTGTGTTGTTTTTTATTTTTTTATTTTATAGTGATATATGGTAATCAACATTTTCTCAGAAAAAATTGCTTTTAATGTCAGTTAAACAGAAGAAGGGATAGGAAATTTTAAAAAGAGAAATTCTTTCATTGTCTATGTAGGAACTTTCCAACTAATGCATGGTGATGATGCAGGTTTATCACAGCCATCTATGTCACGTATAGTCCAGGAGGTGTCATCCCACATTGCCCAATGGATAAGAACCTATATCTCTTTCCCATCAACTCCCCAGCAAGTTCATGAAACACAAAATGTTTTCTACCAGTATTGCCGCTTGATAGGGGCAATTGATTGCACACATGTCCCAATCATAACTCCAGGTGGGAACCTCGCTCAGATGTTTGTCAATCGGAAGGGCAGATATTCTGTGAATGTACAGGTAAATGTAAATGTTAAAATCATTTTATTTCTGAGAAATATTGAATGAAATCCTTTCAAAGATTTCTGAATTCATGGTTTTACATGAGAAAATGTAGTTGTCCAAAACAAAATAAATTTGTCATAGCACCTTTTTTTCTCGATAATTGTAATTTTGTCGGCTAGTAAGGTCAGGAGAAATTCTTTCTCGCTGGCGTCCCAGTTTCCTTTCTGCTGTTTCTTTTTGTCAGCCATGTTGAAGTTGTCGTCTGCTCATGCTTCTGCTATTGCATTGCACATGTGCAGTACAAGCAGACATCGTCACCATGGCAACTAAAACGCGGTCTAACTTTAGACTCAGCTAAAATCAAAGTCTAAAGTTAGACTCGCCTTAGACTTTAGTCTAACTAAACCTCGCTACCAGAATACCACATTTTTTCATAATCCGAGCGTCGAGTTTAGTCAGACGGAGCGGCAGGTTTAGGGTGAGTTTAAGGAAAGTCTAACTTTGCAATTCGTAGAATACGGGCGGTTGTGTTTAAGAGACACAATTTGGTAAAAAGGGAGATCCAGCCCCACCTTTGTGATATTCCACACTGAATGTACACTTGCTGTGCTCTTCTACACTGCACTTTGGTTTATTTTACTAAATGATTCTGGAGGAGAAATAATTAGGTAGCCAAAACACTGCCTACCTTACACATTGGAAATGTTTAAATTTGGTTACTTCAGTGGCCATTACTTCACTGAAATTGCAAACTAAGGCAGGTTTAAAAAAAAATCTCCTCAGGGTGAGAAGCCCCAGGCTTTGGATTTTGTTTTTCTTAAATGAAGCTCAAACAAAATGATAAATTTGTCTTGCTTTGAAGATGTAAGTTAGAAGCAGCTTATACATGTTTTATTTCTTACAACAATTTTACATTTATTCTAGGAATGTTGTGAGTGTTTGAAAGTAACACTTTTATCAGTTCTGACGCATAATTGAATGTCTAAAATCTCTGTTTTCATGCTGGTACAGGGAGTTCCACTGTGCTGTTAAGGTCACATGTGAAGTACCCTATAATCTCAATTGGAATCTGATTATCAACCATGGGGAAAGGAACAAATCAATTCCATTAACCATTGTAAATACTTTTCTGGCATGTTTACTTGGGGAAAATCACTGACATTCATACCTGTTTACATTGCACAGTTAAAATTGAAACCACCCATTTAATGAACAACTCCCAGTCACTTAACTATGCTCTATGCTATAGTGCAGAGATGTACTTGCTGGAATAGCTTGGAGCCATATAAATTGGGGAAATGATCAGTTGCTTGATAATACAGTAAACCATTGTAAGGACCATGGGTGTCGTGGGTTGGATGCGGGGAATGGTGTCTTTTATTGCCAATTGTTCACTTTAACCGAACAAGGTGTTATCATTGTGTAAGTGTACTTGTTGGTTTTGTCTAATCACAGAGAAGGAAATGGCTTTGAACTGAGCCTGAAGCCGAACACATCCCCAGTCCGAGTGTGGCTCGGTCTGGACAGCCCACTCTCTGTTCAGTATTTTATATCAGATGCTGGGGATGTGGCGAGTCCAGTGAATGTCAGTGAGCTACGAGGGATCCACAATAATGGAAATTATCTTCCCCTGGCACTGAACCCGGTCCCAGATTGCTTGAGTCGGGATTAGCCGTTTCCTGAGAGATGTGGGTGGCTCTGAGAAGAGCGATAGGGTTCAGGTCTTCACAAGGTGTGTTTTTTAATTGTTTATGGGCAGCTGACCTGAGTTTTGCTGATTACAGCTTTGACTGGGCTTTTACCAATTTCTTGGCCATCTTCACTTTACTGCAATTGGGAATTCATTGGGTGCAGTTTGAGAGAGGCTTCTCAGGGTGAGGAGGAGTAAAAGCATTTGTTGTTCCAGATTACTTTGCTTGGTTGAGATTGAATTATTACATTTCTTCCTCCTCTCCCATGTATGAATAATGTGCTGCTAAGGGCTTGTGCATGTAATTATGAGTTGGGTTAGCTGGAAATTAAATCCAGGAATAAAATGCAGGTGTGGCATCATCTTTGGGTGGAGCAATGTAAGATTGTGCCATGAGAATGTTTAATTAAGAATTATAAATCCATTCGCCACTTGAGAAGAATGTTTATCAGAAGTCGGCACATTGTGTCGGTGCTGATTAACTATTTTTACCGTCACCAACTCCTTTGAGAATGATTGGTTTCAGTATGACTGACTGTATATTTTCTTTCTCTTACAGTGGAGGTTACTGTGGAATATGATTATGAAGCTGCGCATGATGATGAACTTACTCTGAGGGCTGGTGATCTCATTAAGAATGTAAGAAAACTTGAAGAAGAAGGATGGTGTGACGGAGAGTTAAATGGGAAGAGGGGAATGTTTCCTGATAATTTTGTCAAAGTGAGTAAAGATGAATCACTGATGACATCTGAGCTGATTGTAATTGTCCAAAAGCGGGTGTACAAAAAAAGAGAAAGTGCTGGAGTAATTCAGCAGGTCGTGCAGCATTTCTGGAGAACATGGATAGGTGACGTTTCATGTTGACTTATTTAGTATTTTTAGAGACCCTTGGAGATATTTCTGCATTGAATATTCTTAGCATCACTTACATTATCTAATAGACCGAAAATTTTGGAGGGAACACTCTGGAGGGGGGAGTGCACTTGACTTGGTCTTCCTTCCACTGAGACCCCACTGCAGGAATCCTAGATGCTTTGAGCCTGTTGAATTGGTCTTCAGCATCCAAATTAAGTAAGTTTCAGTGTCGGGTGACTGCGGTTCGGGGTGGGGTTAGGGTAGGGGGGGGGAGGGGAATGTGCTAGAAAGACTTGACTTAATTATTGTCCAAATCATTACACCAGCAATGTTAAAGTACCCCGATTTATTTATTCCTTTGCCAAGTTGTCAGTGACCTTTGGGGAGCTGCACGGAACTGCACAAATGCTATCAGTGAATCCGCCAATTGATTAGCGGTCAAATATTTTTATAGAATTTCAATATTTACTCATACCTTCACAATGCCAGGTATCCTTGCAGAGATAATTAGTAGCCATACATATGTGATATTTTATTCCCATTTGGCTAATAAAATAAGTGGGTAACTGAAGAAGGGTCTTGACCCGAAACGTCACCTATTTCCTTCGCTCCATAGATGCTGTCTCACCCGCTGAATTTCTCCTGCATTTTTGTCTACCTTAGAAAACAAGTGGGATGCTTTACTTATATATTGGTGAGAGCCCTCATTCAAATTTGGGGAAAGGCTACACAATTGATTTAATAATGTATTCACCAAAAACATGGTATCCCAATTCTGTGGGTTGTATGTCTTCTAACTAAAGTACAACACTAGCAGTACAACGCAATTTGCACATTTGTTAGCAATTCTGATGGGAATTGTGTACAGTAGAATGTTTGACCCTAGGGCATTGTTTAGTTTTATTTAAGGTTTGGTTTCTGTTGAAGCGAATTCACTTTGGAGAGCCATATAACAGTAGCTATTCGAGTTGTAAAAGGATCACCCCAGCAACACTAATTTTAACACTAGCATGTTTATCCTCGAATTTAAAATTTGTGTGCTATTTAGTCCATTTGATTTTTCAAATACATTTTCTATGTTTTTGTTGTGAGCAAATAATTGAAAATGTGGCATTTCTTGGGAAGTCTTTACATGTCAATAGTTTCAGCAGAAATAAAAAAAGACTATTGGGTAAAGAAGCATGGCTCAATGTCTCGGCTCTTTGGAAGTATTTTGATAGAATGTTGCATGTTGGGTCAGAACTTACTGGGGCAGATCTTTTATTGGTGAATATTCTTTCACATTTTTTGTCATTCCTTAATTCCCTGTTCAGTATTTTGTGCTGAAATGTGGAGTGGGAGAGAGAGCGGGTGAGTTGATAGCAGTGGTATATTTGGGAGCTTGGTTGATGGGCAGCATCAAATGCATATCTTAATGAGAGTTATGAACTTGGAAAGAATCTTAACTGTATGAGAAAGGAGGGTGAAATTGCAGTGAGGAAAATGAGACCAAGCACCAGTAAGATGATTTGGAGTTTTCCCATTGAAGGAATATGCTTGAAGATCATCAGATGAGACTACATGGATTGAACTGCAGAATGAAAAGAAGATGCTCGAGCTGAAAATACATCTGAGCTGATTGTAATTGTCCAAAAGCGGGTGTACAAAAAAAGAGAAAGTGCTGGAGTAATTCAGCAGGTCGTGCAGCATTTCTGGCGAACATGGATAGGTGACGTTTCATGTTGACTTATTTAGTATTTTTAGAGACCCTTGGAGATATTTCTGCATTGAATATTCTTAGCATCACTTACATTATCTAATAGACCGAGAATTTTGGAGGGAACACTCTGGAGGGGGGAGTGCACTTGACATGGTCCTCCTTCCACTGAGACCCCACTGCAGGAATCCTAGATGCTTTGAGCCTGTTGAATTGGTCTTCAGCATCCAAATTAAGTAAGTTTCAGTGTCGGGTGACTGCGGTTCGGGGTGGGGTTAGGGAAGGGGGGGGGGGGAGGGGAATGTGCTAGAAAGACTTGACTTAATTATTGTCCAAATCATTACACCAGCAATGTTAAAGTACCCCGATTTATTTATTCCTTTGCCAAGTTGTCAGTGACCTTTGGGGAGCTGCACGGAACTGCACAAATGCTATCAGTGAATCCGCCAATTGATTAGCGGTCAAATATTTTTATAGAATTTCAATATTTACTCATACCTTCACAATGCCAGGTATCCTTGCAGAGATAATTAGTAGCCATACATATGTGATATTTTATTCCCATTTGGCTAATAAAATAAGTGGGTAACTGAAGAAGGGTCTTGACCCGAAACGTCACATATTTCCTTCGCTCCATAGATGCTGTCTCACCCGCTGAATTTCTCCTGCATTTTTGTCTACCTTAGAAAACAAGTGGGATGCTTTACTTATATATTGGTGAGAGCCCTCATTCAAATTTGGGGAAAGGCTACACAATTGATTTAATAATGTATTCACCAAAAACATGGTATCCCAATTCTGTGGGTTGTATGTCTTCTAACTAAAGTACAACACTAGCAGTACAACGCAATTTGCACATTTGTTAGCAATTCTGATGGGAATTGTGTACAGTAGAATGTTTGACCCTAGGGCATTGTTTAGTTTTATTTAAGGTTTGGTTTCTGTTGAAGCGAATTCACTTTGGAGAGCCATATAACAGTAGCTATTCGAGTTGTAAAAGGATCACCCCAGCAACACTAATTTTAACACTAACATGTTTATCCTCGAATTTAAAATTTGTGTGCTATTTAGTCCATTTGATTTTTCAAATACATTTTCTATGTTTTTGTTGTGAGCAAATAATTGAAAATGTGGCATTTCTTGGGAAGTCTTTACATGTCAATAGTTTCAGCAGAAATAAAAAAAGACTATTGGGTAAAGAAGCATGGCTCAATGTCTCGGCTCTTTGGAAGTATTTTGATAGAATGTTGCATGTTGGGTCAGATCTTACTGGGGCAGATCTTTTATTGGTGAATATTCTTTCACATTTTTTGTCATTCCTTAATTCCCTGTTCAGTATTTTGTGCTGAAATGTGGAGTGGGAGAGAGAGAGGGTGAGTTGATAGCAGTGGTATATTTGGGAGCTTGGTTGATGGGCAGCATCAAATGCATATCTTAATGAGAGTTATGAACTTGGAAAGAATCTTAACTGTATGAGAAAGGAGGGTGAAATTGCAGTGAGGAAAATGAGACCAAGCACCAGTAAGATGATTTGGAGTTTTCCCATTGAAGGAATATGCTTGAAGATCATCAGATGAGACTACATGGATTGACCTGCAGAATGAAAAGAAGATGCTCGAGCTGAAAATTGACACACAGTGGTGGGGTAACACTGGGGCAAACAGCATCTCTGGAGAACATGGATAGATGACCATTTGGGATGGGACACTTTAGAATCTGAATAACACTAGCACCTTGTGTCCTTTTGTGTTAACCGCATCTGCAGCTCCTGGTTTCTAAATCATGAGTTCTCCAAGCTGTTTGAGAAATATTAAAAACACGTTTATGCACTCTCAACTTTCTGGCATTCAAAAACACTCGCAACATTACAGAAGGGAATTGACCCTAATGCAATGTCAAGTGACTCAATTTTGAGTAATTCATCAGGATAGGTGGAAGAAGTATCGATGGAAGAGCAGATTTGTGATAGTGATCATGATTCAGGTAGGTTTAGTGCAGTTGTGGAAAAGGATAAAGGGCCTGTCCCACTGTACGAGGTAATTCAAGAGCTCTCCGAAGTTTAAAAAAAAAAAAAAAAAAAACTCGTGGTAAGTACGTAGAATGTACGTAGCGGCTACATCGGAGCTCGTGGATGTCTCGTAGCGGCTCGTAATGCTAACGGCAGGTACTCGGGGAAACGCGGTAACTCGTGAAGTTTTTTTCAGCACTGTAGAAAAATGTCCACTAGAGCCCTGAGTACCTACGAACGGCTATTACCTTAATTCTCCGAGTTCGAATCTGGAAACTCGGGAGAAATCTTGAATTACCTTGTACAGTGTGACAGCCCCTTAAAGATGAAATAGCTGTGGAGATTCCAAATTGTGGTGAGTCTAATTTTATTCAATGTGTGCAACGTAACAAAACTATTCTATGAACAAATACTGGGTGGTCAATTGTAGCAATGAAAGGCATTCAAGGGAATGTGTTCTCAGAAAGAATTGGGATGGGACTGCCAAACCAGGAACCCCCAGGAAAACTATGTTCATTGAGGGGAAAGGGAGTCAAAAATGGAAACTTGTACGAGAGCATAATACAGTGGAAAATCTAGAATCACATAAATTGTAGGTGAGAAGTTTAAAAGGGAAATCATAATTGCATAGAAGAATAGCAAAATTGGGGAGTCTAAAGATGTTTTAAATATAGACCAAGAGGATGACAGAAAAGGAGTAGAGCCAAAAAGTATTAAAGACCAAAAATGTAACATGTGTAGACGTGGATCATGTAAATAAGATTTTGAATATTATTTTGTTGTTGTCTTCAATATTGACGTAATTCTGCTTTTTATGAAGTTTATGAATTTGTCATATTGGATAGAATACAGAACAGTCAATGTGTCAAAGGGATCATTGGAAGTTAAAGGAAACAGAAGGAAATCTTGAAGACTAGCTGCAATTTTTAATTATTTGTTGGCTCCAGGAAGTAGCTGGAGAATTTGCAGACTGAAAATAAAGTTGTTTAAAAAAGGAGGAACGAGTAATCCAATTAATTATAGTTCAATTCATTTAACTTTGGGTGGAAAATTATTGAAATCAGTTCTGTGGTATGGTATAAAATTTGATTTAAAAATATACGGTCAAAAAGGGGAGTCAGCATAGAATATTGTAACTAACTAGTGATTATGATAAATTAACAAGGCAGATTAATGACAGAACTGTCTTTAATGCAGTGTACATGGATTTTAGCAAGGTTTTTGACAAGCTCCCACGTGGCAGTCTGGCCAAAAAAGAGAACCTAATTGGCTCAGTGACAGGAAACAAAAGGCCATGTTTTTTTTCCTTTTGTGTGATTGGAATGGTGTTAATGGTGGTGTTCCATATGCTTTAGCAATGATTGCTTGCTTTTAAAATGCATCCTGGTATTTTAAGATTTAAAGGTGGTGATACATTTTCCACATGATACAAATGCTGGCTTTGTTATTGACGGTGTAGAGGATAGTTTTTTTTAGACTGAAGGAATAATTGTGTCAAAAGGATTCGTTCCAGAGAAATATGAGAATGCATATGGGTAGTTCCAAATGACTAGGGAATATATAATAATTGGGAGTACATTGAGGTATGGAGGAAGAAAGGCATTGTAAAATGTGTGCCCATATAGAGACATAGGACTTTGCAGGACAGTTCAATAGTGTGGTTAAAGGACTCAATTGGATTTCCTGAGCACTAAGAAATCAATGGGTTAGGCAGGTTCTGTGGAGGGAATGGACAGATGATGTTTTGGGTCGGGATAGATAGCTCTTTGGGGCAGATAGCTCTTTTTTAGACTGGCACAGACACTATTAGGCCATATGGCTACTTCATGTGATGTAACTTTTTTAGTAATGATTCTATATTTTTAATTTAATATTTAGGCTGTTTAGGATGTTGAGACATGAGTAGATCTTAAAGACTTGAGACGGTTTTGTCATTGTGGGTAATTTGGTACCTTGTCCTCTCTTTTCTTTAACTTGATCGATATCTGTGATGAAATAGTCTTGAAAAAATGTATTGAAATTTCGTAATTCCAGTTTCCGTAACAATGAGATTTCTATTTGGAATACTATTCCAGATTTCTATTTCGCCTTGTTTTGGGGGGAAAAAATGCTTTATGATATCTTGATTTTTTTTTGATTGATTATTTGATTGTTAACCATATAACCATATAACAATTACAGCACGGAAACAGGCCATCTCGGCCCTACAAGTCCGCGCCGAACAATTTTTTTCCCTTAGTCCCACCTGCCTGCACTCATACCGTAACCCTCCATTCCCTTCTCATCCATATGCCTATCCAATTTATTCTTAAATGATACCAACGAACCTGCCGCCACCACTTCCACTGGAAGCTCATTCCACACCGCTACCACACTATCTTGTTGATAGATACAGGTTGGAAATAAGCCTTTCTGCCAACCGAGTCCATGCAGACCACGGATCACCCAATCTAGTGCCATGTTATTCCACTATTGCTTCCACTTCCGATACACTAAGGGCAGTTTACCAAATCCAAATAACCAACAACGTCTTGGGGATGTGGGAAGAACCCGGAGGCAAACTTTACATACCCAGCACCCAAAGTCAGGATCACACAAGATCTCTGGCACAGTAAAGCAGCAGCTTTCCCAACAGCACCACTGTGTCACCCTTTGCTCTAATATTAAGCTTGTCCTTTTGTTTTTGTTCTGAAGTCCACCAGTAAAGGATATAATTCCTGCATTGCATTGCATCTCTTCGATATAGTAAGTAAATTACATCGCCTTGCAAGATTCTGATCCAAGTTTCGAGAACCTAGCATGATCTTTAAGGTGTAGTTCTGCTGAGCTTGTTCAGTATTCCTCTCCAAGAGTCACGCTGAAGTCATCTTCCCAGGCTCAAGTGGCTGGTATGGAATCAAAGGTCTGTAGCAGGAACATTATTTAATCCTTTTGTACTGCAACCCATTTGAGGGTATTTTAGTTTAGTTTACTATTGTCACGTGACCCGAGGTGCAGTGAAAAGCTTTTGTTTGCGCGCTTTCCTGTCAAAGATTTCTAATCTGCCATTGCGAGGAAAGTATTCTGGTTTGTCATTCTTGGATCCAGTGGGATGGCTTGCTCTTTGAAAGTGCTAAAGCGAGCTGCCTTGCCTAATTAGAGCTGCCTTGCCTTCTATATAATTAAAAGTCTAATCTTGACCACTTCCTATTTGTGCTTTATATTGATTTTAGAAAAAACGCTACCACATACGACTGTGACTTTTGGCCATCTTACTCAGAGTCCCCCTCCGCTCATCAGGTGCCGAGGAATTTCCCCATCGATTAAAAATAAAAGAGTTATTAGTGTTTAAAAAATGTTGAGATTCTCCTGTCAATCACGCCATGAAGGCCACGCCCCTTCTAGTGGGAGGGGGGGGACTATAAAACCCTGAAGTGTGGGCGAGTCTCAGTCTCTGCAAGATGGGGGAGGGAGAGGTCACGACTCGCTGTCTTTAGTGGCATTGCACCCTGCTTGAAATGTTATGAAACTGCACTTGAATTTGGTGGCCTTGCACCCTGCTTGAAATGGAATTTCAAGGAATAGCCGTGAGTGAACTGCGAGCCCACCAGCCGTGAGTGAGTGAGCTGCCAGCACAACAGGCTTGAGTGACTGAGACGCCAGCCCAAGAATCCATTCGGCCAACAATGTCCATACTAGCCCTCTGGAAACCAGTCCCTTCAGCGCACAACACCCATGCTAGCGCTCCAGTAAGGCGCCCCCCCCCACTGGCCACCAATATTGGAATTGGTGAAGAGGTGGAATATTGAGTTGGGGGTGACCCACGTAGTCTAGTATTTATTAAAATTAGATTTCTGTGAATGGTATACATTCATTTTATGCGCAGGAAGGAACTGCAGATGCTGGTTTAAATTGAAGATAGCCCCAAAATGCTGGAGTAGCTCAATGGGACTGGCAGCATCTCTGAATGTGAGACCTGAAACTTCACCCATTTTGTGTCTCCAGTGATGAATTACTCGCTGAGTAATGTCCCGCTGAGTTACTCCACCATTTTGTGTTTATCCATTCATTTTAGTTCTGTTGTGAGGCAAAAACACCACATACCAAATTGGATTGTTTCATGAGTGTATGTTTGCTCTGGCTTAACCTGAATGCTGTTCTTGCTTAGTTTGACCTTTATTTTAATTATAGCCACATTCATTATATTTTGGACTTGAAGCTTGTTGTTTTGTTTTGTGGGAGTGTTTTCAATTTGCAGTTCCAGGTTCAAATTTTGAGTTTTGCACTTAATTGAGTGTTAAGTCTTGCACTCTGATCATCAAATCTAGAATTGTGTAACCACTTAAACACTGAAAAGACACCAGTATCTTTTTGGTAGACAAAAGTGCTGGAGAAACTATGGAGCGAAGGAAATAGGCAACGTTTCGGGCCGAAACCCTTCTTCACACGGGTTATCTTTTTGGTATTCCTTCTCTTCACATGTTGGCAATTAAGCAGTTTACCAAAGCAGTTCTGAATGTTTTATCGGAAAGCTCTGTGATTTCTTTAGTTTAGAGATACAGTATGGAAACATGCCCTTCAGCCAACCATGTGTACACGAATCTGTGGTCACTTGTTTGCATTCGTTCTATATTAACTCACTTTTTCACCGTCTTCCAAAACAATGCGGGCATGTTTGGAGAGGCCGATTAACCATGTAGGAGAAAATCAGAGCACATGGAGGCAACCACACGATTGCAAAAAAAAAATCTAAACTCCCCACAGGCAGCAGCTGCATCAGCTGCATCACTATGCCATATTCTTTTGGGATCAGAGTTTTGTAACCTGAGTGTGCCGCAGGTTTTTACTTGGTTCTGGGCTGTGTCTGATGAAGAATGCTGGATGGAATTTTTTCATGAAAGTTGAATTGAAAATCATTGTTCTAATTAATTTGTGAAAGTCTCTGAAGGATTTTCACAAGATTTTTGATTGTGACATAAACCAACTTCAGATTTTTTTTGGCAACTGAGCAACTCAAACATTCTTCTTTAACGGCTTGCTTGCATGTTTGGGAATGAAGGCTGTTTCACTAACATTCCATATGGGGAAATGAACGGGCATTGCTCATAATACTAGAGCATGGACTAGACATTGAAAATGGTACCAAAACATGGCACCTCTTGCATGAGGGAATCAGTAGGCTATTTGTGTACAATTTGGGGATATATATGACAATGCTCTACTGGAATGTTTGTATGAAAAGATTTTCACTGTGCTTGTACTTCGAACATGTGGCAATAAAAGTACGATTGAACACTGGTTCATATATATCCCCAAATTGTACACAAATAGACTCTGGTAACTGAATTTGTGATTTTATCGGAAATAAAATATTTTTTTAATGTAAAGTTCAATGCATGCCATTAGTTTTCATTTATACGAGAACACAACTCTTAACTTGAATAAAATATTACATGCTATTAAACCATGAACATTTCTATTTTAATAACTTTATAATCTTGAATTTTATACTTGTGAATTCATAGTAGTTATCAAACATAAAAATATTGTCTTAAGTTCAAAACTTTGGCTGTGTTCAGCAAAATGATCTTCCTCGTGTTGTATGTGAGCAGAGATAACTGTGCTTGGTCTTTTTTTTCTTTTCAATGATGGTGAAAAAACCCAATCATTTTTTATTGGGAGGAGATGTTAAAGGTCTTGATGTTAAAGTGGTTTACACCACCTGATAAACTTGAAACAGGATGCAGTTTATGACCCCATTTAAAATATGCTCATGGTAGAGCAAATGAAATTTTTTCTTTGATCCTAATTGTCAGCAGAATACTGTGTTGTTACTGAGCTTTTGATTTGGAAGAGCTGATGGTCATGGAAATGCGGGGTTGGAGAACGCCAGCGGAGCCGCGGGGCTGGAGAACGCCAGCGGAGCCGCGGGGCTGGAGACCGCCACCGGAGCAACGGAGCGGCAGAACACCAGCGTGCACCAAGCCAGCTAGGCCGACCGGAAGCACCAACAGACGGCGACGCGTACGAATGCACCGCCGGGGACGCAGAGGTGGGTTAAAGGCCAGGTTAGAGCTAGCCCCACACAGGCTAGCGATTCCTAGCCTTTTCCTCGCCAATGTGCGCTCACTGGCAAACAAAATGGACGAACTCAGAAGCCATGGATGAACAGCGAGGTCAGGCTACTGCTGAAAGCACGGGACACCGCTTTCAGGTCAGGCGATGTTCGAGCCTACAGTTCATCCAGGGCTAACCTGAAGAGGGGCATCAAGAAGGCCAAGCACTGCCATAAGCTCAGGATTGAGGAGCACTTCAACAACAACTCCGACCCCCGACGCATGTGGCAAGGCATCCAGGCCATCACGTACTATAGAGCCACCAACACCACCCCCACATCCAGCGACGCCTCCTTCCTTGAGGAGCTTAACCACTTCTATGGCCGCTTCGACAGGGACAATCTAGAGACAGCCATCAAGGCTGTGCTCCCTGCTGATCACCAACCCCTCACACTCACCCCCTACAACGTGTACGTGGCACTGAGTAGGACTAATGTACGTAAGGCTGCTGGCCCTGACGGCATCCCCGGGCGTGTCCTCAGGGCCTGTGCTGCGCAGCTGACAGACGTCTGGACTGACATCTTCAACCTGTCACTTGCCCAAGCAGTTGGCCCCACGTGCATTAAAACCACCTCCATCGTGCCGGTGCCAAAACACTCCACTGCGGCAAGCCTCAACGACTTCCGCCCAGTTGCACTTACTCCCATCATCACCAAGTGCTTCGAGAGGCTGGTCCTGGCACACCTCAAAGGCTGCCTACCCCCCACATTGGATCCCTATCAGTTTGCCTACCGCAAGAACAGGAGTACGGAGGATGCCATCTCAACGGCACTTCACTCCGCCCTCTCCCACCTCGACAACAGAGACACTTACGTAAGAATGCTGTTCATCGATTACAGCTCAGCATTCAACACCATTATACCCTCTAAATTGATCACCAAACTCGGTAACCTGGGCATCGACCCCTCCCTCTGCAACTGGATACTGGACTTTCTAAACAACAGACCCCAGTCTGTTAGGTTAGACAAGCACACCTCTTCAACCCTCACCCTGGTTGCACAGGGCTGTGTGCTGAGCCCCCTCCTCGACTCCCTCTTCACCTACGACTGCACACCTGTACATGGTACTAACACCATCATCAAGTATGCAGATGATACAACGGTGATTGGCCTCATCAGCAACAACGATGAGTCGGCCTATAGGGAGGAGGTCCAGCTCCTAGCAGCATGGTGCGCTGACAACAACCTGGCCCTTAACTCCAAGAAGACCAAGGAGCTCATTGTAGACTTCAGGTAGTCTATGGGTGGCACGCACACTCCCATCCACATCAACGGGACGGAGGTGGAACGTGTTTCCTGCTTCAGGTTCCTGGGGGTCAACATCTCCGATGACCTCTCTTGGACCCACAATACCTCAACTCTGGTCAAGAAGGCTCACCAGCGTCTCTTCTTCCTGAGGAGACTGAAGAAGGTCCATCTGTCTCCTCAGATCCTGGTGAACTTCTACCGCTGCACCATCGAGAGCATCCTTACCAACTGTATCACAGTATGGTATGGCAACTGCTCTGTCTCCGACCGGAAAGCACTGCAGAGGATGGTGAAAATTGCCCAATGCATCACCGGTTCCTCGCTCCCCTCCATTGAGTCTGTCCAAAGCAAGCGTTGTCTGCGAAGGGTGCTCAGCATCGCCAAGGACGGCTCTCACCCCAACCATGGACTGTTTACCCTCCTACCATCCGGGAGGCGCTACAGGTCTCTCTGTTGCTGGACCAGCAGGTCCAGGAACAGCTTCTTCCCTGCGGCTGTCACAATACTCAACACTGTACCTCGGTGACTGCCAATCACCCCCCCCCCCCCCCCCCCCGGACACTCCTCTCCTCCCACAGGAAAAACGCTATGACTGTATGCATGTAAATAGATTTATTTATTGAAATCATATTCTATGTTTCTCTCCAGGGAGATGCTAACTGCATTTCGTTGTCTCTGTACTGTACACTGACAATGACAATTAAAGCTGAATCTGAATGTTTGAGATGTGGTGCAGAGTTGTTATAATGGCTGAAAATACAACAGTTAAATATTATGTGAATATTCTGCAGTTGTTTTGTAGGGTTTTACTAGTGAACCCATGAAAATTAGCGATTAAGTGTGAAATGAAATGAGGAAGGAAGGAAATGAGGGAGAAAATTAAGGACCGTCGACCAATTTAGCCTGGGGGGGGGGGGGGGGGATGCTGGAATCTATGTTGCTTTGCATGTTGGCACAAATAACATGGGTAGGGGTAGCAAAAAGTTTGAGGTTCTGCAAAATGAATACAGGGAGTTAGGCAAAATATTAAAGTATGACATCCAGGGTAGTAATCTCCAAGTTAATCCTGGTTGTCATATTCTTGAGGGCAGGTTTTGGAA
Organism: Amblyraja radiata; assembly: GCF_010909765.2. Taxonomy (NCBI): domain Eukaryota; kingdom Metazoa; phylum Chordata; class Chondrichthyes; order Rajiformes; family Rajidae; genus Amblyraja; species Amblyraja radiata. The sequence goes on from NC_045960.1 coordinate 57,479,010, forward strand.
AATTGGATGAATAAATGCATGGCGCATGAGGTGAAGCAGAGGGCAGGGATTCAGATTATGGCTATTGAAATCTCCAGCGGGATAGATGTGAACTGTACATGAGGGATTGGTTGCACGTGAACTGGAGGGGTTCCAATATCCTGGGGGGGGGGGGGGGGAGAAGATGGGTGCGGATGATGAGAACCAATGTAGGACTGCAGCAGGTGAGAGGCTGGAAACCGATGTATGAAAGGTGATGAAAGTAAGTTCAGTGGAGAGATACACATGAGTAAGGAAAGGCCATGGATTGATTTTTGTGCCAGATACCTGACGGGTAAGGTGGATGAACTCGGGCCATGGATAAATACGTTGTAGTCATACAGAAACCTGGCTAAGAGAGGGACAGGACTGGCAGCTTAATGTTGCAGGTTACAAGTGCCACAGGAAAGATGGAGGTGGGGGTAAAAGAGGAGGGGATGTTGCTTTATTGATTAAATAGAATGTCACGACAGTTGTCTAAGATGACGTAACTGATGGTTCGTCCAATGAGGCTATAATGGATGCAGCTGAGAAATATAAAGAGAAGGATCGCCTAGTTGGGAGTGTACTGTAGGCCCCCAAATAATTGATGGGAATTAGAAGAGCAAATGTGCCAGGGGATTGCAGGCAGCAGCAAGACTAATAATGTTGTCACAGTGAGGGATTTTAACTTTCCCAATATAGACTGGGACTGTCATGGGGCCAAGAGTTAAAATTCTGAATTGGGGCAGGGCCAACTTTAATGGTATTAGACAGGAACTTGCTTCAGTTGATTGAAATAGGATGTTTATGGGCAAAAGAACATCTGGAAAGTGGGATGCTTTTAAAAGTGTGATTACGAATTCAGGACATGCATGTTCCTGTTAGAGTTTGAAGTTTAGTTTAGCTTTTTGTCACGTGTACCGAGGTACAGTGATAAGCTTTTGTTGTGGGTCAACCAGTCAGCAGAAGCACAATGCATGATTACAATCATTTCATTCACAGCATACAGATACACGATAATGGGAATATCATTTAGTGAAGATAAAGTTCAGTAAAGTCTTATTAATGATCGTCCGATGGTCTCCAATGATGTAGATAGTGGCTCAGGACCACTCTCTAGTTGTTGATAGAGTGGTTCAGTTGCCCGATAGCAGCTGGGAAGAAACTGTTGCTGAATCTGGAGGTATACGTTATCACACTTTTAGGCATCTTGCTCGCTGGGAGAAGAGGGAGGAGGCTGGTCCTTGATTATGCTGGTGGCTTTGCTGAGGTTGCGTGAAGTGTGAATGGGGTCAATAGAATGGAGGTTGGTTTGTATAATGGTCGGGGCTATGTCCACAAATCTCTGCAATTTATTGTGGTCTTGGATGGAGCGTTTCCCAATACATGCTGTGATGCATCCGAGTAAAATGTAAGTGAAGGGCAAGGTGGGAGTAAGGAAAATTACATGACGAGAAAAATTGAGTCTCTGGTCAGGAAAAAGGAGACATGGGACAGGTATAGGCCGCTGGGACCAAGTGTATTGGGAAGTTATACACAAAAATTGAGGAGTTTTGTGAACTGAGTAGCATACTTAACACAGAAACATAGAAAATAGGTGCAGGAGTCAGCCATTCGGCCCTTCGAGCCAGCACCACCATTCAATATGATCATGGCTGATCATCCAACATCAGTACCCCGTTCCTGCTTTCTCCCCATATCCCTTAATTTTGTTAGCTCCAAGAGCTATATCCCTCTTGAATACATCCAGTGAATTGGCCTCCACTGCCTTCTGTAGAAGAGAATGCCACAGATTCACAGCTCTCTGGGTGAAAAGGTTTTTCCTCGTCTCATTCCTGAATGTACAAATCCTTATGTGTAAACTGTGAACCTTGATTCAGGATTCCCCCAGTATTGGGAACATTTTTCCTGCATCTATCCTCTCCAATCTCTAAAGAATGTTATATGTTATTAGAAAATACCCTCTCATCCTTCTAAATTCCAGTGAATATAAGCCCAGTCGATCCATTCTTTCATCATATGTCAGTACCACCATCCCCGGAAGGATGGTGATTGGATCTGGAAGCGGACCGATACATCTGTAAATAAAACTGGACAGACATCTTTTCATTTGCACAATTGATTTTTATTGTATTAATTTTAATATATTAATGTTTAAAATCCATGCATTGAAGGAAGAATATTTTACAGCCCATCTGTGGTCCCTAACACCAACCCTGACCCTAACCGGTCATTCCAAAATCCAGAGGTGACAGGGAGTCACCACACGTCACTTCATGCGTCACCACGCATCAAGCTGCGTCATGACCCGACCACGACGCGACAACCTCTTTTCAGGCTGTCGCCGAAAATGTCACCCAAATGGGACAGCCCTTTCACTCTGCGAAACTTGAGGGCAAGGCTTTAGAAGATGGCGTCGGCGGCAAACTTCACCCTGACCAGTTTCGCGATCACTTCAGGCTCGAGTCCGCAGTGCTCGAAGAAACTGTTCAAGCCCAAGCAGGCTCGGGAGAAGCGGCAGCTGAGGTCGTAGTGCGAGTGGCATAATCCACCTTCACCAACCTGCTTGAGCGGCTCCTTGGGGCGACCTGCTGCTGCTCCTCGTGGCGCTGCTGGCGTGGTTACTTGTGCACCCTGGGATGCTGCTGGTGTGGTGACTGGTGTTTTCTGGGGTGCTGCTGGAGTGGTTAATTGTGCACCCTTGGGTGCAGCTGGTGTGGTTACCTGTGCACCCTGGGGTGTTGCTGGCGAGGCTGCTGTTTCTCCCTGGAGTGCTGCTGGTGTGGTTACTTGTCCCCCCTGGGGTGCTGTACCCTCTGCTAATTCTCCCCCTTCTGACATTTCTGCTCCCGTTGCCAGCCCCTGCTGCTTGTCGCCCCGGCCGCTAGAGCTGGGCAGCAGCCGCAGGACCAGGCTGCCACTGCCCTTGAAACTGCGGGCGCTGCTGGTGGCCGCCGCTCCCCGCATGAACTCGCACTTCTGCCGGTTCATGACCAGCGAGTTGGGCCTGAGCTGCCTCGAGGAGCTGGAGCGACGCACAATGTCGGGCGGGAGCACCAGCTGCCCGCTCTGCTGGGGGCTGCCGGAGGCCAGGTAAGTCTTTGTGTTGCTGCTGGCCCCGCTGCCGCTGCCTTCCTCGGAGGCAGAGCTATCCAAACCATTGGGCTCTACTTTGCACCCACTAGCCATCTGGCTCTTCAAGTACTTGGCCTTGTCGGCAGCCAGTCTCACCACGGCGCTCTGCCGACACCGCCTGTTCCCCTCCCATTTGACTGCGGAGGTAGCCGGGACCTTTGGTCATGAGCCTGAGCGGCAGAGAGACGCTCGCCTCGGGCGGCATGCTTGCAGTGGGCGTGATCTCGCTCGGCATCTTACTTTGATCCAGCCAACGAGGACATTTTCACATCCGCAAAGAAGCAAAGACCAGGACTTCCATGAGCAATGACAGGCTGTCTGCAATTGCCTTAATCTACATTCACTATGACTTTGCCCATAACTTGGACAAAGTCGTGACTAGGTTTGCGCAGTTACATTCTTGGAAAATGGAACTGGAAAACATGAATTCTGGCTAAATGGCAATATATGCCAGTCTGCCACAAGTGTCCGTAGCCTGCATCACTACACCAGGACTTCCATGAGCAATGACAGGCTGTCTGCACTCGCCTTAATGCACATTCACTATGATTTTGGCCGTGACTCGGAAAATGGAACTGGAAAATGTGATTTATGGCTAAATGGCAATATATGCTGGTCTGCCAAGAGTGTTGTCCAAGTCTGTGAGAGGAAGCCTGAACTATCTGCTAATCCCCTCACACTTTGGGAGCCCAAACAGGGCACTGCAAGAAGAGGTAGAAGTCGGGCTACCTACATCAATGTACTAGCTGCGGAATGACACAGGTCTTCGACAGAGTTAACGAACTGAGAACTGCCATTAAAAATGAAGTCACACTTTGGGAGACCAAACGAGGCACTGCCAGAAGAGGTAGAATTAGGGCCACCTGCATCAGTGTACTGCAGAACGACACATGCTTTGACAGCATTAACAAACTGAGGACTGCCATGCTGGATAAACTGGTCTGAGGTGCTATATTTGTGGAACCAGGGATGACATATAGGCTAAGGCCAACGAATGCCTTTGCATTAGTAGAAGTAGTGGTAAATGGCAATATACATTCAGGAGCACATGAATGATTTTGCAGCATCATGCCAGCATGCTGAGTGCTGAGTGACAGTGAACTGAGAACTAATTCCAGTCATGCTAGTCAGCGTGGCTCAATAATAGTAACACTGGGTGATTCTTTAAAATTCTACTTACCATGCTACTCACCTTTATGTGACATTTACCAGGAGCACCTGAATGATTATGCAGCATCTTGCCAGCATATTTGATTGTTTGGTAAACTATATGATGAATTGTGAAATTTATGTTATGTTATTATATATTTTTATGTTATGGAATCAAAATCAAGAATTATAAATTCACATTTCAAAAATGGTTTCACAATTCAGTAGTACTGATTTTCAATATTCCATACTAATATTTGAGAATACATGAGGTTGCATGCAAAATACTGATTTTCAAAAATCTAGTTTCTGTGTAGTACATTCTATTGTATTTATGTGACAAATACCGATTTACCCAACAAAATACTAATTTTCAGCCATCAAAATACAGAAATGCTCAGTGAAACTAGGCAGCTCTGCAATAATTCACAATCACATTATGTTTGAGAATTCAAAATGTGATTTGTGATCTTGTTTATGAGTCATCATGGAACGAGAATTTGTTATAATAGTATGACAGTAAAATAGATTAGTTTGAAAGCGGTCATAGTAATGTAAATGCATCATTTAGTTTGACTTCAATTTTCATGATGGAAATTGAAGTTGAACTAAATGTTGTGTTCACATCACTATTTCATGTTGAAGTTGATGTGATGTGAAGTTGTTAGGTCAGGAGGATCATTAAAGGTGCACTGCACACACTAACACAGTCTAACAGTAACAGGCAATCAAATCAACACACATTTTCTAAAAAAGGTTTTCTTTACTGCAAACACATTCAGTATTGTATTTGCAGTTTTTGCATGCTCCTCGACTGGATCCTTGACTTCCTCATTCACAGACCACAGACTGTTTGAATTGGTGGAAAGGTGTCAGCCTCGATAACAATCAGCACGGGAGCACCTCAAGGCTGCGTGCTCAGCCCCCTGCTGTACTCGCTCTATATTCATGACTGCGTAGCTGGCATAGTGCGAACTCCATCAAGTTCGCTGACGACATCACTGTTGTGGGACGTATCACCGATGGGGACGAGTCAGAGTATAGAAGAGAGATCGACCGACTGACCAAATGGTGCCAGCACAATAACCTGGCCCTCAACACCAGCAAAACCAAGGAACTGGTTGTGGACTTTGGAAGAGGTAGGATGGGGACCCACAGTCCCGTTTATATCAACGGGATGGTGGAAAGGGTCAAGAGCTTTAAATTCCTGGGCGTGCACATCTCTGAAGATCTCTCCTGGTCTGAGAACACTGATGCAATTATAAAGAAAGCACATCAGCGCCTCTACTTCCTGAGAAGATTATGGAGAGTCGGTATGTCAAGGAGGACTCTCTCTAACTTCTACAGGTGCACAGTAGAGAGCATGCTAACCGGTTGAATCGTGGCTAGGTTCGGCAACTTGAGCGTCCAGGAGCAGAAAAGACTACAAAAAGGAGTAAATACTGCCCAGTCCATCAACGGCTCTGACCTCCCTACCATCGAGGGGATCTATCGCAGTTGCTGCCTCAAAAAGGCTGGCAGCATCATCCAGGACCCACACCATCCTGGCCACACACTCATCTCCCCGCTACATTCAGGTAGAAGGTACAGGAGCCTGAAGACTGCAACGTCCAGGTACAGAAATAGCTACTTCCTCACAGCCATCAGGCTATTAAACTCAACTCAAACAAAACTCTGGACATTAATAGCCCATTATCTGTTTATTTGCACTTTATATATGTTTTATTTATTCATGTGTGTATATATTTATATAATGGTATATGGACACACTGATCTGTTCTGTATTAATGTCTACTATATTCTGTTGTGCTGAAGCAAAGCAAGAATGTCATTGTCCTATCTGGGACACATGACAATAAACTCTCTTGAATCTTGATCTCTTTTATAACATTTTACATAACATTTTACAACACTACAACTTGATTATTAAAACAAGGACAACGATTCTTGATTTTAAAAAAAATGTATACAACAATGATCCCAATCATCCCATTTCACCCACTCATTACTCTTGACTCAACCAAAATTATTTCTGAAATATTGGTCATATATTTGGTGCCAAAATAAGGCTCAGAATGCACCAGAGAGCATCTAAAACCCCAGAGCTTTTATGGGCCCTTAAGCAGGCCCTGGAACCCGGACGCGAGGGGCTTCCTGCGTGAACATTATTTCACATAACATTTTTGTAATCTGTCATGCCACCCCCCTTTTTGAAAAGCTTCATACGGGCCTGACATGGATGTTTCGGGTTGGGACCCTACTTCAACTGAAGAGTCTTCTGGAGAAAGATCGCAACCTGAAAAGTCACCTATCTATGTTCTTCCGAGATGCTGCCTGACCCACTGAGTTACTTCAGAACTTTGTGTCCTGTACTGTTCATGTTCTAAGTGTAAAATGAGATTTTATCTGGAACTGCAGGTCGTTTAAAAAAAAAAAAAAAAAAAATTGAAATTATTTGTGAATTACGTAAATTTATCTATTTATTCAAATTCTCTTGTGTGAGGGGATTGCTAACAAAGGCAGTTTGCATGCTTCATGCTTGCTTGGCTCAGTGGGAAACACTTTGCCATTTAGTCCGGTGATTTGGAGTTTCAGTTCTACTTTAAGTATAGAACTTGGTTCTGTTTTGATGTTATGAGAAACGTATGATAAAATGAATGATTTTGTGATTAACATATTTAGCTTGGATTTTTCGCCTGACGATAAATGTCACGCCAGCACAAGCTTTTGTTACAGGGTGAAATACTGCAATTAGCTTCGTTTAAATAAAATGTCAACTTTTGATTTGACAATTATATAATCAGCCTTTCCTCTTAGCATCTGAACTGACCAGTACTGGTGTTGCGCCATCATTCTGTGATTTCTAAAAAAAACTATTGCTTTCCACTGTATGAATCCTGTGCAACAAACTTAATATTTCCAAGATTATTTTCTCCTATCCAGCACAACCTCAGTCTCCATGTTATTTAAAAAAATCTCCTATGATGCCAATTATATTAAATTGCATGTCCTTTTTCCTTTAAGAAGTTGCAATATATTTAATCTGGCAATAATTGATATTTTAGAGAATAAAAGATCTATTGCCGTATTGGTTCAATATTGTTTGTAAAATACTTTAGTCACAGAACCGTGATTGGAATATTCACGTCATCTCTAGCATCTAACATGAACCCGAACTATAAATTTCATAAAAATCAAGGTTATAAAACAAAATTGTTTCATATGATTAACATTATTTTCAATGCAATGAAACTAAAGCTGTATTTAGTTTTTTTTAAAAGCAGTCCAAGGGAAAACACTTTCCATCTAACCTCCCCACAATAATCACTCACCATTGTCTCTTAAGAACACAAGCTGCTAGTTTCACTGTGGGTGGCCATTGAGAAGCAATCATTTCTTTTGACATTGGTGTCATGAGTATTAAACCATGTATCATGTATCCTAGACTTTTCAGCCTGCAGTAACACAAATAACTTGTAGCTATAAAAAAGACATTTACATTTTTTTTTTAAATGGGTTACGACGTTCTTACGAGTTTAAAAGTTAAAAATTTTTACTTCAACAGTAAATTTGACTCGTGAAAATCTTTCATCATGTTGAAAGATTTTCACGAGTTTACAATTTTCCCTGAGTACCTGCCGTTAGCGTTACGAGTCGCTAAGTTACATCCACGAGTTCCGACGTTCCCGCTACGTTAATTCTACGTGATTACCATGAGTTTGATTTGTTTTAAACTCGGGATCATTCGTGGGTGGACTCGCACCGTGAGACGGCCATAACTTTGAAACTAGCACTCTTTTTGCATTGACACAATTGTTTTTATAACACAACACAAGGTTTCCTAGGAAAGTAAGTATTGCATTATAGCAGAATTGTATGCTGCAAAGTCTGATTAAAAATATGTTATGAGAAGTTAAAATAAACAAGTTTGCCGTAGAATGTTTTGGATGCTAATCTGGCCTTTTCCTGCACATCGTATTGCACCACTGGTCCACGTTGATGCTCCCCTGTCTTGCATTGTCAAAGGTGTAGTTTTTCAAATGAGGTTTTAAACCCTAGTCGTCATATCAATTCCTCCACGATCCATCCCATTGACTTTGTTTTGAATGTGCTTTTGTGCCCTTGCTGGTAGTTACCTCTCCATTTGTTACTAACACCTATGAGAGAGAAGCGATTGTCACCAAACTTCTGAATTCTCTGGGGTGGAACCCTCTCCAAGACAGATGTGAAGCTCACCGTTTGACCTGTTTTTACAAAATGTTAAATGGTCAGCTCGACATAGACTACAAGACCTACACCAAACCCAAACCAATTAGGAGCAGACGAGGGCATTCGATCCAATTTGTGATCCCAGCTACAAAGACAAATGTATACAGCAATTCGTTCTTCCCCCGCACAATTAAAGCATGGAATAATCTCCACCCAACTATAGTTACCCAACCAGATGCAACTAAATTTAAAGTAGCTCTTTCTTCCCAATAACCCTTTCTGGCTTAAGCCCTCCCTTCACCACATCCAGTTTAAATTCCATTTGGAATATTTTGGAGGACCAAGAAACCAAGAACCAAGCATGTATCACAACTGTAATTGCATGTCACCATTTTTCTTGAGGTTGATATAAGCAGATTGTCTGACATACTTCCCAATTATTGAATTCCAAATACCCTGTAAAGCCCTTTAGATTAGCAGATGCTTTGTATCACCCAAGTCCCCCATTACAGCACCTGTGTGGTTTTGTTGCTAGACTCTCTGCCCATCAGTAACAAAGATTCATTGGGAGACATTTTCTGGCAATAAATGAGAATTATTTTCTAATAACTTCTGCATCAGAGTGAGAACTATTGATTTGGCTTGCCGATGGGTTGAATGGCCTAATTTTGCTCCTAAGTTATGATCCCCATTTTCTTTTATTGACGAAGTAGATCCTTTTCTGGTCCTAAGTCTCTTACAACTTTTTTATTTCTATGAGTAGAATAGTATTTACAGATATAATTTAAATTCTTGAGCACCCAACCAAAATTGCCAGTATTTTGCTGTAATATTTGTACCAATTGAAAATAAGAGGCTGAAAGGAATCCAGCAGATTCAGTGACTTATTCAGTGTTCAATCTGACATTGTCATAGAATAATGTAAAATTTATAACTGAGATGGAAGCAAATTATCGGTTGTAAATTTTATATTTAGACTATGACAATTTGTCTGATTTAATATTGAATCACTAAATATGCTGGGTTCCCATCATGTTTCTGCCTGGTTTCAAAAGGGAAAAACACCTTGCAGAATTGGACCTGTAGCCCTGCAGGCTCCAACTCATGATGCACATAGCCAAATACCTATTAAATGTGATGGAAGTTTCAAAATGTACAGCACATCTCAATAACTGTAGATAATTGCATAAGTGATTACTTGGGAATTCAAGTACCTAAAGTAGGTTTGTTACTTTGTCTGGTTAGCTATCAGCTTCCCTTTAATTGAAAATATCCAAAATTGATATTATTCGAAGTCGGGTTGCAGCTGCGCGCCACCACAGCTATCCCTGCTCCTAATACCCCAAATCCAATGTCACTTTGAGAATAAAACACAGTGCTGGAGTAAGTGATATTTCGAATTGGGACTCTTCTTCAGACTCTTCATATCCCATAGAGACGCTGCCTGACCTCCCGAGTTACTCCGCACTTTGTTTTTATTTGGGATTCCAGCATCTGCAGTTCTTGTTTCTACATCTTGAGAATTGTGGCCAGTGTTTCATCTTTCAGCCATAAAAATTCTCAGTATTTGATGCTAACTCCAATGTACTCTGGGGTACTTTCAAACGGATTGCTTGTCTGGGAATTTATATCCGAGTTCTGATCTTCATGGTGCCTTTGTTATTATAGTTTATGTTGGTTATTTCTTCAAAGGATGTTTGAAGTACGTTAAAATAAAGATTTAAGAATATTTGTTGACACTTGTGTAAGAAATAAATGAGCTTGATGTCATCTAAGGTTTTTGGTATTGACTGTTAAATTTTAGGCTTGGAATTGGGTTGATTTACTGTATGTTATCAGAATACTAAATGGAGAATACAAATAATAATTTGGTTCAATTGTATGTACGTACATCTGTGAATGCTAGTAAATTGGAGAGATGTGCAAAGTGCACGTTTGTTTGATGAGTAATGTAAGATTGATTTCTGTGTGGCTTGTTGGAGGTGCCACAGGTGAGTTGCTGAGACTCGCAAAGAATGAAGTCTGCATTGCCTCGGCATGTACAAGAATGTAATTGCGCAGCTGCTTGCTGGTGCTGCAAAAAGCCAGAGGGTTTGTTTCAAAGCTGGCTATTGAACTTTGTTCTGTAATGGTGTTTTATTCTGATAATTACCAGGTTGTGCTCGTGACAAATGTCTTCAATGTTGGTAAGTTTAAGCAGCTTTCTGACAATTTGTAAATTAGCGTGAGTTTATACACTTGAATCATAAGTCAATGCAGCAAAGTACTGATTATTTAGTGGCAATAAGGTGAAACACAGTGCACAATAACATGTTACTGTACTGGGTGTGTGTTTTGTTTCATGTAAGGTTGTAGGCAGTGTTTTCTCCTCCATGTTTGTTGATCAGTATTTACAGATCAGTATTGTACCGTGTGCGATGAGCAATGCCAGCAAACTTAATTTAAATTTTAAACATTCTTAACTTTTAAGGTTTGTTATTTATTCAACAAACTCTGGAAATATATTGAGGCTTGCACTCATTGAATATTAATGGTTCTGATCGTTTCCTTAGTTCACCTCCATTGTAAAATTATTCACTGTACATTTTAAGAGTTAAAAATGTAATTCGTCCAGTTGTCCGCTAATTGTTATTTTGAATTTTATTGATACTAAAGATATTTGAAGAAAAATACATTTCTGTGTCACAAATATAACCTGCTAGGAATGCACTTAATTTTAGCCAGGCAATATTTTCTTTGTAGATGGTGAGCTACAGTGCCCTCAATAATGTTTGGGACAAAGACCATCATCTATTTATTTGCCTCTGTACTCCACAATTTGAGATTTGTAATAGAAAAAAAATCACATGTGGTTAAAGTGCACATTGTCAGATTTTATTAAAGGGTATTTTTATACATTTGGTCTCACCATGTAGAAATTATAGCAGTGTTTATACATAGTCGTCGTCCCCCCTGCTGAAGGTACTGGCTCACTTACCTTCATTGATGATACAACTGCTGATGGTAGTAGTATAATGAATTCTGAAGTGAAAAGACACCTCTTAATCTGCTCAAGTTCAAACAAATGCCTCAAAACTCATTGGCCGGTAGTTTATTCTACAGCAAGACAATGATCCCAAACATACTGCTAAAGCAGCAAAGGAGTTTTTCAAAGTTTAAAAAATAGTCAATTCTTGAATGGCCAAGTCAATCACCCGATCTGAACCCAATTGAGCATGCCTTTTATATGCTGAAGAGAAAACTGAAGGGGACTAGCCTCAAAACAAGCAGAAGCTAAAGATGGCTGCAATACAGGCCTGGCAGAGCATCACCAGAGAGGAAACGTAGCAACTGGTGATGTCCATGAATCACAGACTAAAAGCAGTCATTACATGCAAAGGATCTGCAACAAAATATTAAACATGACTGCTTTCATTTACATGACATTGCTGTGTCACAAACATTAGCCAAACATTTTCACACAGAGAGTGGTGAATCTCTGGAACTCCCTGCCACGGAGGGTAGTCGAGGCCAGTTCATTGGCTATATTTAAGAGGGAGTTAGATGTGGCCCTTGTGGCTAAGGGGATCAGAGGGTATGGAGAGAAGGCAGGTACGGGATACTGAGTTGGATGATCAGCCATGATCATATCGAGCAGGCTCGAAGGGCCGAATGGCCTACTCCTGCACCTAATTTATATGTTTCTATGTTTCTATTATGGTGCCCTGAAATGGGGAGACTATGTATAAACACTGCTGTAATTTCTACATGGTGAAACCAAAATGTATAAAAATGACCTTTATTGAAATCTGACAATGTGCACTTTAACCACATGTGATTTTTTTTCTATTACAAATCTCAAATTGTGGTGTGCAGAAGCAAATAAATAAATGATGGGTCTTTGTCCCAAACATTATGGAGGGAACTGTAGAAGTTAGATTAACATAGCGCTAAAGAAGCTTGCCGCTTAGTTGAAAATAACTCTGAAAGAGGAAACTTTACAATCATTGTTTTTGGCTACATTGTTCCAAATGAGAAATGTGGGATCACCCTGACTTGCTGTCAGGATTTTTGTATCTCTGGAAACAATGTTCCAAATTGAAACCTGCCTCCATTGATGTCAGCAGTAATGCAGTGCATGTTTTTAATCACGATCTTTAATCTTAAAAATGGGAGTCGTTGCCTATTCAAAATAATGACTTGACAAGACCTTCTGCTATTTACAGTGAGAAATGCATTCAAACTCAATTCTAAACATTTATTTTGGTACTGATTGGCATTCTGAAAAATTGCACCCAGCATTTGTCTCCCTGGCAGGCAACTTCCTGCCAGGGGTACCTGGATGTAGACCGAGAAGGTCTCTGTGCCCGTTAGCAGGTAAGCATATCTGTTTGTAATATTGTCTCACGTTTTCCCTTTGCACAAACACTGCCTGATTTATTAGACATTTCCTGCGTTCGTGTTTTGGTGTCAGGTCTCGGCAAGAGCATTGGTCTACGTTTCACAGGTTTTGCATGTCCTGCATGTTGAAAGTAAAAACAAAATATTGGAAAAGATTCAAAGGTAGTGTCTGTGGGAAGAGAAATGGTTAATATTTCAGGTCCAGGTCAATTCAGATTTGGGAATGGTTGATAATGGTATTTTTCATTCAGAGAGTAGGTAGGGGAGAAATTGGTGGAACTAAAGGAATATCTCTAATAGGGTGAGTCCGAGATAGTTATAAGTGTACGCTGCTGATTCATCTGTGTTATATGACATTAATAATGAGGTTGTGTGACCAAGACCACGATGCCCCATCTATGCTAGCCCCACCTGCCTGCATTTGACCCATATCCCTCTAAACCTTTCCTTTCCACGTATCTGTCCAAATGTCTTTTAAATGTTGTTATAGTACCTGTTTCAACTACCTCCTCTGGCAGCTCGCTCCATATACCCTCTGTGTGGAAATAGTTGCCCCTCGGGTTCCTATTTAATCTTTCTCCTCTCACCTTAAACTCAAGACTATGCATGTACAATATCTGTCTTATGATCTTATACACATCTATAAAGTCATATCTGTGCACTAAATGTTGTAACCTTTTTCCTTTACCTGTGTACTGTGGGCCACTTGATTGTATTCATGTATAGCCTTTTCTTTGTCCGAAGCTTTTCACATTGCCTTTATGTAATAATAATAAACTAAACTAAACCTGTCATCATCCTGTGCTCCATAGAATAAAGCCTGCCCAACATCTCCCCGTTGTCATACTTTTCTGCTCTCTTTCCAGCCTACCAACATGCTCACTTTGGCACGGTGACCAAAACTGAACACAATACTCCAAATGCAACCTCACCAATATCTCGTACAACTGTAATACAACATCCCAACTTCTATATTCAATTCCGTGACTGGTGAAAGTGTTGAAAGTCACCTTGACCACCTTATCTACCCAAGATGTCACTTTCAAAGAACTATATACCTGCACTCCCAGATCCCTCTGCTCCACCACAATCCTTGGTGCCCTGCCATTCACTGTGAAAGTCCTGCCTTAGTGCAACAAAATGTAACGCCTCACACTTATTTGCAAGAAACTGCACTAAACATTCCTCAGCCCGTTTGCCCAGCTATTCAAGATCCAGCTGTAACCATCTTTGCATTCTATGATACTGCTCACTTTAGTGTCATCTACACATTCATTAATCACGCTTTCTACATTCTCGTACAAATTGTTGACATTATCCACAAACAGCAATGGGTCTCAGCACCGATCCCTGAGACACACTACTAGTCACAGGCCTCCAATCCAAAAAGCAACCTTCCTCCATCAACCTCTGTATCCTTCCACAAAGCCAATTCTTTAGCCTGTCAACTAGCTCTCCTTCGATCCCATTGGATTGAACGTTCCAGAGCAGCCTACCATGCAAAACCTTTTCAAACACCTTGCTGATGTCAAAACAGACAATTTGTTATGGCTTTGCCATCATCAACTGATATAATTATACAAATATAAATTTTTTTTAAAAACCCAAATTGTTTACAGACAGAAATGACCAGTTCTGATATAGAAAGAAAAAGACGCATTTGCCTTAAGTTTCGTTTAGAGATGCAGCATTGAAACAAGTCGTTTGGGTCGCTCAGCTCGTGCCCTCCATTGACCACCTGGTCACACTAGTTCCATATTATCCCAAGGTGGGGAAATTTATCCTGATTTGCTGATTTTTTTTTTCTTCAATATTTTTTTTTTTTTTTAAAGATTCCCACTGCCTGCAGTTTTCTATTTTGAATTAATAATGATTGCATTGGAAGATCAAGATTCTAAGATGATTTATTTTTTTTTTTAAATTATTTTTATTAGAAGTACGGTAAATTACAATAATACACAACACATATATCTTAATACATTTTTTGTACCGCTTCATTTTTTTTGAGCTTTAAGAAAAAGATAGAAGTAAGGAAAGTAACGAAAGTGCGCAAGAGTCGTGAAGTGCAAGAGAGTGTTGGGAAAAGAAAGCCCCTTAGAAAAGAAGTTAGAGAAGGAAGTGAAGTAAGAAAGTAGACCCTAGAAAAGAAAGAAAAAGAAAGTAAGGACAATCGTTCTATTATAACATTAAACTCCGCAGAAAGACTACCAACCAAGTCTGTTTTTGCTGTTTTACCTCCCATTGCCAGGTCCTGATACCATTTATTTATTTATTTATTTTAAAAATTACTATTGCACCTCATGCTTGTAATAGGTCCATAAACGCTAAGATTACTTTTGAAAGTAGTATTTATGCACCAAGCAATGCTCTATCAGGGTATCTAAAAACTACAGCAGGATTTTTAGGAGTTTTTCTCTCATTGGTTGTTTCTTTCACAGATAGTGTAAGAATTTTCTGTGTCAAAGATTCAAATAGAGTATTTGACTTCTCAATAATTAGCTTTCAAGACAGTATAAATTGACTTTAACGATATGATAGTACGAACTCCTCCCAAAACAATTCTTTGCCTTTGTTTGAACATGGTTCTTATCAGCAGCGGTACAATAATAAAGAACACACAACCACAACAAAAATGTAACACAAACATCCACCACAGCATTCATCACTGTGGTGGAAGGCACAGAACTTGGCCAGACCTCCTCCATTTCCCCCCGTGGTCGGGACCTCCACCCTCCGCAGCCGTTGCTGCGGGCGTCCAGATGGTAAGGGTCAAAGTCAAGGTAAGTCCAAGATCGGCTCTTCCTCACCGGAGACCGCGGCTTCAGGCTGGTGTAGGCCGCAGGCCGGTGGTCGAAGATTTAAGGTTCCTGCCGTGCCGCAGCCAGAAGCACCGCAGACCGCAGGGCTGGTGGTCGAAGCCCCCCTCCAGGGGTGATGGTAAGTTGCCACCGCGCCCGCGGTAGAAGTTGGCCGCGGGCCGGCAGTGATGGCTTCTTCTTACCCCGGGTCCCCCACGAGGGATCCCGGGCTGTAGACGCCGCGCCAGCTGGAGCTGTGCTGACCGCGCGCGGCTTCAGGCTGCCAGCTGCCCCGGGCCAGCGAAACGGAGCGCTTCCCTCCAGCGAGCCCCAGCGAGGGTTCACCCGCTCCACGCCGAGAGTCCACGCTGCGCCCGCCGCTGAAGCCCCGGGCGCGTCTCCGGGAAAGGCCGCGCCGATCCTTGCTGTTAGCCACGGGGGAGGCGACCTGGAAAAAGTCACCTCTCCGTGGAGGAGGTGGCCGAAACGGTTTCCCCCTCACCCCCCCACACCACCCCCCACAAAAACACACCGAGAAACATCAAAAACATACTTTAAAACATACTAAAAAAATAAAAAAAGTTGTTTATTAGAAATTATTGTTTGGGTTATTGGAAGTTTGGTAGAAAGATTTGTAATTTCTATTCCATCGCCTGTTCCCAGCTTCAGTCCAGTGTATATAATTTTGAAGATAGACAGAAAATGCTGGAGTAACTCAGCGGGTGAGTCAGCATCTATGGAGAGAAGGAATGGACGACGTTTCGGGTTGACACCTTTCTTCAGATTGATGTCAGGGGAGGGGGAGGGACAAAGATGGAATGCAGGTGGAGACAGTAAGACAGATGGGAGAACTGGGATGGGGAAGGGGACGGAGAGAGAAAGCAAGGGCTATCTGAAGTTTGAGAAGTCAATGTTCATACCGCTGGGGTGTATACTACCCAAGCGAAATATGAGGTGCTGTTCCTCCAACTTGCGCTGGGCCTCACTCTGACAATGGAGGATGCCCAGGACAGATTGGGAATGGGAGGGGGAGTTGAAGTGCTGGGCCACCGGGAGATCAGATAGGTTAAGATGGCCTGAGCGGAGGTGTTAAGCGAAACGATCGGCAAGCCTGCGCTTGGTCTCGCCGATGTAGAGAAATTGACATCTGGAACAGTGAATACAGTAGATGAGGTTGGAGGAGGTGCAAGTGAACCTCTGCCTCACCTGGAAAAACTGTTTAGGTCAATAGACAATAGGTGCAGGAGTAAGCTATTCAGCTCTTCGAGACAGCACCGCCATTCACTGTGATCATAGCTGATCATCCACAATCAATACCCCGTTCCTGCCTTCTCCCCATATCCCTTGACTCCACTATCTTTAAGGGCTCTATCTAGCTCTCTCTTGAATTGGCCTCCACTGCCTTCTGAGGCAGGGAATTACACAGCTTCACAACTGGGTGAAAAAGTTTGTAGCTTAATTGGCTTTGGTAAATTGTAAAATTGTCCCCAGTGTGTGTAGGTTAGCAAACTGGTGATTGCTGGTCGGTGCAGACTCGGGGGGCCGAAGGGTCTGTTTCCACGCTGTATCTCTAGTCTAAATTAATATTCTATTGTTTTGATATGGCTTCTTTTCCTCGCTATCCTTTTCCTTCCCCGTTCTGTTGTTCAATTACTGGCATGACTTTGAGAAATCAATGACATTTTCCTCTAGACTTGGCATGCAGCGTACCATAACATTGAGCTTGACATTTCTAAGATTCAAAGTCTGTTATCAATCTGCATATGAGGACATTGTACACGTGTTTATTGTGCATTGGACTTTGCTTATAGATTAACATTTTAGGTATCTTCCCTGGAGAGATCTCTGGAGAGGAGAAAAGGGTGTTAACTGGAAATTAAGTTCAGTATGAAGTCCTGAGGTCTGCAAAACATGGAAGATGAGATGTTGCTCCTCAAAAATTGTTTAGACATCAATGGAGCAAAGTGGAAGTCAGCATGGGAGGGATCATGTGAAAGTGACTGAAAGCTCTTGATTGTCCTTGCCGTCTAAACTGATGTGTTCTGCGGTGGCCTTCAAATCTGCATTTAACCCTGGGCTTACAACATAGAGGACGATAAATCATAGACACTAGATGTGATATACTAAATATTTAGCCCAGTAAGAATTTTGTATTTTAAATGAAAGCATCTCTTCCAAACATTATAGAATATCATCCTGGTCTCTTTATTCAACTTTAATGGATCTACCTTGTTCCATTCCAAGGTTCAATCCTGTTGAACTTTCTGCATTGCAAATTCATTTGTCCTTGCTGAAGGAGAGCAAACCCAAGCATTGTTCCATGTACTGCGTCATAATGGCCCTGTATAATTTTAGTAAACCATCAGCATTCTTGTACCTGCATCCTCTTGTAGTAAGAGTTAACATTGACTTGCCTCCTTGTTGCATGAATAAGAAATGGGAACAAAAGCCTAAGTTAATCACTTGGCACCTTGAGAGTGCACTACTGTTGAGTAAGGTCAAGTCGCATCCAGTACTGACCTCAACCTCTCTTTGTTCCTTGTTCCCCACATCCCTTGACTCCCTTGGAATCCAAATATCTGTCAGTCTTTGCCTTGATTACAAGCAATAATTTCACTTCCATAGTTCTTGTCCATTGTCGAACATTCAAAAAGTTGATGACTCTCGGGAGAAATTCCTCATCTCTTATTCTAAAATCAAAATAGTTTAGTTATTAGATGAATCTCCACTGCAATATTTTTGTGGAATTGCTCTTTGTCAATGTTATAAACCTTTCAAATGTCTGTAAATTAAACAATCTGAGATGTCTGTAATTGTTTGGAATTAACAGATTTACCAGTTATGGTGTTTTGGTAGTTAAGCATTCCACAAAAAACAAGTTTCTGGGATTTACTCTCAATATCTTAATCTGGGTATGTTTCAGAACAGGCCCATTTGACAGAACCAAAACCTTGAATGGTTAAACATTTGCTTTGTCTCGTCTCATTGACTGTTTTGGTGTCTGGTTTCTTTCTTTTCTGCTCCTACCTGTTGAACAGGATTTTGGTGTATTGCATCACAGCAGCGTACCAAATGCTCCGACAGATTAATTTTAGCAAATTCCAATGGATGTTATAGCTGTTGTCACTTGTTCTGACAGAAAATATATTCTTTGCTGAATGTGTGAGTCAGAGGGTAGAGAAGGATCAACGTCTGAAATTCTTCCATGAAGGCTGACAGAACTTGCTCACCATCTTGCATATAGTCTGCTTCTTGATAGGTTTTTCCTATTCAATTTTTCTTTTAACGTGGAAGGACAGGATTCTGCCCACTGAAGGTATGTCAGGTCTAAATGTAATCCCATTCCCCACTTATTTTCTGTATAATCTGTTCTTTCATTCATGTGCATTAACACCCTTGATGTTTCTCTATCTACTCTAAAGGCAATTTACAGTTGTAAATTAACCCACTGACCCGCATGTTGTTGTGGGTGGAAACCCGTGCTGCCTCAGGCCAAATGTGGAAAACCTACATTGGCAGCACCAGGCGTCATGATCGAGCCGGAGGTAGACAAAAGTGCTGGAGAAACTCAGCAGGTGCAGCAGCATCTATGGAGCGAAGGAAATAGGCAACGTTTCGGGCCGAAACCTTTCTTTAGACTGATGATCGGGCCTATGTCTGAGTCTGCTGAAGTTGAATCAGCTGCACTACCTGGCATGTACCCACCTGGTGTGCAGGCATTGTGGTATTGGCCCAAGTTTGTTGGAATGACATTTGAGTACAGTGCCTTTTTGTACATGATTTCTGGGCATTGACTGCAGCATGGGCTTCTCATCCAGTATTGCTGGACTTTAACTAAAATGTGGATAACCCATTCTGGACTGCAGGGAGATCCCAGAAAAAAAACCTGCATGGTTACAGGGAGGATATACAAACTCAACACAGACAGCACCCATAGTCAGGGTAGAACCTGGGTCTCTGATGCTGTGAGGCAGCAGGTCTACTGCATTACTGTTTCACCCTGTACAAATCTGCCATCCTTGACCAGTTTGGTCTATATGTGATTCCTGGCACACTGACTGGTTGGCACACAACAAAAGCTTTTCACTCTACCTTGGTATACATGACAATAAACTAAACTAACTAACTGATGTAGTTACTACCTTCTGCAGATCAGGTAATTTGGGAAAGATTATAAATGTTGGTATGACTGTTGATGTGTACGTCCCATGTACAAGTAAAACAAAATTCTCAAGTGAGAAAGACTCCGGCAACAATCACAGAAAAGAGTTCAAATCAAGGTGTTTTATACAGTGATTGGCTCTTGCCTTCACCACTAATGATAAATCAAAAAAACTCTGGGGTCATTCCTGATCTCCAGTCTGCATGAAATTTGTATGCTCACCCTGTAACTCTTTCTCAAATCTCAAGTGTTCAAAAACACATGGGCACTATTTCATCAAATCAAGATTGTTGATAAACGATAAAGGTGTAGTCAAAATAATGAAATAATTTGAATCTAGTAAATTAAATAAAAAGGAGATTGCTGCTCACTTCACAGTTCTTTCTTC
This sequence comes from Amblyraja radiata, assembly GCF_010909765.2. Lineage (NCBI taxonomy): Eukaryota > Metazoa > Chordata > Chondrichthyes > Rajiformes > Rajidae > Amblyraja > Amblyraja radiata. The sequence continues at coordinate 57,499,231 of NC_045960.1, forward strand.
CTGTTTAGATCAGTGGACCTGTTGGATTTCCATCAGATTGAGCTGATGCAGGCTCATCATCAGATTTGCCAGCCAATGTTGTCCCATTGGATCCCAAGAAGAATCTAACAGCACGTCACAGGTATCTCAAGGCAACACTTAGCGAGAATGGAAGGCTGGAAATTCAGTCTAGTCTTAGGAGTCCAGTGCTACTGCCCAGTTGAGTGGAATAAATGCTTGATCTGTCTTCTCGGTGGGACATTGAGATGACTGTTGTTAACTTTCATGGGAAGTCCCATCCCTGAATTGACTTGCAGTCTGGTTACATGTCAAATTTTCTCTCAGTAGTTGCTTGGATGTATTTGAAACAACATGCATTGAGTTGAGATATCAATGAGAAAAAAGTTGTCTTTTCAAAATTCTTCCTTATTACTGAGTGGAAGTTGTGGAGCATTGCTCAGCACGGTCTCATAATGTTGCAAATCATTCTTTAATGTTGGTAGTTTTGAGTCCATTTCAAAAGCAATTTATGTGCAAAAGCAATTGATATTTTTAAACTGCATCAAACTCGCGTACCTCTCTTTCAAACTGATCTATTCCTTGCAATGATTGTGAGCTGGCGTCTGCATCTGTGAAACCAAGTTTTTAAAAAAAACTTTTTTTGTTTTAGAAATGCAGCATGGAAGCAGGCCCTTTGGCCCACTGAGTAAACGCCGACCAATGATCACCCATACGCTAGTTCTATGTTATCCCAGTTTTGCATCCTACACACTAGGGGTAATTTATAGAAGCCAATTAACCTACAAACCTGCATGTCTTTGGAATGTGGGAGGAAACCACAGCACCCGGAGAAAACCGATGTGATCATTGAGAACATACAAACACTGTACAGACAGCACCCACAAAGACAGGATCCCTTTACACAGACTGCAGCACCACAGTACTGTCCCTTTACATGTCTAACGTTACCTCTACCTATGCCTACCTATGTATAGACTACATGACTGCTTTGCAGAGCAATTGCGCTCTGTCTGCAAAGGCCATCTTGAGCTTCCAGATGAAAGTTGATCCCTTCAATTTCCACATTGACACATTTGTCCTCTTCTTCCCCCACAGCCATGATGAGGTCAAATGCAAACTAGAATCGAAACTCGTATTCCACTTGGGTAGCTTAAAACTCAATGGTGTAAATATTGAATTTTCCAATTTTGGGTAATCCTCACTCACTGTGTTGCTTTCCCACCCTCACCAGTCCTCCAGGGTTCTCTCCCTTTGTTCACTTTCTCCATCTCTTACCACCCTTGTGGAGTAATTAATCTATACAGTAACTTAAACCATGACAGGGCTCTCGCTTAATTTGTTTTCCCTGTTGGCAGCTTTTTAGGTTGCCAAATGACAGTTTAGGAGGTCATTTAAGATGCCTTGCATGACGCATGCGATAATGTGTCAGACGAAGTGTGTAGTTACCAGTCGGAATTATGCTCAATGAAGCATTCACATATTATTTCTGCTTCAAATAAAGTCACAAACTAAACATATTCACCAATCAAGACATGATATATCCCTCAATGACTTGCAGCAAAATTATAAGACAGTATCTCAAGTCTTTCTACACATTGCAATGAATGCAATTTCTATTAGTTCTTTTCACTTCCAAACTAAAATGTGGTTTGATTGCGCTCCGACCCTTTCTCACCCCGCACCTAGTGTCTTTCCCACGCAATACAGCCGTCACCGCCGACACAAAACATCGCGTTCCTTTTCTCCAGAGATGCTGCCTGACCCGCGGAGTTACACCAGTTTTTTGTGTCTATCTTCGGTACAAACCAGTATCTGGTTGCCAAGCCGGGCAAAATGACTCGGTGTTTAGGTTGCCCGGCGGCGCTTTGAGTGGTCAGTGGCACCCAGGCAACCGCTAATTTCGAGCCCTGCATGAATCCACTATGAGACACGTGTTCCAGTTGTATTAAATTAAGAAACACATTCTGGGAGATGCCGAAATCCACTCTGTTGTTGAATATACTAAGTCTCTTCCTTATGGGAAGCATGTCATTTTAATTTCAACATTTGTGTGAAGTAAGTTGGGATCAGATCCACAGCTGCCCAACCCTGGGAGCAATCAAATAATATGCATATGGATATATCAAGAACACAATGCTGTGAACTTCGGAAAAAAAATTGTCCTTTTACTCTGTGCCTGGTAATGAATGGGATTGTGTTGCCTGAAAGGACAATTTAAAAAAAACTTTAAATATAATGATGGGGATAGAGCTGGTGGATGATGGTGACTGGTACCTAATTGCAAAGAGTGAAAAGGAACATAGCCTTCTGTGTAATCTGGTTTATATTTCACTAATGTGGGATACATTTAATGATCAGATATATTCAGAATTTGGAAAATTTGCTAAAATCAATGAGAGTGCAGATGCTGGAAATCTGAAATAAAAACAGAAAATGTTAGAAATACTCAAGAGATGAAGCAGTATCTGCGGGAAAGGACACTTTCAACCATTCAGCTGTAATACCCTTCGGATTAAAACATGACTGGCAATTAATTCTAAAAGGGTTGACGGTGGATATGCAATGGAAGACATTTAAAGACTGCATGGATGAACTACAAAAATTGTTCATCCCAGTTTGGCAAAAGAATAAATCAGGGAAGGTAGTGCATCCGTGGATAACAAGGGAAATCAGGGATAGTATCAAAGCGAAGGATGATGCATACAAATTAGCCAGAAAAAGCAGCATACCGGAGGACTGGGAGAAATTCAGAGACCAGCAGAGGAGGAAAAAGGGCTTAATTAGGAAAGGAAAAATAGATTATGAAAGAAAACTGGCAGGGAACATAAAAACTGACTGCAAAAGTTTTTATAGATATGTGAAAAGAAAGAGATTAGTTAAAACAAATGTAGGTCCCTTGCAGTCAGAAACAGGTGAGTTGATCATGGGGAACAAGGATATGGCGGACCAATTGAATAACTACTTTGGTTCCGTCTTCACTAAGGAAGACATAAATAATCTGCCGGAAGTAGCAGGGGACCGCGGGTCAAAGGAGTTGGAGGAATTGAGTGAAATCCAGGTTAGCCGGGAAGTGGTGTTGGGTAAATTAAATGGATTAAAGGCCGATAAATTCCCAGGGCCAGATAGGCTGCATCCCAGAGTACTTAAGGAAGTAGCTCCAGAAATAGTGGATGCATTAATAATAATAATAATACATTTTATTTAATGGGCGCCTTTCATGCATCTCAAGGACACCTTACATAGTAATCGGAATAAAAACATATAATCGGAGTAAAACAAGTAATTAAAGACATCACAATGACACAAATTAAAAACAGAATTCAATCCAAAAACAAAAAATCAAAAACACAGTGTGAAGAGAGAGCAGCGGCAACCAAATCGTGCCAGCGTCCACTCTCTCTTCACGGCAGCCATCTTGGACACAGACCTACAAGACTACAGTTAGACAAAAAAAATCATCCCCCCACAGTGGATAGCACTGTGGAGGAAGGCACAATGTCCAGTCCCCACCTCATGTTCACCCCAAAGTCAGGCCTATTGGGGCCACCGCAGTTGCCTCTACGGAGGGCCCGATGTCCTTGGCCGTTCTCACCGGGTGGTCTTGCCCCGGCGTCGGGAGAGTCCTTTCGGCGGCTGGGCCACTTGGAACGGCCGCTTCTTGGTTGGAGCCCGCGGCTGCCGAAGCCAACAAGGCCGCGTCGGTTTGGCGCTCCTAGGCTCCAGATGAAAAAGTCGGCGCCCGCTCTCCTCACTGCCGCCTTGCCGCCTCTACGCACGCCGTCTCTCCGCTCCGCAAACCCGCAGCCCGGAGATGTTGCTCACGGCAGTCCAGCTCGCCGTGAGCATTAGTAATAATCTTTCAAAACTCTTTAGATTCTGAAGTAGTTCCTGAGGATTGGCGGGTAGCAAACGTAACCCCACTTTTTAAGAAGGGAGGGAGAGAGAAAACGGGGAATTACAGACCAGTTAGTCTAACATCGGTAGTGGGGAAACTGCTAGAGTCAGTTATTAAAGATGGGATAGCAGCACATTTGGAAAGTGGTGAAATTATTGGACAAAGTCAGCATGGATTTACAAAAGTTAAATCATGTCTGACGAATCTTATAGAATTTTTCGAGGATGTAACTAGTAGCGTGGATAGGGGAGAACCAGTGGATGTGGTGTATCTGGACTTCCAGAAGGCTTTCGACAAGGTCCCACATAAGAGATTAGTTTACAAACTTAAAGCACACGGCATTGGGGGTTCAGTATTGATGTGGATAGAGAACTGGCTGGCAAACAGGAAGCAAAGAGTAGGAGTAAACGGGTCCTTTTCACAATGGCAGGCAGTGACTAGTGGGGTACCGCAAGGCTCAGTGCTGGGACCCCAGCTATTTACAATATATATTAATGATCTGGATGAGGGAATTGAAGGCAACATCTCCAAGTTTGCGGATGACACTAAGCTGGGGGACAGTGTTAGCTGTGAGGAGGATGCTAGGAGACTGCAAGGTGACTTGGATAGGCTGGGTGAGTGGGCAAATGTTTGGCAGATGCAGTATAATGTGGATAAATGTGAGGTTATCCATTTTGGTGGCAAAAACAGGAAAGCAGACTATTATCTAAATGGTGGCCGACTAGGAAAAGGGGAGATGCAGCGAGACCTGGGTGTCATGGTACACCAGTCATTGAAAGTGGGCATGCAGGTGCAGCAGGCAGTGAAGAAAGCGAATGGTATGTTAGCTTTCATAGCAAAAGGATTTGAGTATAGGAGCAGGGAGGTTCTACTGCAGTTGTACAGGGTATTGGTGAGACCACACCTGGAGTATTGCGTATAGTTTTGGTCTCCAAATCTGAGGAAGGACATTATTGCCATAGAGGGAGTGCAGAGAAGGTTCACCAGACTGATTCCTGGGATGTCAGGACTGTCTTATGAAGAAAGACTGGATAGACTTGGTTTATACTCTCTAGAATTTAGGAGATTGAGAGGGGATCTTATAGAAACTTACAAAATTCTTAAGGGGTTGGACAGGCTAGTGCAGGAAGATTGCTCCCGATGTTGGGGAAGTCCAGGACAAGGGGTCACAGCTTAAGGATAAGGGGGAAATCCTTTAAAACCAAGATGAGAAGAACTTTTTTCACACAGAGAGTGGTGAATCTCTGGAACTCCCTGCCACAGAGGGTAGTCGAGGCCAGTTCATTGGCTATATTTAAGAGGGAGTTAGATGTGGCCCTTGTGGCTAAGGGGATCAGAGGGTATGGAGAGAAGGCAGGTACGGGATACTGAGTTGGATGATCAGCCATGATCATATTGAATGGCGGTGCAGGCTCGAAGGGCCGAATGGCCTACTCCTGCACCTAATTTCTATGTTTCTATGTTTCTATTAGCTATGTTTCTGTTCCCACAAGTGTGGCTTGAGCTGCTGAGTATTTCCAGCACCTTCTGATTTTTAATTGCAATATGTACTATTTTTTCTTAAATTTCACGTTGGATTGGAGATGACATTCTATGTTACAAAGTGGGAAAGTAAAAAGCACCTCTATCTTTTGATCTGCCAACATTGAGTCTGAGGCACTTTTCCCTCTAGAAATACCTCGCAGAAACTTTGAACGGAATTGAGTTTTGAGCCATACATTTGGCCTCTCAGAAAGTCAATGCAAGTTTGTGACTGACTGGGCTTTCTCAATGCTGAACCCATTTCCTGGTTGATTGTATAAGAAGTCGTACCTGCTTCTTAGTTTAGTTTAGGGAAACAGCATGCAAAAAACAGGCCCTTCGGCTCACCGAGTCTGCGCTGACCCGCGATCACCGCAGGCTAGCACTATCTTACATACACTGGGGACAATTTACAATTTTTACCGAGCCAAACTGTCTACAAACCTTTGAAGTATGGGAAGAAACTGGAGCACCCGGAGAAACCCCACGAAGATCACGGGGCGAACATCCAAACTCGTTACAGACAACACCCATAGTCTGAATCAACCGGATCTCTGACTGTAAGGCAGCAACTCTACCGCTGTGCCACCATGCTGACTCAGGTTATAAGATGCAAAGTTAAGAACGGTCTTCATACAATAACAATATTTAAAAGACACTTGGATAAGTACATGGATAGGATGGGCCTAATGCAGACAAATGGGACTCGCTTGGATGGGACATCTTGGTCGACATGGACAAGAGGGGCTGAAGGGACAGGTTCTGTGCTATATGACTTTGTTGCATTATAACTAGTGTCCAACATATATTGGTATTGGGTTATTATTATTACCTGGACTGAGATACAGTGAGAAACAATTTGTACCTGATCCATCAGTACAATCAAACCACATTGGAATATAAAAGGCAGTGTTGAGAGAGAAATGACCCAAGTGCAAAATGTAGTGCTATAGTGTTAGTGTTGCAGCATTATTGCGCACATGCAGATTAAAACAAAACAGTTTAAAGGCTACAATGAGATAGTTTGGGAGATTGTGAACTACACCCAATGATCTATATGTGGAGATTCAAAAATTGGAGGTGCAATGGGACTTGCCAGGGTTGGTGCAGGATTCCCAAAGAGTAATTTGTGGGTTGAGTTGTTGGCAAGGAAGGCAAATGCAATGTTAACATTAACAAGTGTGCAAATGACACCATTGTAGTGGCCTGGATCTCGAACAATGGTGAAACTGAGTGTAGGCAGTAAGTAGATAGAGAGCGTAGCAGCAAGGCATCAAGAATGCAGCCTCTCCCTCAATGTCAGAAACCTAAGGAGTCATTGACAAGGAAATGATGTGGAGTAAATGCGACCAGTCTGCCTCAATAGTGCTGAAGTGCAGATGATCGAGAGGTTTACATTTCTGGGGGTAAATATTACAACACTTTGTTCTCATCCAACCGCATTTGTCGCCACTGCCAAATAGCATGTGTGCAGTGACCCGTACCAATTTCTGCAGGTGCACTATTGAAAGCATCTTTTTTGTTTGTTTGTTTTTTAGTATTTTTATTAGAAGCAAACATATTATAAACATTTAATGTATATCAGTCGTACATTATTAATATCAATTGTGGATTGGTTCTGCTTCTAGTTTAAAAATAAAAAAGATAGGAAGTAAGAGAGAAAGGAAAAAAAAAACACAAATGTCAAGATTTAAAAAAATGGAATGATTTACTAATAATACATCTTTGGAGATAGGTTCGTGGATTATTAAGTATAACTTTTCATCTAATCCTGAGTTCAAGCTTCTTTTCTGGATGTATCACAGCTTGATATGGCAGTTTAGTTTATGTTATTATTGTTGCATGTACTGAGGTACAGTGGAAAACTTTTTGTTGTGGGCTATGCAGTCAGTGAGAAGACTGTTAATGATTACATTCAATCCCAAGATTCTGCCCAAGACTGCAACAAATTGTAGAGTGGTGCATACACAGCCCAGTCCATCATGCAAAGCCGACCCTGCTGCTCCCCTCCACCCCCAACCACCACTTCCCATCAAATATATTTCTGTACTCTATATCTGTATACCTGACAATAAGAAACCAGTAACCAATAAATGGTAGAAATGGCAACTTTTTTCTGGGAGGTAGCATAGATGGGCGTGACATTGAAGATGTTTTTTTTATTGTTTTAGAGGCAAAATATGAAATGTAATACTTCTGGTCGGGAACGTTGCAGCTACGTTGAAGGAAAGAAATGCAATCGAGGCATAAATATGCATGTCATGCAATGGCTTGGTGTCAGGTGACTGGTGAATAGCTAATGTTACACACATTCTTAAGAAGGCAAGCGGTACTGTAGAGCAGTCAGCTTAACATTTCAGGTGATTCCAATATGTTTTTCCACAAGATGTTAACAACCATTGATTTAAAAATAGAAAGTTTTGATTCTACCAACCTTGCTGGTTTCCATGCAGATGGAACAGAGCAGCCAAAGAAAATCCATGTCCGCTAAATGGTCTTATTATTAAAACAAAAGTTTTCATATTGAAAATTGAAACCAAATTGGTGTGTTGGTGATGGAGCTCCATGTTGTAGCAGATAGTCCAGTTGCTTCATACCAGAGATCCAAGTTTGATCCTGACCCTGGTTGCTCTCTGTGTAGAATTGGCCCGTTCTCCCTGTGACTGCTTCCTCTGGGCGCTCTCGTTTCCACGCCAAAGACATTTTGGTTGAACAATTAGCTACTGTTAACTGTCTCAAGTGCAATTTGTGATTGTAGGCAGAGGGTGGAACTGATTAATCCAGGAGAGAATACATGACATTATTCTAAATAGTGCTTGATGATCAATACACGTCTTGTGTGCTGAGGTCTGTTTTCGTGCTGTGCGCCGCATGACCAGAAGGACAGAATACCAAAAGAATCTTGGAATAACGATCACTCAAAACAAAATTGATTGGTGATGCCACAAAAGCAGAGGAATACATTGAGTTTGTAGAACTGCAAATGGTTGCTTTATATTAAAAAGAAAGACATATAGTACTGGAGTAACTTAGTGGGTTAGGCAGCGTCCCTGGAGAAAATGAATTGGCGATGCTTCGGGTTGGGATATTCTTTATTTCTTTCAGCTGAACCTCTCTTTGCGGTTAGACCATATTGAACGTTTTGTATATAGTCCCTATTCTTTGCTGCATATGGTTCAGATCATATAATAGTTTTTGTCATCATCTTATTACACAGGCACAGGAAAGAGCATATTAAAGATTTATGAGAATAACACTAGAAATATGAGGACGTGTAAAATTCTCTCTTAAAAACACAGGGATTGAAGGATTATCTGATGGAAAAATTGGAATGACTGCAAAGTAGGCAAAGTGTTTAATTTGTGGGTAGGGCACAAGTAGACATTGTCAATGCAAAGATGTTTACCAATAAATCAAAGAGGTGAATTTGAAAAAAATACTTCAAGGAAATGGTTGATGTTTTAAAACAATATTGATCCATGAAAGGAGAGGCTCTATTCATTCAAGAGGGAAAGATATCAAACATTATATTTGTTGGGTAATGTAACGTGAATGGAGCATCATGTGTCATATTCTGTTTCGGGTAAATGGTCTGTTTGTTTAATCTATGCAATTCTGCCAACATAAAATGTCTTTATTGTAGCAGACTCGGCCTGAAATTAACATTGGCCTAAAGAAAATGTTACAAGTGATGTCAAAAGCTTGGTCGTACAACAGGTTCATTCTAGAGAAAAGGGAGGCAGCAAGCATGAAGGTTTGAGGAGAAGATCTCTGGGGTTTGGTGCTGATGTGAATGAAATAAGAATGTAATGAGAATGGTAGATGCACTGAAAGTGGAGGAATGTTTTGTGGTTTGTTGGGTTGAACAAATAGATAAGGGTGGGATGATAAAACGATTTGAACATTAGTTTTTTTTATTGAGGCTCTGGCACACGGCTGAGACAATTTATTTTAGTTTAGCTTATTATTAGAGCCAGGATGTTTAGGCACTAAAAATCTCTGAAATAGGCAGGGAAAAAGGCATAATAACTTTTAAAAAAAAGGCATTTATTGACAAAAAAGGCATAAAAAGCCATGTATTTCCACCACCAAAATATGATTAAAAATGATAATATAAAGGTATACTACCAAAGTTGCCTGGTTGCACATAATTACTAGCATTTTTTTCAAATGATCTGGTGTTAAACTATGCCGCCTGTCAGACATAATATGCTTCAGTTGTGAAAAACTTCTTTCTACCTCAGCTGAGGTCAATGGTGCATACCCGAAACAAGCTACAGACTCTATATTCATGTTAATATCTTGTGCAAAACAACTACCTTTGAGAACTTTAGCAATGTTTTGTATTTCTTCAAGATCTTTGTTACCTAAAATTACTCTCTCACATCTTCCTTGTTTGGCTTTACCTACATCGCCAGGAACTTTATGAATATCATCAGTTACTTTGTTGAAAACCTGCAAGTTAACTAATGTTTGTCAAGGAAAGTGATAGCTTGTGGGAAGTTTGCAAAATTGGAAGCAATAAACACAAGATCGCGGTGGAGGAACTTTTTCTGCATGATTTCACTGACGATCCTGACTGGAGCAGATTCTTTTTCAAAACATTTGATGATTTATTTTATCTTTTCAAAATTTGCAGCATTGAGTACAGCAGAGAGCGATGTACCCCACCTAGTCATAACGGGCTGAGGAGGTAGCGTGTTTTATACCTTCTGGCCAAAGTACAGCAAGTGAAGATGTAAACAACTGAGCAATGGCTGAGCTGTTTGACTTCTCCAATACTTCCGATGTCAACAAATACTCCTTTGATGGTTGACCTGCCTCCAGTGTATCGATGACCACATTGGCCAGATATCTCCCCACAGCATCGGTTGTCTCATCTATTGAGATCCATATTTTATTGCATGCAACTTCTTCTCTAATTTTCTGCAAAACAATGTTGAAGTTGCCGTCAACATAATTTTTCCGCAGTGATGACTCGCTCGGTATATGGTCCTCTGCGTATTTCTCGAAAAAAACCTCTGAGAGATTTGTTTTCCAATTTCCACAGTGGAATTCCAGCATCAATGAATGCCTTGCACAGATCACTCAAAAATTTAGATTTATGACTGGAGCCAGCAGTAAATGTAGTGAGGAGACAAGCTTCGGTATTTCGCTGGCTAGTCTACACCCCAGAGGTATCAACATTGACTACTCTAACTTTAGATAGCCCTTGTCTTCTCCCTCCTCCCCCTCCCTCTTCCCAGCTCTCCTTCTAGTCCTACTGTCCCGCATCTTCCTTTCTGTCCCCCCCCTCCCCCCCATCAGTCTGAAGAAGGGTCTCGACCCGAAACATCACTATTCCTTCTCCCCGTAGATACTGTCTCACCTGCTGAGTTTCTCCAGCATTTTATGTCTATATTCGATTTTTCCAGCATCTGCAGTTCTTTCTTAAATAGATCTTGGAGAAGACTGAACAGGCAGCGGCATGAACGACTGACAGTGGCGCCCCCGGTTTTGCCCCAGTGGTGGAAATTTTCTTGTTGGTTATACTATGTTAACACGTTAATAATAACATTAATATTAATGTGTTAACATAGAATACGGCATTGTAATCACGGTACAACTAGAGAAAATAGCACAGGGGAACAGTGGGAAGCTTTTATTTGAGTACTATCCAGACCAGAAACTTTACAAGATTTCAATCATGCCGTACACAGGGCACAGGTAAACAGTACAACACTTTAGTATATCGGGACGACAGATGGCACAATGGGCTAAGTGTTCGGCTGGCGACCGGAAGGTGGCTGGTTCGAATCCCGCTTGGAGTGCATACTGTCGTTGTGTCCTTGGGCAAGACACTTCACCCACCTTTGCCTGTGTGTGAATGTGTGTGAGTGATTGGTGGTGGTCGGAGAGGCCGTAGGCGCAGAATGGCAGCCACGCTTCCGTCAGTCTGCCCCAGGGCAGCTGTGGCTACAGAAGTAGCTTACCACCACCGAGTGTGACTGAGGAGTGAATGAATAATGCGATGTAAAGCGCCTTGAGTATTAGAAAGGCGCTATATAAATCCCATCCATTATTATTATCCATTATATCTTCTGCGAAGATAGTTTTGGATGCACTATAGATTAATGAGGCAGGGATGAGAGGCCAACAAGAAATGCTGCATTAATAGATTCAGATGGAAGCCTAGATGTGTATGAGTGTTTTAACAACTGATGTTGAACAAGGGGGTCACAGTTTAAGGATAAGGGGGAAATCTTTTAGGACCAAGATGAGAAAAACATTTTTCACACAGAGAGTGGTGAATCTCTGGAATTCTCTGCCACAGAAGGTAGTTGAGGCCAGTTCATTGGCTATATTTAAGAGGGAGTTAGATGTGGCCCTTGTGGCTAAAGGGATCAGGGGGTATGGAGACAAGGCAGGTACAGGATACTGGGTTGGATGATCAGCCATGATCATATTGAATGGCGGTGCAGGCTCAAAGGGCCGAATGGCCTACTCCTGCACCTAATTTCTATGTTTCTATGTATACGAATATGAGAAATGGCAGGTCACACAGCCTCTTGAGCCCTTTCTGACATAAACTAAAGTGATGATTGATTCAGTTCTGGCCTTGGTTGTATTTTTATGCTTGTTCCTCTAACCTCAATTCCCTATTCTTCCAAACCTCAACTTTGAAAATATTTGGCAATATTTTTCTTTACTCGCAGTTGGTGTCCTGCAGCTTGTCACTTCTTATAATACCTTTTGTATACGAAACTGAAGTTTGCGTTATATTCTTGGAAAGCTAAGTATCCAGGATGTTAAATTTGTGACTTTATTTTGCTTATTGAAATTGTATAAGTGGCAGGAAACATCTTATGCTTTTGAGTGTGCAGATGAAAAATGAAAATTACTTCACTGTAGCTCTTAACTATTTTATACACCAGGATTCTGAAGCCTTTATGTTTTCCTTCAATACCTATGAAGAATGTCGAAGGATATTTAGTTTATTACAGGGCAGTGATTTCCTGCTCCAACTTTCTTATGTTGAAGTCTAGTCGCTTCCTGGCGGGGACGCGACTATTCTCTGAGTCGCATCCTTGCCCCCCTCCTCGCGGCCTACCACCTGGATTGGAGCGGCCTTTCCTGCCGGGGACCGGACCAGAGCTTCAACAGCGGCAGCGCAGCGCTGGATTCACTGCGGAGCGGGCGATGCCTTACCTGGATCGCCGTTTGGAGCTCTGGAGCGTTGGGCCGCTGCTCCAACGTCGCGGAGCTGTGGTTCGTGGAGCTTCCAGCACGGCGGAAGCAGGCTTCAACATCGCAGAGACCTGGGGCCCTTAGCCGAGGGCTGCCAGCGTTGCATCTCCGCCCAGCACGGCCTGCAGACATTGGGAGCCGCGGACTCCGGTAGGAGGTGGCCGTTTTTGGATGTCCAAGCCGCTGAGGAGGCCCTCCAGTCCTGACGTCGGACTTCCATCACCTCAGCGAGCGCGCCTGAACATCGGGCCGCCCGGAGCGGCGACAGCGGGGGGTTTGGGAGCCCACCCCCCCGACCACGAGAGGACAACAGAGGAGGACGACTGAATTTTTGGAGCCTTCCCTCACAGTGGGAATTTGATCCTGCTGTGGGAATTTCAGTGTTTAAAAAATATATATATCTTCCCCTGTGCACTTTATTATTTGTATGGCTGTATGGCGACTACACATTTCACTGTACCAATTGGTACATGTGACAAATTTGTGTCTCTTGTGATCTTGTCTTGTGAGCTTGTAGTATATTGGTTCACAGCATTCATTGCTGACATTTTTATTGCAGGAACTAAAAAGAGATACAGATACAAAAGAGGAAAACGCAATCAACAAACGAGAAAAATCAGGAAACGTTGCAAACCTGGTGCAGCGCATGAGTACTTTTGGATTTCCAATCGGTGGATTCCCATCTCAACCCAGATCTCTCCGAAGAAGTACGTATTTAATTTATAGAACTGTTTCTACGTCTAAACTTTACTCTTTTACTGGCTCAATTGTACCAGGACTATTCAAACAGCAAATATGGGGCAAAATGTTACAATAATTAAATTTAAAAGCTAACTTTTAGAGTTGATTAATTGGTTCTTCTAGCTAAAATGTATCTATTTGGTTAATGTACTGGAACAGTTTTCAATTTTTTGTAGAATTAATCGGCATTCAACGCACAACTCTTTAGTGGTTAAGGAATTAACAATAGACAATTGACAATAGATGCAGGAGTAGGCCATTCGGCCCTTCGAGCCAGCACCGCCATTCAATGTGATCATGGCTGATCATCCCCAATCAGTACCCCGTTCCTGCCTTCTCCCCTTATCCCCTGACTCAGCCATCTTTAAGAGCCGTAGCTAGCTCTCTCTTCAAAGTATCCAGAGAACCGACCTCCACTGCCCTCTGAGGCGGAGAATTCCACAGACTCACAACTCGCTGTGTGAAAAAGTGTTTTCTCATCTCCGTTCTAAATGGCTTACCCCTTATTCTTAAACTGTGGCCCCTGGTTCTAGTCTCCCCCAACATCGGGAACATGTTTCCTGCCTCTAGCGTGTCCAAACCCTTAATAATCTTATATGTTTCAATAAGAAACCCTCTCATCCTTCTAAATTCCAGAGTATACAAGCCCAGCCACTCCATTCTCTCGGCATATGACAGTCCCGCCATCCCAGGAATTAAGCTTGTAAACCTACACTGCACTCCCTCAATAGCAAGAACGTCCTTCATCAAATTAGGGGACCAAAACTGCACACAATACTCCAGGTGTGGTCTCACTAGGGCCCTATACAACTGCAGAAATACCTCTTTGCTCCTATACTCAACTTCTCTTGTTATGAAGGCCAACATGCCATTCGCTTTCTTCACTGCCTGCTGTACCTGCATGCTTACTTTCATTGACTGATGAACGAGGACCCCCCAGATCCCGTTGTAATTCCCCTTTACCCAACTTGACACCATTAACATGTCCAGAAATGCTTTGATCAGCTTTGCCAAACGAGTGCATAGCAGCCATCATATGGATGGACCAACGGCTCCTTAGCTTAGAGAATAACACAGTATTCATTTTTTTTATTGTTCCTTGCCAACATAACTTGATTGGCTTCTGATCACTCGGTAATTGCTGAATAAGGAAAATATTGTTAGTTAATTTGCTTACATAAGCTCTGGTGTCAAAAGAACATTGGAATTAGCAGTAAAACGCCATCCTGCTCTCTGACCTGTTGTGCTAATCACGATCATGTCTTATTAAGATCATGATCGTGGCAAACCGCATAACCAGGGCCATAGACAGGGCTTTAAGCTAAATAGTTGGGGTATAATGTCAACAATTTGGAAATGTATGGATGAAGTTAAAGGGAAGGAGAGTGCAGGAGAGGTTACTGAAGTATCCAGCAGAAATAATTGGGCAAAATATTTATGAATGACAAGAGTTTAAGGTCAGACAAAATGGGACCAATTTGAGGAGGGGTGGTGAATACTGAACAAAAGGAGTTATATTTGAATGCTTGCAGTATACCAAACAAAGTGGATGAGCTTATAGCATGGTTAGAAATTGGAACGTTGTGTGCATTACGGAGATGTGGCTGAAAGACGATCCAAGCTGGGAGCTGAATATCCAAGATTACACATCCCATCCAAAGTGTGTAGAAAGGAACTGCAGATGTTGATATATATCAAAGATAGACACAAAGTGCTGGAGTAGCTCAGTGGATCAGGCAACATCTCTGGAGGTAAATGATGGGTGACAGTTGAGGGGTAAGGAAAGGCCAGAACAAAGCAGGGCCGGCAACAGATGACCAAGGTAGGGTGGAGCCTAAAATGGACAATTGTTGGCTGCGGAAGAGGTGATAATGAATTCCCATACCCATACGGACCTTTATGTCCTGGGCCTACTACAGTGTCAGTGAGGCCACATGCAAATTGGAGGAATAGCACCTCATATTTGCTCACAACACAGCGGAATGAGCATTGATTTCTCTAATTTTTCAAGTAATCTCTGCATTCTCTCCCCCTCCCCCCCCCCCCCCCCCCCCCCCCCCCCCTTCCCACCCTAACCTGGTCAACTGGTTCCACTGTTTGCATCCTTGTATCCCTTCGTGATGTGCTAAGGGACTAGGGTGTGTATTGGAAGAGGATCAGTATTGATAAATGACACGGGGAAAAGGGCAGGGGGGATACAAGTCACCAGATATTTCAGTGTTCATGCCATCGAGCTCTAGAACAGGTGAAATGTGAGATGCAATTATTTTTGTTTGCTTTTGGCCTCACTGGCAATGTAGAGACAGAGGACAATCAGGTCAGTCTGGAAAATGGCTTGCAACTGGTTGGTGAATTGAGTTGAGATCCTAAGTGCAACCCTGAATGATTCTTGTCCACTGTGAGGTCATAGGCCAAGAATGGGCATGTCCCAAAGTACTCTGCAACCAACTGATGTTTGGTTACTTTTGCAATGTAAGGAAATAAAGCAGTCAAATTGCTGCATCGCGGAACAAAGTCTCATTGAAGTATGGCTCAATCACCGGATAGTGCATTTGTGGTTTTGCTTGAGTTAGTGTTTAAATCGGGGGAAATTCTCCTGTTTCGCTTTGAGTAGTGCGGTGGATCACACGGTGGTAGTGCCGTGCAAAGCTAATTGAGAAGATCGCTGGTCTTTGGCATCTCAGACTGCCCAGTACACCGTCGGAATGACATTGAAATTGTGCAAAGTAATTTGATTGAAGAGATTAGTATTATGGCAGTTACCTTTGGTCAATAATTTGTGGACGAGCATGAAATTAAGATCATCCAGTACACACTTTACAGAAGATAGACACAAAATCCTGAGTAACTTAGCTGGTCGGGCAGCTTATCTGTAGAAAAGGAGTGGGTGATGTTTCAGGTTGAGAGCTTTCTTCAGACTGAGAGAATGGTCTCGACCCGAAACGTCACCAATTCCTTTTCTCCAGATATGCTGCTTGACCCACTGAGTTACTCCAGAATTGTGTGCCTATCTTTGGTGTAAACCAGCACCTGCAGTTCCTTCCTAAACACTTCACAGAGCCTGTTTTCTGGTATTGGTGGGATTCGGGTGGAGGGGCAAGGGGCAAAGTTTATGTATTTAAAAAAAAATTGATTTATAAAGAAAAGTCAGAGGCTGCAGAACAATACAATACAGTACCTTTTATTTGTCATTTGAACCTCACATGAGGTTCAAACGAAATTTGGTTTCTGCAGCCATACAAAAAAGAACCAAGACACACACCAACACAATTCAATTCAATTCACATAAACATCCATCACAGTGAGTCTCCTCCTCACTGTGATGGAAGGCAAAGACTTGTCTCTCCTCTGCTCTCCATTCCTCTCCCGAAGTCGAAGTCAAAGCCCCCGGCGGGCGCTAGCAAGTCCGCGGCCACTCAAAGCCATGCCGGGCGATGTAGGGCCCTGCCCCGGGTCTTGATGTTGGAGCCCCCGGCGGGCGCTAGCAAGTCCGCGGCAATTTACAGCCGCGCCGGGCGTTGTAAGGCCCCCCTCCAGGTCACTCTCAACCCCGCAATTCGGGCGGGAGAAGTCGCCGTTGCCGGTGCCCCGCAAAGCGGTTTCCCAGCAGGGACCCGCGAGCTCCCGGTGTCACCATCCACCTGAGTCGGGTTGCAGCAGCTCGCCCCCGCAGCTCTCCACGCTCCGAAGCTGGCTAGCTCCACGGAGGTAGGTCCGTAGGTCCACAGCTCCACAGCTCCACAGCTCCACGGAGGTAGGTCCACAGCTCCACAGCTCCACAGGCTCCGTGACTTGAGCCCCCAGGTCGCTCTGGTTGGTGGCCGCTCCACGACGCTAGGCCCCAATGGCAACGGAGACCCGACAGGGAAAAGGTCGGGTCTCCATGCAGGGAAGAGATTTAAAAGTTTCCCCCACCCACCCCCCACCCCCCACACATACACATTTAAAAACCCATTACAAACTAAACCCTCAACAGGACATAAAATAAAAAATACACAGACAGACTGCAGAGGCCGCTGCGACATCGGTCGCGCCGCCCACCCAGATTTAAAACAGTCAAATGGGCTACTCCAATGTCTCTGTGAAGGGTGGTATTTCCAAAAGCTATAACAAGGTCCCGCATGGAAGGCAAGTCCGGAAGGTTAGATCACATGGAATCCAGAGAGTACGCGTGAATTGGATGCATAATTGGCTTGATGGTCAGAATCAAAGGGTGATGTTGGAAAGTTGGCACTGGCCTCCAGTCTGAAAATCTGGTGGTGCCATAGAGGTCGGTGCTGGGCCCATTGTTGTTCATCATTTATTTAAACCATTTGAATGAGAATCTACAGGCATGATTTGTAAGATTGCAGATGTTACTAAAATAGGAAGTATATTCGACAGTGAAAATAATTGGCAAATATCACAGTGGGATGTTGATCTGTTGGGTAAATGGATCGAGAATTGGCATATGGAGTTTAATTCAGTTAAGCTCTGAAGAAGGGTTTCTGCTCTGAAGAAGAGTCTGAAGAAGGGTTTCGGCCCGAAACGTTGCCTATTTCCTTTGCTCCATAGCTGCCTCACCCGCTGAGTTTCTCAAGCATTTTTGTCTACCTTTAATTCAGTTAAGTATAAGTGTTGCATTTTGGGAAGTCAAATAAGAGTAGGATTTTCACATTATGACCCAGGGAGGTGTTGTAGAACATGGGGACCAAGGAGTTGTGTAGTTTTGGTTACCTTGTTATCGGATGACTTCATTAAACTGGAAAGAGGGCAGAGATTTACAAGGATGAGGCCAGGAATCAAAGTCCTGAGTTATAGGGGATTAGACAGATGAGGACTATATTCCTTTGAACATGGGAGACTGAAAGGTGTGTATAATCAAGAAAGACATTGTTAAGGTAAATGCACAAAGACTTTTTCTCAGCGAAAAGGAATACAAATTTTCAAAGTGAAGAGAGATTTAAAACAGTCATTAATAGCAACATCGTAATACAGGGTGGTGCATGTATGAAATTAACTGGTTGACACAGTACAGTAACAACAATTAAAAGATAGTTGGATAGGTACATGAATGGATAAGGTTTAGAGGGAAACAAGGTGGGAAAATGGGACTAGCTGAGGTGGGTATCTTTGTCAGCATAGATGAGTAGGGCTAAAGGGCTTTTTGATGTAGCTTAGAGAGTGAATAATTTACAAGTGCCTGTAATGTATAATGCAAGGCAGAGAAATATGCAAAGCTTAGACGGTGGCTAGTGGTTGCATAGTGGTCATGTCACTGGACAAATGTCTCCTATCCATGTTCTCCAAAGATGCTGGTGACCCACTGTTACTCCAGACTTTCTGCCTTTTTTGTAAACCAGCTTCTGCAGTTCCTTGTGTCTGGAATTCCACAATGTATTTTTGGCAACTTGTATCAACTGATTCTGCCACCCTTCAAAATTACTGTTTATATTTTTTTACAAGCCCAGCCGCTCATTCTCTCAGCATATGACAGTCCCGCCATCCCGGGAATTAAGCTTGTAAACCTACGCTGCACTCCCTCAGTAGCACGAATGTCCTTCCTCAAATTAGGGGACTAAACCTGCACACTGTCCAGGTACACTACATCCACTGGCTCTCCTTTGTTCATTTTCCTAGTTACATCCTCAAAAAATTCCAGAAGATTAGTCAAGCATGATTTCCTCTTCGTAAATCCATGCTGACTCGGACCGATCCTGTTACTGCTATCCAAATGTGCTGCTATTTCATCTTTTATGATTGACTCCAGCATCTTCCCCACCACCGATGTCAGGCTAACTGGTCTATAATTCTATGTTTTCTCTCTCCAGCCTTTCTTAAAAAGTGGGATAACATTAGCTACCCTCCAATCCACGGAACTGATCCTGAATCAATAGAACGTTGGGAAATGATCACCAATGCGTCCACGATTTCTAGAGCCACTTCCTTAAGTACCCTGAGATGCAGACCATCAGGCCCTGGGGACTTATCAGCCCTCAGTCCCATCAGTCTACCCAACACCATTTCCTGCCTAATGTGGATTTCCTTCAGTTCCTCTGTCACCCCAGATCCTCTGGCCACTAGTACAGCAGGAAGATTCTTTGTGTCCTCCATAGTGAAGATGGATCCAACTTACCTGTTCAACTCATCTGCCATTTCCTTGTTCCCTATAATAAATTCATCCTTTTCATTCTTCAATGGTCCAACTTTGGTCTTAACTAATTTTTTTCTCTTCACATACCTAAAGAAGCTTTTGCTATTCTCCTTTATATTCTTGGCTAGCTTACCTTCGTACCTCATCTTTTCTCCCCGTATTGCCTTTTTAGTTCTCTTCTGTTGCTCTTTAAACATTACCAAATCCTCTGGCTTCTCGCTCATCTTTGCTACGTTGTACTACTTTTCTTTTATTTTGACACTGTCCCTGACTTCCCTTGTCAGCCACGGTCGCCCCTTACTCCCCTTGGAATCTTTCTTCCTCTTTGGAATGCACCTTCTGTATTATTCCCAGAAATACCTGCCATTGTTGTTCCACTGTCATCCCTGCTAGGGTATCTTTCCAGTCAACTTTGGCCAGCTCCTCCCTCATGGCTCCATAGTCCCCTTTGCTCAACTGTAATACTGACAACTCCAATTTACCCTTCTCCCTCTCAAATTGTAGATTAAAACTTACAATATTATTGTCATTACCTCCTAATGGCTCTTTAACCTCAAGTTCCCTTATCAAATCCGGTTCATTACACAACACTAAATCCAGAATTGCCTTCTCCCTGGTAGGCTCCAATACAAGCTGCTCTAAGAATCCATCACGGAGGCACTCCACAAAGTCCCTTTCTTGGGGTCCAGTACCAAACTGGTTTTCCCAGTCTACCTGCATGTTGAAATCTCCCATAACAACCGTGGCATTACCTGTACTACATGCCAATTTTAACTCCTGATTCAACTTGCACCCTATATCCAGGCTACTGTTTGGGGGCCTGTATACAAGTCCCATTAGGGTCTCTTTACCCTTACAATTCCTTAGTTCTATCCATACTGACTCCACGTCACCTGTTTCAGTGTCACCCCTTGCAAGGGACTGAATTTAATTCCTCACCAACAGAGCTACCCCACCCCCTCTGCCCACCTGTCTGTATTTTCGATAGGAGGTATACCCTTGAATATTCAGTTCCCAGCTCTGATCCTCTTGTAGCCATGTCTCTGTAATTCCCACAACATCATATTTGCCAATTTCTAACTGAGCCTCAAGCTCATCCACTTTATTTCTTATACTTTGCGCATTCATATACAACACTTTGACTTCGGTAATCACCTCCCCTCTCACACCGCTCACAATTGGCCCTGACCGTACTCTCTTATCCCTTCTCGAACTTTCCTTCCCATTAATTTGGGAGTCTTTTGTAACTTTTCCTGTACTCACTTTTCCTTTAACTCCCTCTTTATACTCCCTATTTGTCAATCCCTCCCCCCCACTATTTAGTTTAAACCCACACGTGTAGCCGTAGCAAACCTGCCTGCCACAACCTCGGTTCCCCTCCAGTTAAGGTGTAACCGGTCCCTTTTGTACAGGTCACCCCTACCCCAGAAGAGATCCCTGTGGTCTATAAATCTAAATCCCTGCTCCCTGCACCAGCCCCTCAGCCACACATTCAGATTCCCTATCTCCCTGTTCCTGTCCTCACTAGCACAGTACTGGAAGCAATCCAGAGATATCTACCCTAGAAGTCCTGCTTTTCAGTCTTCTTCCTAACTCTTTAAACTCGCGTTGCAGAAACTCCTTCCTCTTCTTCCCGATGTCATTTGTGCCTATGTGCACAACCAATTCCAGCTGCTCACCTTCCCTCTCGAGGATGTTCTGAAGTCGGTCAGAGACATCTTGCACCCTGGCACCAGGGAGGCAACAGACCATCCTCGCATCTCGCCTGCCGCCACAGAATCTCCTGTCCGCACCTCGGACAATGGAGTCACCCACTACTATGGCTCTGCCCGACGTTGGTCCAGCCGGTCGAGTCCCATTTCTAGGATTGGAGCCACCGACATGTCCACCACTCGGACTTGAAGCGTCGTCTCCCTTGACAGTTCCCAAGAGGGCTTACCTGTTTTCATTAGGCACAGCCACCTGGGTCTTCAGCACTCCACGGTTACTCCCCTTTTTCTCAGTCACACACCTTCGTTCTTCCTGTATCCTTGGCGTGACAACCTCACTGTGGGTATTGTCCAGGAATCTCTCGTTATCCTGGATGGCACTGAGGTCATCAATCTGCTTCTCCAGTGCCCCAACACGGTCCTTCAGGAGCTGAACCTGGACACACTTACCACAGTTGTAGCAGCCAGAGGCTCCATCGGTGTCCCTGACCTCTCTTCAGTATAAACACTGCTGTAAATTCTACATGGTAAAACCAAAATGTATAAAAATGGCCTTCATTAAAATGTGACAATGTGCACGTTAACCACATGTGATTTTTTTCTATTACAAATCTCAAATTATGGAGTACAGAGGCAAATAAATAAATGATGGGTCTTTGTCCCAAACATTATGAAGGGCACTGTAAATCAGCCGATGAAATGTGCACTGCAGAAAAGCCGGGGACTTGGCTATTGGCCCCTTTAAAGGGCCCTGAGAACATGTGTTGTAAATTAAGGTGAAGAGTGGTGGTGAGTTTATCACGCTGACCAAATGCACCGCAATCTTGTTTCACTGCTGCTTGTGATACACTGGTGTATCACAAGAACTGGTGCATCTTGGAGCGGGGCCGTACATCGCCCGGCGCAGCTTTAAATGGCCGCGGGATATTCCAGCGCCCGCCGGGGGCTCCAACTTGTGATTTTTGGACCTGGAGCGGGGCCGTACATCGCCCGGCGCGGCCTAAAATGGCCGTAGGACTTACCATTGCCCGCCTGGGGCTTCAACATCGGGAGAAAAATGGAGAGCAGGGGAGAGAAAATACTTTGCCTTCCATCACAGTGAGGAGGAGGTTCACTGTGATGGATGTTTGTGTGAATTAAATTGGTTGTGTGTCTAGTAGGAATCGTTTTTTGTTTGTATGGCTGTAGAAACAGAGTTTCGTTTGAGCCTCACTGAGGTTCAAATGACAATAAATATTGTATTGTATTTCAGTGGCCTTAGGAAAGCTTCGGTTTTGTTAAATTCTAGTAATCTAGACACAAAGGGGAGCATCATATTTGCCTGAGCAACAACAATGTTCTGGAGTAACTCAGTGGGTCAGGCAGTATTTCTCGATGATATAGATCGGTGATATCTTGGTTTGGGACAATTCATTCTATTCGCCTTTTGTGTACTCTCTGTTTGGAAGGAAATAGACAGATAACGTGTCTGGTCTGATTTTGCTTTAGATTCCACCTTCTGCAGTCTCTTGTCTCTACGTTGTCAGATGCTGGTAGGATCAACAAATACAGTTTGGGGTGGGGTAATTCCAAGGCTGGAGTCAGATTTTTTGGCAGATTTCTAAAATGAGAGGATATAAATTAATTTTAGACTTCAAAAGGGTTTTGTTTTACTGATGGTTTGCTTAAGCAGTAAATTAACTTATGGGGATCTTCTACCTTTTTTTAAGTAGGAAGAAACATTAAAACATTTGTTTGACGGTGGGCAAGTTTGGTCCTGTACGTGCCTGATTCCTTGCAAATGCGTACATATAGACGTGATTTCCTAATCCTGAACAAGGTGAAAACTCTGGCTGCTACATTCCCTGAGCAGCATAAAGCCTTCCATTGGTTTGAATAATCATCTGATCATTACAGGAAAGCCATATTAAAACCTGGAATAAGCTATTCATTGACTAGGGGCAGTTTTCACTCCCACTCTTCACACGCACACACACACATAATATTTTCTTCCATTGAATTTGCACAAAATCATTAAGTGTCATATGCCTACAATTTCTCAGCTCTCTATTATGAGTAATGAATCTCTTAGTCCTGCACAAGGTCCTGCAAGATTCAATTCATTTCATTGGATTACTTTCCAACAAATCTGATGTTTTGGCATCACTGGGGCTTGTACACAAAATAGATTGAGAATCTGTTTTGAAGTTGCCGAACTAAGAGGTGTCTGACAGGTCTTCTGATTGCTGTGGAATTTTGGAATGGCAGATGGATAGTTATGTGGATTATTTGCAATGCAAACTATCTTCAAATCTTTGATCATTGCACTCCCAAACCAATGGTGATTTTTTCACAAAGCAATATGGTTGAATCCTTAGAATCAAACATTCTCATAATTGAGAATACATTAAATGCTATCATCAGTTTTGTAATTCAGTTATGATTTTCTCTTGCTCAACCCCTCTGCTGCTTTCAAAACCAAGAAGTTCTTCACTCACATTGGATATTTGCCCTCTGCATTTGGCCTCTATCTTCAAGTTGCACCCCTTGCACAATCTGCCACAGGTAATGATGGTCCAATTGTACACGGCCATTGTAGAGTCTGTTCTCACCTTCTCCATCATGGTCTGGTTTGGCTCAGCCACCAAGCACGACACCTGGAGGCTGCAGCGAATCGTCCGATCAGCAGAGAAGGTTATTGGCTGCAACCTTCCCTCCATTGATGAACTGTACACTGCAAGGGCCGGGAAGCGAGTGGGCAAGATCATCCCTGACCCCTCTCACCCTGGCCACAAACTCTTTGAATCACTTCCCTCTGGAAGGCGTCTGCGGATTGTCAAAGCTGCCACAGCCAGACATAAAAACAGTTTTTATCCACGAGTAGTTGCTCTACTCAACAGCCAAAAATCTGCAGCCTCCCTTTGATCTGGTATTTTGCTGGTTCACATGCTTGATCAATGGTGTTTTATCATTAATGTTTTATTATTATTAATGTTTAGTGTTATCCGAGTCATTCGTAACTGTCAATGTATGCCATGTTGTTACTTGTGGGCGGTGCACCAAAGCAAATTCCTTGTATGTGAATACTTGGCCAATAAACTTACTTACTTAAACTTACTTACTTGTTATTTTGGACTACTCTGAAACCATAGCTGCCTCTTGTACCTCAAGATCTTTTAAATGTTGTTATTGTGCCTGCCTCATCACCTCTGGCAGCTCATTCCATATAAAGGGGCTGTCCCACTGCGGCTACCTAATCTGCGAGTTTAGAAGAGTTTGCCCTCGACTCAAACTCCCAGCATGGTCGACACATGGTCCTGGGAGGTCCTATGAGGTCACTGGAACTCTCCTTCATGCTCGAGGGAAGTTCCTGAATACTCGCGACCTCAGCTAGGTCGCGGAACATTTTTCAGCATGTTGAAAAATTTTCCGCGAGTAAACATTGGTCGGCATGGTTCTTTTGAACTCGTAGTGCAGTGGAGTGGGGTCGCTGTGTAGTTACAGGCAGTCGAGGGCAGCCGTAGGCAATGGCTCATTGGAGTTTTCACGGCCCAGGAAAACAGACCGGTAGGTTAAATGCCCGCTAAACTTTATTAAACGTTGTCTGACTTCTTAAAAGTGTCTTCTCCCCTCCCCCTCCGCACTCTCTAAAGGACTTACCGTACACTGTGCAGCCGTCTTTTACCTTCCTCTTCATTGCGGGTGTGAATTTCAGACAGCGCTCCCCCGCTTTCCCTGGCCCCCGCCTTTGCGGTGTGTGTGTGTGTGTGTGTGTGTGTTTTTCTTTCTTTCATCGATGACGGTCGATCCAGCTCGAGGTTCGTTAGGCGAGTGCCCTCGAGCGTGAAGGTCGAAGACAGTCGTCTGAACTTGCGGATTACGTTGCCGCAGTGGGACACCTCCTTAAGCATTATCCTCATTGTGGCAAAGTTCCCCATTGGGTCCCTTTTAAATCTTTTCCGCTCTCACCTTAAACTTACCCTCTTGTTATTTTTTTATTCCCCTTCCATGGAAAAAGATGTCACTTATTAATGCCCCTCTTGATTTTATACACCCCTACAAGGTCCCCATTAGTCACCCCTGCTTTAATGTTCCACATTGACTTAACTATTCTTAAATGTTTTTTTAATGAAAGCTAACATTTTAAAATCCAGATGTCTTTAACCTGTTTACAAATATTCAGAATTGGTTTTGTTTCAAGAGTACCAATGTAATCAAAATGAATCCTTAATGTTAATCCACATGTTTGGATTTGCCAAGCTGCCAGTACTGTATGACTGTTGACTGGCTTAATTGCGAAAGCTGTTGCATGAGGTGATATGGGATTTTTTAAAATATGTCCTAGCATGCCGAAAGCATAAATAAATATCAATTATCTGATATAAGCAATTGCTGTTGAGACATTTAATTGGCCAGTCATGAACATTGTTAGAAACATAGAAAATAGGGGCAGCCTGCACCGCCATTCAATATGATCATGGGGGATCATCCAACTCAGTATCCCGTACCTGCCTTCTCTCCATACCCCCTGATCCCCTTAGCCACAAGGGCCACATCTAACTCCCTCTTAAATATAGCCAATGAACTGGCCTCAACTACCTTCTGTGGCAGAGAATTCCAGAGATTCACCACTTTCTGTGTGAAAAATGTTTTTTTCATCTCGGTCCTAAAAGACTTCCCCCTTATCCTTAAACTGTGACCCCTTGTTCTGGACTTCCCCAACATCGGGAACAATCTTCCTGCATCTAGCCTGTCCAACCCTTTAAGAATTTTGAAATATAATTTCTATAAGATCCCCCCTCAATCTTCTAAATTCTAGCGAGTACAAACCGAGTCTATCCAGTCTTTCTTCATATGAAAGTCCTGACATCCCAGAAATCAGTCTGGTGAACATTCTCTGTACTCCCTCTATGGCAAGAATGTCTTTCCTCAGATTAGGAGACCAAAACTGTACACAATACTCCAGGTGTGGTCTCACCAAGACCCTGTACAACTGCAGTAGAACCTCCCTGCTCCTATACTCAAATCCTTTTGCTATGAATGCTAACATACCATTCACTTTCTTCACTGCCTGCTGCACCTGCATGCCTAGTCCAGAACAGTCTGAAGAAGGGTTTCGGCCCGAAACGTCGCCTATTTCCTTCGCTCCATAGATGCTGCTGCACCCGCTGAGTTCCTCCAGCAATTTTGTGTACCTTTGCCTACTTTCAATGACTGGTGTACCATGACTCCCAAGTCTCGTTGCATCTCCCCTTTTCCTAATCACCATTCATATAATAGTCTACTTTCCTGTTTTTGCCACCAAAGTGGATAACCTCACATTTATCTACATTATACTGCATCTGCCATGCATTTGCCCACTCACCCAACTTATTTGTCACTTTGCAGCCTCCTAGCATCTTCCTCACAGCTAACACTGCCCCCCAGCTTCGTGTCATCTGCAAACTTGGAGTTGTTGCATTCAATTCCCTCGTCCAAATCATTAATATATATTGTAAATAGCTGGGGTCCCAGCACTGAGCCTTGCGGTATCCCACTAGTCACTGCCTGCCATTGTGAAAAGGACCCGTTCACTTGTTGTCTTTTAAATCTCAAGTGTTTGTCCAATTTATAGCTGGTAAGTTGTTGGAACCTGAACTCTGCATCTTTGGGATTCTACCTGTTGTTGTACTTACTCGGTTATTGAATATTCATTTTTGTTATATTTATGGACTGGAAGGCAATCGCAGGATAATGATGATTGGGTGGGGAAGTCGATAAATGATAAATGTTTAGGTAGAACCAGGTGAATAACATTGTGGGCACTGCATGAGACAGTGGTTAGGAAAGCATGATCAGTTGAGTAGTTCTTGTAAAGACCTGTTGCAATCACAAAGGCAGTATCCTTCAATGTTTATTTACTTGTATGTACTTGAAATAATTACACACCTTTTTAGCTTCTTTTCGTGAGAAGCATTTTTTTTTCCCCAGTCCTTTCAGCTTGTATCCTATAGAATTATTGAGAGAGATCAAATAAATTATTAATAAGGGTTATGAAAGCAGAAAATGCTGGAAATGTAGCAAATTACCAACATCTGTTGAGTTTATCTCTCCCTAGATGCTACCCACCTTGCCCAGCATTTCAATATTCTTTTTACTTTTACATTCTAGCATTGTTTTTTGTATTCGTTAGTGACGGCTTAAACAAAAAAAAAAAAAGTTTTCTTTATTCTCCAACGCATTTTCTAACCAAAGTCATGAGAGTTGTGTGGACTCTAGCAGTAGACTGCAGCACAGTAGAGCTGCTGCCTCAGTTGGAGAGACCTGGGTTTGATCCTGACTGTGGATGCCGTCGGTGTGTAGTTTGCATGTTTCCTCTATGACTGTGTTAGTTTCCTCTGGGTGTTCCGGTTTCCACCCACATCCTAAAGATGTACAGGTTTGTAGATTAATTGGCTTCGGTAAAAATTGAAAATTGTCCCTAGTGTGTAAGATAGTGCTAGTGTACAGGGTGATTGATCACAGGTCGGCGCGGACTCGGTGAGCCAAAGGGTCTGTTTCCACGCTGTATCTCTAAACTAAATAAACTAAAAATCCTAAAGACGTGTGTGTTTTCAGGTTATTTGGCTTCTTTTTAAAATAAAACACCTGTAATGTTTTGGGAGTGGATGAGAAAATAGGACAACGTAGAGTGAGTGTGAATGAATGATCGATAGTCCGTGTGGACTCAGTGGACCAAAGGGCCTGTTCCGTGCTCTATCTCCAAATAAAGACTGAAATGTCAGATTTAACTTTGGGAATTGTCAGCAAGCCCTGAACGTGTGCATTTGACAGTGCCTGCAGGGGAATCTGTGAATTGCTGCAGTTTCAGTTGTTGAATGCCAACAGGATTTGCCCCAAATTCTGTGCCAGTCTATTTTAGTCTTCAAAAATAATATTTTGCCATAAAATTTGGAGAAAATACGTGACAGCAAATTTTGTTATTGCAGTTGAACATCAGTGCAGTGCAGTAACATAGTGTGGCTTTGCATTAAAAAAAATCTCTTCCTGTTGCAGTCTCTCATTGTCCTCTTAAATGTAATTTAAAATAAAGTAATTAGGCAGGCAATGTTCATTCTGTACATCAAAGTCATGTTTTTCATTTTTCTGGGGATTTCACATTTTATTACTTTTTAGATTCCATTAAACTCCCCTTGGTTACTGAAAAGTGTGCTTATGTTAAAAATTCCCATTTGGCATGCACAAAGTTGAGGTGAAACTGCGTGGAAAATATAAAGTTGATTTTTTTTGAAGTGGAATTAAATAATTAAGTTAAGATCCAGGGTTGTTACAAGCATTTACAAAACTCTTCAAGTTTTGAACTTCAAAAACATTGAACTTTTAGAATTAAACATTGGCAGGTGTTTGCTCAATTGAACTAATTGTAATTGATCTGAGAAGCTAAAATTAGGTAACGTAATTTCAAAATAGATTTGGAACCATGCATTTATGGAGTTGGAGAAGTATGATAGTACTATAATTTAGTGGTATGATCTATTTTGTATGCCAAATTGCTATGTTATGCAATTCCAGCTTTCCTAAGCATGTAGACTTGATTCTGAGAAGGATTCTAGCTTCGTATCATAAGTTAAGGGCCTGTCCCACTGCAGTGACCTAATTTACGAGTTTAGAAGCGTTTGCGCTCAACTCAGACTCGCATGGTCGACACGTCGACCTAGGAGGTCACTGGAACTCTCCTCCATGCTCGAGGGAAGATCCCGCATACTCGCGGCCTCAGTTTGGTTGAGTATGCTGAAAAAATTTCCGCGAGTAAAAATTGGTCGGCATGGTTCTTTTGAACTCGTAGTGCAGTGAAGTGGGGTCGCTAGGCAGTCGAGGTAGCCGTAGGCAATCTCCATTGCTGACTGGACATTTTAATTGGCTCATTGGAGTGTTCAGAACGAAGGAAAACCGACCGATAATGTTAAATGCCCGCTAAACTTTATTAAAAGTTGTCTGGCTTCTTAAAAGTGTCTCCACTCCTTCTCCACCCCCCCCCCCCCCCTTTTCTCCCCCTCTCTCCCCCTCGCCGTGCTCTCTAAAGGACTTGCCATAACTATGCCAGCCGTCTATTACCTTCCTGTTCTTTGCGGGTGCGAATTTCAGACAGCGCTCCCCCGCTTTCCCTAGCCCCCGCCTTTGGTGGGTGGGTGGGTGTGTGTGTGTGTGACAGTCACTGAAAAGTCGCGTTAGTGGGACAGGTCCTTTATACTCTACAATATGAAATGTTTTCAGACAGTATGAAATATAATTTCCGGTGCATCCATCCCAACAGGAAGATCGAAAAAGCGACTTTGTGAAGCAACATTTGATTACGTACCCCAAAATGAGGATGAATTGGAAATAAAAATCGGAGATGTCATTGAAATAGTTGAAGAGGTAAGATATTATTGCCATTGAAAGCTAGTAATTTTCAAAATATACTTAAAGTTCGTTCAATTAAGAGAAAATGAGTGAAATGCACAATCCATGAAAATTTAGATCATAATTTGTTTATCCACTGCCCGCATATAGATTAGCTGAAGAGAAACGAGACAGCTGGAATCTGCAGCAGAAAATGAGCTTTTGGATGAACTTATGGGTCAGGAGCATCTGTGGAGGCAAAGGGATGGTCGATGTTTCGTGTTGAGACTGTGTCAGGACTGGGAGTGCAAAGGGCAGGTGCCATTAGAAAGAAGTGTGGGTGAGGCAGGAGCTGGAAACAATTAAGTGGATTCAGATGAAATGTGGTTGTTGGGCAGATGGAGAATGAAAGGGTGGAGATGGTGACAGAAGTAGGGAGATGATTAGTTAAAACAGCAAAGGGTTGCAGTTTATGGAATCTGATAAGAAATAAATATGCTGGGTGGAAGTAGAGACGGGGGTACTGAGCAGATGGGAACAGTGGTGGTAGGGAACATAGGACGCAGTATGGTGTGAGGGTAATAGTTAGTGGTGAAGGAGGACGAAACTCTGCTTTTTCTATGGGAATGGTGCCAAAATATGGTGACTTTGCTTTGTGACTGTGCATACTTGGCAATAAAGAACCATTGAGAAGATGTTTGCAAAGAAGGGGCCATATGCGAGGACCTGATTTGATCAGGAGGAGAGGGAGGGGATGTAGATTAGCTGAAATTGGGAAATTCAATGTTCAGGCTGTTGGGTTGTGGATTGGCCAGATGAAGTATGAAGTGTTGCCCCTCAAGTGTTCTTTTGGTCTTGTCTTGAAAGTGGGCGAGACCGAGGACGGACAGCTAGGTTGTGGGAAAAGAAATTGTGTTAAAATAACTGGCAACCAGGAGCTCGAGGGAATAATGTGGGCAGAGTAAAGGTGGTCGGCAAAGTAGTCATCTAATTTGCTGATGTAGAGTAGATCACAGTGAGAGCACTGAACACAACAGACAGGTTGGAGCAGGTGCTGGTGAATTTCTGTCTCTCCTGGGTGGAGGTGAGCTGTTCATCTCTCTGGGTGGAGGTGAGGGTCAAAGTGTAGACTCTGATATTAGACCTCCTATGGCTGCAGGGAAAAGTACTGCAGGGTGGCCAAGGATAGGTGGAAAGAATGAGCGAATCAGGTGGTCATGGAAAGAGTGGTCCCGACAGATGGGCGGGGAGTGGAAAATGTGACTGGTGATAAAATTGTGTTTTAACTGGCAGAAATTACGAAGAATGTAGTGCTGGATGCGGAAGCTGGTGGGGTGAGAACCTGTTGACAAAGACTAAGTGCAACTGTATTCTGAATTATCGATTTACCAAGTACTTGCGTTTGTTTGAAATGTCATGATGAGTTCCTGGTTACAACCCAATTTAACTCCTCTCCCAGAACTGTCCGTCCATCATCCCCTCCACTGCCAGCTTGAGATCATATGCAAACGACTTTCCATCTGGGCCGACTCCAACCCAACAGAACAATGAATTCTCCAGTTTCATGAAGCCTGCACCCGATCCTATCTGTCTCCTGGTAATTTCCCCCAGATCCTCTCACACACCACCTTCTTTCAAAACATTCCCCAGTTTATTTCCCCTCCCTCACCGGGTTCAAACTACGTCACCCACTGGCTGGATCCACCATTCCTCTTATTTTGTTCCACTCAGCATCTTTCTTTCTTATCAGATTCCATAACCTGAAACCTTTTGTTTCCACTTGTCACATCCCTACTTCTGTTGCTATCTCACCCCTTTCTCCCTACACCCAGCTCTACCTGCACAGTACCTCCTCCTCACCTGGATGCACCTCTCCCACTCGCCTCTTTATACTGGGTGTCTCCCCTTTACTCTGTCCTGATGCAGGGTCTTGACCCAAAATCTTGACCTTCAATTGCCTTCAAAAATGCTGCTTCGTGACCCACTGAGTTTGTCCAGCAAGTTGTTTTTTGCTTCTTTCTCAATTCCACTGTGTACAACTATTTTTAATTGCAAGTGAATGCTGCCAAACTGGTTCAAGAATTTCTGCTAATGTCTTCGATAAGCCTGACGAGTAGGAAAATATGTTGGTATTTTCCAAATATGGATTTGAATAGAAAAGTCACGCAGCTAGATACAAGATACAAGATGCAAAGAATTTATTGCTAAGTATGTAAGAACATACAAAGAATTTGATTTGCCATACAGTCATACCAGAAAAGCAGCAAGACACACAACTACATGCAAAATTAACTTCCTCCTTTCCCCGTGGTCAGGGCAGTTGAACCATCCACAGTCGGGGCGATCGAAGCTCCCGTGATCGGGGCGGTTGAAGCTCCTGTGGCTTGGAGCTCCGGAAGTTGATCCCTAACTAAGGGATCGCAAACTCCACTATGTTAAGTCCGCAGGCTCCTGAGGTTGTAGAACCTTAAAATACAAATTGCTCGTTGTAGGCAAAATGTAAATTGGACAAATATCCAGGCATTTTATTTTTAGTTATTTAATTATAAGACATGGTGTCTTGCTTACGTTTGCAACTTATTTCATTTGGCAAAGTCAAATCACGTTGTTCTCATAAGGAAATGAAAGATTGGAAAGGTTTGTGGGTATGTGGTTAGCTTAGGCAATGGTACAAATTATGTGAAACAGCAAATTGAGTGAAAACAAAATTCAAAATTGTATGGTTCGTGTAGAAAGTGTGCTTCTCCATCTTGCTGCATTGCTGGTGTCGCTCCTGATTTGGCTTGTTGATGTAGTGTGCAATCTTTTTTTTCTTTCATTATCAGTCTATCTTTTTTTTCCAAATGTTGACTGACTCTTGTGAAGTCACTGATTTATGTTGTGTGATCTCAAGGAAAATTGCCATTTATCTCCTGGTCTCAAAGCAATAATAATTGTACTGAAGGTTCAAACGTTACAAATGCTTTCAATGCATGTTTCTGACGAAAGCATGAGTTTCCTCTCCAAGAGGGCAGTCATACAAGTCTGGCATTGGTTCAAAATGGTTCAATGTTTGCCCTGACTCTGAACCAGCAGAATGTAAACATGACATAATTTGAGTTGAGCAAAGTGCAGATTGAAAAGGAAACGTCAGACCTTGTGTCATCTTCATACCTATTCTCCTCTGAATCAGAAGGTCGTGGTTTCATGTCCACCCCTGGACCAGAAATATAAAGTCGATATATAAACCTTGCTTGTTCATGCGTTAATAATACATTGACACTGAAGGTGGGGCAGAATTTTTTTTTGTGCTGCTTGGCAAAGCTGCTCAGGGTTTTACATTTTCACCTGCTTTTTAGCAATGACATTTCAATCATCCATAACTTTGCAAGCAATTAAATATTTGCCAGTGGAACCTGAATCAAAATTGCTTTTCCTCCATCAATCTTGGGTAAATTCTGTTGTTGCATTCCTTCTAAATGTACCACTGTCAAGCCATGTCTACCAGTCACATTTGTATATAGTGCCCTTCCTGAACATATACTTCTGATCCCATGAGTTTCAAGGCATCAGACTGAACAGGCGAAGGAACCCTTATGATTCATATCGGCTGTCCTCAGCTGATGAAGGCTAAATTATGAACACCACTTGGAGGAGCTATTGAACAAGAGCAATGATTAATTTGAATTGCTTTAGTACAGTAATATAACACCACAGTTGTATTTTGCAAATGACATAATTTGCATACCCTGTTCTATAATTAATTGTCACCATTTAAGCAATTAGCTTTCCAGAGCATAATCTGTAAAGAAAAGCTGCATCATGTTGGATGTAATCTTGTTGGCACTAATAATAGGATCATTTGTTAATATATACAGTAGGAAGCCAAAGAAAGCAATTTAAATCCTGTACACTGGTTCTTTATTGAAACTGATCAACTTTTCTTGGCCAGGCAGGCAGGCAGCATGAT
The DNA here is from genome assembly GCF_010909765.2 of Amblyraja radiata. Lineage (NCBI taxonomy): Eukaryota > Metazoa > Chordata > Chondrichthyes > Rajiformes > Rajidae > Amblyraja > Amblyraja radiata. Next base: position 57,532,746 of record NC_045960.1, read on the forward strand.
TGATGCTGATTCAAGGATGGCTTTTCTGCTTTTAATAGAGAAACTTCACTGATTAAATTCTGCAAATGATCTGGTTCAAATCCAGTGACCTCCATAATGTTTGGGACAAAGACCCATCATTTATTTATTTGCCTCTGTACTCCACAATTTGAGATTTGTAATGGAAAAAATCACATTTTTACACATTTTGGTTTCACCATGTAGAAATTACAGCAGTGTTTATACATAGTCCCCCCCATACAATCATTGCAGTTGTTGGTGTGCCTGGTAAGAACTTCGGCAAACTTTTACAGTTTTCTGTGATATATTTGGGTTTGTTCACTCCTTGCGGTATAGTAATGTAACTTTATCAATGGCAGTATGTAGGACATTGGCAGTAAGTGCGGTGATCATTCAGGTCGCTTTGTGTTTTATTTTTTTAACTCAGCTGTAAATAAACAATCTTTTGAAACGCACTATCGCTCTCGCTACTGCCGTTGCAGTGCCAACCCTTGTGGGTCTATCTTTTACCTGCCGCGGGAAATTAAATCTCGCCCCACACCCCTCCACTCTCTCCCTCGCACTCCTCATGAACAGCCACCCGCTACAATAAGCGGAATGGTCCTTTCTTTCGTTAATCCTGCCTGCAGTCTCTGATGAAGCTGGTTTCTTGACTTGGCCACTCAAGAATTGACAATATTTTAGCTTTGAAAAACTCCATTGTTGCTTTAGCAGTATGTTTGGGATCATCATCTTGCTGTAGAATGAACCGCCGGCCAATGAGTTTTGAAGCATTTGTTTGAACGAGCAGATAGGATGTGTCCATATACTTCAGTATTCATTATGCCACTACCATCAGCAGTTGTTTCATCAATGAAGATAAGTGAGCCGGTACCTTCAGCAGCCATACATGCCCAGGTCATAACACCCCCACCACCGTGTTTCTCAGATGCTTTGTATCGTGGGTAGTTCCATCTCTCCTCCATACTTTGCTCTTGCCATCACTCTGATACAAGTTAATATTTGTCTCATCTGTCCACAAGAACTTTTTCCAGAACTGTGGTTGCTCTTTTAAGTACTTCTTGGCAAACTGTAACCTGGCCATCCTATTTTTGTGGCTAACCAGTGGTTTGTATCTTGCAGTGTGTTTCTGTTCATGAAGTCTTCTGCGGATAGTGGTCATTGACAAATCCACACCTGAAGAGTGTTTCTGATCTGTCGGACAGGTGTTTGGGGTTTTTTCTTTATTATAGAGAGAATTCTTCTGTTATCAGCTGTGGAGGTCTTCATTGGCCTGCCAGTCCCTTTGAGATTAGCAAGCTCACCAGTGCTCCCTTCCTTCTTAATGATATTCCAAACAGTTGATTTTGGTAAGCCTAAGGATTGGCTGTTGTCTCAGTTTTATTCTTGTTTCTCAGTCTCATAATGGCTTCTTTGACTTTCATTGGCACATCTTTGGTCCTCATGTTGATAAACAGCAATAAAAGTTTCCAAAGGTGATGGAACAACTGGAGGAAAGACTAGGTGCTAAGAGCTCTCTTATACCTGCATTACGGAGGCATTTAAACACACCTGAGCAATTACAAACACCTGTGAAACCATGTGTCCCAAACATTATGGTGCCCTGAGATGGGGGGGACTATGTATAATTGCTGTAATTTCCACATGGTGAAACCATAATGTATTAAAAAAATACCCTTTAATAAAATTTGACTGTGCACTTTAACCACATGTGATTTTTTCTATTACAAATCTCAAATTGTCTACCTCCCAAGAGAATTCACCTCCGTTATCCTGACCGCGGTCTACATCCCACCCCAGGCAGACGTCCGTCTGGCACTGGAGGAGCTGCAGGCCGTGGTCAACAAACACCAGACGTCTTACCCCGAGGCATTTACCACCATTGCTGGGGACTTCAATAAGGCGAACCTCAAGAAATCACTCCCCAACTTCCACCAACATGTCTCCTGCTGCACCAGAGGACCTAACACCCTCGACCATTGCTACACCACCATCAAGAATGCCTATCGTTCTATCCCTCGCCCTCACTTCGGTAAGTCCGACCATACCGTGGTGCTGCTTCTTCCTGCCTACAGGCAGCAATTAAAGAGCGCACCCCCAGAAGTGAGGACAGCACAGAGCTGGTTGGGGGGGGGGGGGGGGGGGGGGGCAGAAGAACAACAACTCCAGGACTGTTTGGAGTCTGTAGACTGGGCAATGTTCAAGGACTCGGCAACGGACTTGAACGAATATGCCACAGTCGTTACAGACTTCATAAAGAAATGTGTGGAGGACTGCATCCCTACAAAAACCTTCCGAGTGTTTCCCAATCAGAAACCTTGGATGAACTTTGAGATCCGCACTCTCCTGAAGTCCAGACACAGGGCATTCACCTCCAATGATACAGTGGCCTACATGAAGACCAGATACGACCTTGGTAAGGCCATCAAAAAGGCCAAAGGGGACTTCTGCTCCAAACTGGAGGACGAGACAGATGTTCGGCAGCTGTGGCAGGGTCTGAATGCAATCACCTCCTACAAGGCAAAACCAGGAGGCAGCTCGAATGTCGGTGTAACATCACTCCCTGACGAGCTCAATGCGTTTTACGCACGCTTTGACAGGGAGAATACTGATGTGCCTTCCCGATCCCCCATTCGCTGTGATGGCATTTCAGTCTCAGTCACAGAGGCCGATGTCAGGAAATCCTTCAGAGGGGTGAACCCCCGAAAAGCACCTGGACCTGATGGTATACCCGGTCGTGTTCTAAAAACCTGTGCGGACCAACTGGCGGGAATTTTTACGGACATTTTCAACCTCTCACTTCTGAGGTCTGAGGTCCCCACCTGCTTTAAAAGGGCATCAATTACACCGGTGCCCAAGAAGAGTAAGGTGACGTGCCTCAATGACTATCGACCAGTGGCACTAACGCCGGTGGTGATGAAGTGCTTTGAGAGGTTGATCATGGAGCAAATCAACTCCTACCTCGACAAAAACCTGGACCCACTGCAGTTCGCGTACCGCCACAACAGATCAACGGTGGATGCGATCTCGCTGGCCCTCCACTCCGCACTGGACCACTTGGACAACAAAAACTCATATGTCAGGCTGTTGTTCATTGATTACAGCTCGGCATTTAACACAATCATCCCCTCCAAACTGGTTACCAAACTCGCAGAACTGGGTCTCTGCGCATCCCTCTGCAACTGGATCCTCGACTTCCTCGTCCTCAGACCACAGTCTGTTCGTATTGGTGGAAATGTGTCAGCCTCGATAACAATCAGCACGGGAGCACCTCAAGGCTGCGTGCTCAGCCCCCTGCTCTACTCACTCTATACCCATGACTGCGTAGCGAACCACAGTGCGAACTCCATCATCAAGTTCGCTGACGACACCACTATTGTGGGGCGTATCACTGATGGGGATGAGTCAGAGTACAGAAGAGAGATCGAGCAACTGTCCATATGGTGCCAGCGCAATAACCCGGCCCTCAACACCAGCAAAACCAAGGAACTTGTGGACTTTGGAAGGAGTAGGAGGGGGACCCACAGCCCCATTTATATCAACGGGTCGATGGTTGAAAGGGTCAAGAGCTTCAAATTCCTGGGCGTGCACATCTCTGAAGATCTTTCCTGGTCCGAGAACACTAACGCAATTATCAAAAAGCTCATCAGCGCCTCTACTTCCTGAGAAGATTACGGAGAGTCGGATTGTCAAGGAAGACTCTCTCTAACTTCTGCAGGTGCACAGTCGAGAGCATGCTGACCGGTTGCATCGTGGCTTGGTTTGGCAATTTGAGCGCCCTGGAGAGGAAAAGACTACAAAAAGTTGTAAACACTGCCCAGTCCATCATCGGCTCTGACCTTCCTTCCATCGAGGGGATTTATCGCAGTCGCTGCCTCAAAAAGGCTGGCAGTATCATCAAAGACCCACACCATCCTGGCCACACACTCAGGTAGAAGGTACAGGAGCCTGAAGACTGCAAAAACCAGGTTCAGGAATAGCTACTTCCCCTCAGCCATCAGGCTATTAAACCTGGCTCGGACAAAACTCTGATTATTAACAACCACTTTCTGTTATTTGCACTTTACCAGTTTATTTATTCATGTGTGTATATATTTATATCATGGTAGGTACACAAAATTGATGGGGAAACTCAGCGGGTGCAGCAGCATCTATGGAGCGAAGGAAATAGGCGACGTTTCGGGCCGAAACCCTTCTTCAGACTGATGGGGGGTGGGGGGGGGGGAGAAAGGTATATGGACACATTTATCTGTTTTGTAGTAAATGCCTACTATTTTCTGTGTGCTTAAGCAAAGCAAGAATTTCATTGTCCTATACAGGGACACATGACAATAAACTCACTTGAACTTGAACTTGATAAATAAATAGACAATAGGTGCAGGAGTAGGCCATTCGGCCCTTCCAGCCAGCCCCGCCATTCAATGTTATCATGGCTGATCATCCCCAATCAGTACCCCGTTCCTGCCTTCTCCACATATCCCCTGACTCTGCTATCTTTACGAGCCCTATCTAGCTCTCTCTTGAAAGTATCCAGAGAACTGGCCTCCACCGCTCTCTGAGGCAGAGAATTCCACAGACTCTCAACTCTCTGTGAGAAAAAGTATTTCCTCGTCTCCGTTCTAAATGGCTTACCCCCAACATTCTTTAACTGTGGCCCTTGGTTCTGGACTCCCAACAATTATACGTTTCAATAAGATATCCTCTCATCCTTCTAAACTCCAGAGTGTACAAGCCCAACCGCTCCATTCTCTCAGCATATGACAGTCCCATCATCCCGGGAATTAAGCTTGTAAACCTACGCTGCATTCCCTCAATAGCAAGAATGTCCTTTCTCAAATTAGGGGACCAAAACTGCACACAATACTCCAGGTGTGGTCTCACTAGGGCCCTATACAACTGCAGAATGACCTCTTTGCTCCAATACTCAACTACTCTTGTTATAAAGGCCAACATGCCATTCGCTTTCTTCACTGCCTGCTGTACCTGCATGCTTACTTTCATAGACTGATGTACAAGGACCCCCAGATCCCGTTGTACTTTAGCTTTTCCCAACTTGACACCATTTAGATAGTAATCTGCCTACTTGTTTTTTGCTACCATAGTGGATAACCTCACATTTATCCACATTAAACTGCATCTGCCATGCATCTGCCCACTCACCCAACCTGTCCGAGTCACCCTGCATTCTCATAGCATCCTCCTCACAGTTCACACTGCCACCCAGCTTTGTATCATCTGCAAATGTGCTAATGTTACTTCGAATCCCTTCATCTAAATCATTGATGTATATTGAAAATAACTGCGGTCCCAGCACCGAGCCTTGCGGTACCCCACTAGTCACTGCCTGCCATTCTGAAAGGGACCCGTTAATCCCTACTCTTTATTTCCTGTCTGCCAACCAATTTTCTATCCATGTTCGCACTCTACGCCCAATACCATGTGCACTAATTTTCCCCTGTTACTGTTATCCAAATGTGCCGCTATTTCGTCTTTTAGAAAAGATGGGTCGTTGTCCCAAACATTATGCAGGGCACTGTAGGTACGCTATTAGATTTGAATGGCTTATTTGTCGTATACAGTGCATTCTGAACGTATTCAGACCCCTTCACTTTTCCACATTTTGTTACGTTACAGCCTTATTCTAAAATTGATTAAATTCATTGTTTTTATCATCAATCTACACACAATACCCCATGATAGTAAAGTGAAAACAGGTGTTTAGAAATATTTGCAAGGTAATTAAAAAGAAATAACTGAAATATCACATTTACATAAGTATTCAGACCCTTTACTCAGTACTTTGTTGAGGCACCTTTGGCAGCGATTACATGGGTATGATGCTACAAGCTTGGCACACCTGTATTTGGGAAATATCTCCTATTCTTCTCTGCAGATCCTCTCAAGCTCTGTCAGGTTGGATGGGGAGCGTCGATGCACAGCTATTTTCCGGTCCCTCCAGAGATGTTCGATTGGGTTCAAGTCCGGGCTCTGGCTGGGCCACTCAAGGACATTCACAGACTTGTCACGAAGCCACTCCTGCGTTGTCTTGGCTGTGTGCTTCGGGGCATTGTCCTGTTGGAAGGTGAACCTCCGCCCCAGTCTGAGGTCTAGAACGCTCCGGAGCAGGTTTTCATCAAGGATCTCTCTGTGCTTTGCTCCGTTCATCTTTCCCTCGATCCTGACTAGTCTCCCAGTTCCTGCCGCTGAAAAACATCCCCACAGCATTATGCTGCCACCACCATGCTTCACCGTAGGTATGGTAATGGCCAGGTGATGAGCAGTGCCTGGTTTCCTCCAGACGTAATGGTTGGTATTCAGGCCAAAGAATTTAAATTTGGTTTCATCAGATCAGATAATCTTGTTTCTCATGGTCTGAGAGTCGTTTACGTGCCTTTTGGCAAACTCCAAGCGGGCTGTCATGTGCCTTTTATTGAGGAGTGGCTTCAGTCTGGCCACTCTACCATAAAGGCCTGATTGGTGGAGTGCTGTAGATATAGTTGTCCTTCTGGAAGGTTCTCCCATCACCACAGAGGAACTCTGGAGGCCTGTCAGAGTGACCATCGGGTTCTTGGTCACCTCCCTGACCAAGGCCGTTCTCCCCCGATTGCTCAGTTTGGCCAGGCGGCCAGCTTTATGAAGAGTCCTGGTTGTTCCAAAGTTCTTCCATTTAAGAATGACGGAGGCCACTGTACTGCAAAATAAGGCTGTAACGTAACAAAATGTGGAAAAAGTGAAGGGGGCTGAATACTTTCTGAATGCACTGTAAATTAAATTCTTTGTTCTATTTCAGTTGTTGCGAATACTGTTAAGAAAGTTGCACCTTCATAATATCTTGGATGAAATGTGTTCAGGACACCTTATGATTTGTTTTGTCCAGAAAATAATAGAATAAATGGGTTTTGTTCATAATTTTGATAATGGAATATTTTGCTCTTTCAGGAACTAATTGTTCATCTCTTTTCTAGAGCAGTGTTGGGAATATACTTGTTCATGAGCCAAGTGGTCCCTTTTTGTGTTGAGATAATGATTCATCAATTTTTTCAGAGAGTGGAGTGACTTACTCAGTGTAGCAAACATGCCGATCATGTATTGTTTCTTAACCCTTCAGCAGAGATCAACTCTACATTTGTGCCTAGATTGATCGACTCAGCAGAATAACATATTTTTCTATTACACTTCTGTGCCTGGTGCAATTAATTCAGTTCACTTGTTGAGCAAAATCTCCTGTGCCCAGCGGACAATGAAGCTGGTGGACTGTGTTGAGGCAGCTTCCTGCTGGTTGGAGACTGTCATCAAGGTGGCGATAGCAGACTGGAGTGCAGTGGTGTCTCTGGTGAAGGTAGTTTATGTTAGTTTACAGATACAGCGTTGAAACAGGCCCTTCAGCCCATCGAGTCTGCGCCAACCAGCGATCCTCGCACCCAACACTATCCTACATCCTGGGGACAATTTTATAATTTTTTACTTCACGGGGAGAACATACGAACTCTGCACGGATGGCACGCGTAGTCAGGATCGAACCTGGGTCTCTGGCTCTGTTATAGCCCTGTCCCACGGTGCGAGTTCATTCCAAGAGCTCTCCCGAGTTAAAAAAATAAATCAAACTCATGGTAAGCACGGAGAATGAATGTAGTGGGTACATTGGAACTCGGGAACGTCTCTTAGCGCTAACGGCAGGTATTCAGGAAGACTCGCTAATGGCAGGTAAGCACGGGAAGACTCGTGAAGATTTTTCAACATGATGAAAAATGTCCACGAGAGCCGCGAGTACCGATGAGTGGCCATTACCATAAATCTCCGAGTTCGACTCAGGGCAAACTCGGGAGAACTCTTGGAATGAACTCGTACCGTTGGACAGGGGTTTAAGGCAGCAACTCAACTGCTTGGTCACCCTAAGCTGTGGCTTCCATTCGCAATGCCTGACAAGTTGGGTTATCACTGTTAAATGCTGTATCCCATGACATGTTAACACCACTTGGAGAGAGTGGAGTTTATTGAGATCCTGGAGCAGTCAAATATCAGAGTTCCCCTCTGCCTTGTCAATGGTGCCCCAGGCAATACAGAGCATTGTTGGGTGCTGGAGGAGTGCTGTAAGATGACCTAGTTAGGTACTAATTTGCCTTTGGATTCAACTCAGAATTTTTATGGTCAGGAATTACTCCCCTCGGCCCTCCTTCCCAAGGTACCGAAAAGCCTACGGGTTTATTTTCCCAAAGCAGTGAAAATGGTAGATCTTGTAAGTTGAATGTCATACTGTTTTTGTGAAAGTATTGGTTTTCATCTGCTACCATGTTCGATGCAACAGTGAATTTGCTGTAGGAGAGAACATGCACTGAAGGAGGGAAGCCCACTCACTTTGGCTCTCCTTCAAGCATTGTTGCTAGCAACTAGTTTGGCATGATGAAGATGAGAAACATGACAGACAGCTGGCAAGTGTGAAACTAACTTTAGCCAACCAGATTCTTCACATCAGCCTCAACGCACCAATGCGATGCTACCTCAATGAACTTTGTCTACTTTGTTCAGATGGGTAGTTGCCACCTTGGTAACTACCCGTGAACAAATTATGCAATTAAATTTAAATTTGGTGAAATTGAGCTTTGTTGGGGTTGCTCGTAGTTTAAAATAATCTCAATACTAATTGTCTCGACCCAAAACGTCACCTATTTCCTTCGCTCCATAGATGCTGCCTCTCCCGCTGAGTTTCTCCAGCTTTTTTGTCTACCATCAAGACTGATGCAATCGTTTTGGGGACAGTTGGGGAAAAATTATATTGGTCTTTTAGTAGTGCATACTGTGCTGAAATATTGCATTATGCATAGAGGCGAATCAAATCACATTTTTGTATTGCTATATATATGCTTTGACTTGGGAACAAAAGGAAATGGAGTGGTAAGAACAATAGTAAGGCTTAAGAGAGATTATGATGATCATTTATTTTGGTAAGCATGAGCTTCATATTTGTGCACGGCAATATTTATTTGGAGCAAAGATGGAACTTTTCATTGTACTGCTAGAGCCAGCTGCATTGTGAACTGTTTTATTGGTGCATTTCTGCTATGGGAACTGGTGATGTGGCATTTTCGTATTGGCCATAAGTTGCCAGCAAGAATGTGAGTCAGTCTGCCGCAAGGATTGGCTGAGAAATGTTGTTGCTGACTTACATTATATTTTTAACTCTTAAGGAAGGGAATTTGCCTGAAATGTTAAGTTTGTTTCTCTTCAAGGAAGCTGTAGCTGCTCAGCTGAACATGACCGAACATACTATTTCTGACTTTCAGCATTTACTATATTTTACACCTTGTTAAATAATTAAAACACCTTGTTAAATAATTTTTGAAAGATTAACTTGCAGACTTGTTGTTCGTTACATGGTGCTCGATGTGGTCAGAGAAATCATATTTAATGCTACTCTGGTACAATTTCTCCTGGTCTGTATGTACCTGGGAGGTAACCTGCAATACAGATTTAGTTTTAGAGATACAGCGCGGAAACAGACCCTTTAGCCCACCGAGTCCGCTCCGACCAGCGACCCCCGCACATTAACGCCACCCCACATACACTAGGGACAATTTACACATTCACCAAGCCAATGAACCTGCATACCTGTACGCTTTGGAGTGTGGGTGGAAACCGAAGGTGTCTGAGAAACCCCACGCAGTCACGAGGAGAACGTACAAACTCTGTACAAACAGCACCCGACAGCACGGATCAAACCCAGGTCTCTGTTGCTGCAAGTGCTGTAAGGCAGCAACTCTACCGCTGCGACACCAATGCCACACCAGACATCTTGCACTTGCTAATCCCTATTTATAAGTTTTCATTTGATTTTTATCTTCTAGGTAGAAGAAGGCTGGTGGAAGGGAGCCTTGAGTGAGAAAACTGGATTATTTCCATGCAATTTTGTAAAGGAACTGATCGATGAGAATGACGATGGAGAAGCAAATGAGGTGTTAAGTGAGCCAGGTAAAGGTTTTTGAAAAACTGCAAATGTTGGAAATGTGAAATTACAGAATTGCTGTGACATCTGTGGTGAGAGAAGGAATCATTAAACGTCAAATAATTTTCTCTCTTAGTGGATGCTGCCTGAATGGCTGAATATTTTCTTCATATTCCGTTTTCATTTTGGGTGAAACTTTTTTTAGCAAGCAATCAGAATTCTTTAAGGAATAATAATTTCTGGAATTATTCTGTGAAGCAGCCGATATATACAGATCAAATACAGATATTTTGTAATGATTTACATTTTTTTTAAATCGGTCTTTGCAGTGAAGACTTCTCGTGGAACTCTTGAGTTTTTGCTTTTTGTTTTCTTCAATGGAAGGGTAAGAGTTCTGACCAGATATTCAGCCATTCCCCCCTCTACATTTACCCAAACAGATCAACATTGAATATACCAAAGCTAAATGAATTTTCTTATTATGACCTGTTTTGAATTCTTAATTATTTTCATTTTTCATAAATGTAATTGAATGAAGTGCTAAATATGGCAGATTAGAATTGGCCTTGGCATGATGTTCGGCACGGCATTGTGGGCTGAAGGGCCTTTTCTTGTGCTTGTTATGTTCTCTGTATGAATGTGGTGATTCTTCTGTGTGTATGTTTCCAGGGATTCTTGCCAGCTTCCTTCCATGTACCTGTCATTCCTTCTGTCTTAACAAAATGCTAACGTGTATGAATGGAGAAGTTTGGCCAAGCTCAATGCTGCCCAATGGTCATATTCTACATTTCTTGTTGTATTTACCAGAGTTGGGATTGTTCAGACAAGATGACTTCATGTTTTTAGAAAGTTTAGACATGGAAAGACTTGCCCAAGCAATCATCCATAGATTATTTGCAATTGAATTTTGCTTGGTGCATTTCCTGGTCATTCAACTTCAAGGAATTTGCTAAAACTGAAGGTTGTCTAATGTCCAATTGTCTTTATTCTTAAAACAAGGATTACCTAAGATGATAATTCATGACTACCATCCCACCAGCCTGATGCTTTATTTTCTCGTCATTTCTGCTGACAATGGAGAAAGTGCACTGCCATGCTGTGGTATTCTGAGGGAGAAGCAAGCACCTCAAAGGAATGTTGGCTTTCTTGAGCCTTGTCATTTGTACAATCCTCTTGTGCGAAGAGTATCTCAGCTTGCAGAATTCTGAACCTATGAAGATATGGAGTTGTATGATTTATAATAAAGTGCGGTTATGAGCCTTGTGAATTGATTTGTTGACGGATTATTTTCTGTGTATTGAGTATTTGAAGCACAATTTGTTAATAGCAGTGACGGCGTGAACAGATTTGTTTCTGATTACTATAGACATGACTGTCAAGGATTCGATCGGGGTTGGACCTTCATCACCAACATCACCGTTAGACATTACAGGAAACGAGTGTGCAGCAGGAACAGGCGCAACATCCCAGCCAAAGAAAATTCGCGGTTTGGGATTTGGAGATATATTTAAGGAAGGATCTGTAAAGCTAAAATCACGATTGCCTAATTCGGAATTGGAGGATAAAAAATCAGAAAAGGTGGGCCCCAAGTATTTTTGCTGTTATCTACAACAATCATTTTGCATGAATTATTAAAGATTTAAGTTATTTGCACGTTGTTAATCATGTAACTTTGCAACTTGCAAATTGGCTGACTTATTTATTTATGAAGTATTTTACAGATACAGTACTCGAAGCAGGTATAATAACCACATTAAAAAACATTTGGTTAGATATATGGATAGAAAAGGTTTAGCAGGTTATGGGTCAGGCACAGGCAAATGGGGAAACAAACTGCTGATACTGATTTGCAAAAAAAGACGCATAATGCTGGAGTAACTCAGCAGATCAGGCAGCAAATCTAGAGAACATGGATAGGTGATGTTTTGGGTCGGGACCCTCTGAAGAAGCATCCCGGCCCAAAATATCACTTATCCGTGTTATCTATAGATGCTACCTGGCCCACTGAGTTACTCTAGCACTTTGTGTCTTTTTTTTATTTACAAGCAAATGGGACCAGCTAAGTTGGAGCAAACTGGCAGCATGGTGTTTTGTGCTTTGACTGACTACATTATCAATTGACAGATCGATGACTGCAGATGCGAACAAATAAATTCCCTTCTAAATAATAATGTATTCTGTCTCTTCACTATGAGATTGCACGTGATCGTTTGATTGCCATTTATTTAACTTGCCAATGCCATCATCATAAATTAAGTAGAAATGCCAAAGGTCTGCTGTTTAGAGTTCCTTGTGCCAAAGCCAGTTGTGATTAAACCTACCTCTTGGATTTTGCTCTCTAGAATGAAGTGTTCACTCATAGGATTACATATGGTTGTTTTAACTGTTCTTTCTGCTATCTGCATCTGGCATCAGTCTCCTTGCTGAGGGAAATTCCAATGAAGGAGTACAGTGAGATCATTGTGATTGAAAGTTAGCATCATAACTATATTGTGCATTCAGCAAATCAGCATGTAAAAATATGCTGTCTACAAATGCTATCTACATTGTGACATAGTGACATTTGCTAAACAACCTTCCGATTGGCTTTATGTTGGGCAGAGATTTTGTGCTGCTGTAAACAGACATGTCAGTTGTTGATAGTAGACAAAAATGCTGGAGAACTCAGTGGGTGAGGCAGCATCTATGGAGAGAAGGAATAGGCGACGTTTCGGGTCGAGACCCTTCTTCATACATGTCAGTTGTTGATAAGTAATCAGTTCAAAAATGTTGTTAAATTTTAATTCTTGAATCTTACCAGGGAAAGTAAATGAGTAAATAGTCTAACTTAATTGAAAATTCCAGGAATAAGTAGTCACTGAGCCAATTTCATTGACGGAAGACCTTGTGTGTTGAATGATAATGGAGCTACTCTCAAAATATTGACTATAATGCAAATGTAGCTACTTTGATTTACACACAATCATTAATTGCATGTAATTTTATGTACTTTGCAGCAATCCATCCCGGCATCTAATGCAGAGGCTCTGAAAAGTGAAGCAGAAAATAAACATAAAGGTATTGTTCAAAAACACTAACAGCATCAGCTATTTCCAAATTAATTTTGATCCTAATGGTTCAAACTTGATGGTGGTGAATAAGTAGCAAACTCAGCTGTTTGAAAAATTCACAAGAAGTATCAGTTGGCAATAAAAAATTGCAATATCTATAAAGTCAAGAAATATTAATTCTAAAATGTATATTGTGTAGTTTATTGACGTACAAACAATCTCTCATTGGCTGATCAGTTAAATTGTTTTCACAATTTATTTCTGCTTTACACATCAATGTGGTTCTACTGCCCTCTGGAGGAATTGCATGGCTGAGCAGCACATGTGCAGATACAATCCAGTTGTAGAATAAAAAGCTCTGGCAAACTTAATATCGGCTACCTACAATCCAATTGGTGCAGCTAGATCAAAATTGTTAAATATCTTCTCAAATATTAATTCTGCGGTGCAAATAAGGAAATTTGTAGTCATAATGTGCTGAGTAAATTGAGATGTGATCTAACTAATGTATTTTGGTTGTCCTGACTACCTGTCCCTGTTGCTCTAACCAGATGTGACATTGCAAGCAATGTGCAGACTTGAGGGGAAAAAACATCCAAGTTTGACCCTATTCAATTTAAGAAAGTGTGGAATCCATTGCAGCAAATGTGATGTGGAAGAGGAATCCTGAAAGTAGTTTTGCCACCTCCAATGGGATCCCACTACTGGCCACATCTTCCTATCTCCTCCCCTTTCTGCTTTCCGCAGAGACTGTTCCCTCCACAACTCCTTGCTTTCTCCCTCCCTCCCCTCCCCCTTCTCAGTTCTCCCACAGTCCTACTGTCTCCTCCTACTTACTTTATTTTTCCCGCCGTACCCCCCCCCCCCCAACATCAGTCTGATGAAGGATCTCGACCCGATGCTGCCTCACCCTCAGTTTCTCCAGCATTTTTTGTCTACTTTTGATTTTTCCAGCATCTGCAGTTCCTTCTTAAACTGAAAGTAGTACACGTCACTCCTTGTCCCATAGTTTTGAAATATTAAGAAGTGAAGTTTAATTTTCATCTTGTTGGTTTGCTGTTGTCAATTGATATTTTGCTGCTGAGTTTTTTCATGAAATTGTTATTGGACTGTTTTATCAACTTTGTAGTCTGTGTAGGAATAGCTTTTCATAAAATGAAGCTTTGATATATTAGATAGAGAATCACCCTCAACAGAAGCACTAAGGGAAGATTGGGAACATGAGCTAATGATAAAGATCTCGAAGGATAGATGGGAAAAGTATTTGATGAATACACATAACTGTTCTATTAATACAAGACATAATTTAATTCAATTCAAATTATTACATAGACTATATTATTCAAAAACGAGGTTGAATAAATTTTATCCAAACGTCTCTCCCAGATGCGATAAATGTTTGTTTCAAAACGCTAATTTAACACATTCATTTGTAGGATGTACAAAGTTGAATAAATTTTGGAGTGATATATTTGATATATTTACAAAGCTCTTCAAGTCAAGAATAGAACCCAAAATGGAATGGATTATATTTGGAATAATAGGAGAAGATACCAATTTAAATAAAGACCAAAATGTTTTTTTTAATTATGGGTTAATAATTGGAAAGAAATTGATACTTAAATTTTGGAAAAATACAACCATACCAACTGTTAAAATGTGGATTAGGAATATGATGGACATAGCACGCCTTGAAGAAATGAGACTCCGACTAATAGATAAATATGACCAATTCTTAAGGAGTTGGTCTCCTTTCATCGACTTTTTGGAATCATGTGATGCAGCGGTACCATAAGGATTGCTGATTTCAGTTCATGACGTGGATAGATCTACATCTCCGAATATAGATTTGAAAAATTCTCTTTTAAGGGGCCTTTTCTTCTATTTCTACTTTCCACCTTTTCTTTTTTATTTTATTTTTTTATTTTTATTTTTTATATCCACACTTCACATTTTTCTACTCTCTACCATCTATTTTTCCACTCTTTCCCCTTTCTATTGTTTTCTTTTTCTTGTCTTGCCTACTCATAACATAAAACTAGAGGTTGTACATAGAATGGATTACGGTATGACATAGTTGGCACCTAAAATTAGGTGCCACTGTATTGTTTTGTATTGTATTAACTTCTAATAAAATAAACAGTATATTTTTCGCATTTGAATTTTAAAACTGAGAAATTGATTAACGCGAATTGTTATAGATTAGGCAAAAGAGGGGTAGTAGTAAAATTGACTATTTTTCTGATGAAAGTTGAAGGTGGTTGTTTTTCTTTCATTTTTCTCTGAATTGAAGAACATACATCCAGGTCCAAGAGGTTGATTTTTAGGTAGCCTTGATGGGTATAAAAAGCAACTTAATGTAAATATTGTTATTGTCAGAATTTAGAATCTTTAGTATTCAGCAACACATTTTGCAAGATTTGGGCATTGCTGGCAAAGTCTGTACCGATTATCCTTTTCTCTGATCTGTGAGTTTTTACTGTTGTGAGAAGTCATGAGATGCTTGCAGAAAATGCTGTGATAACATTTCAGGTGAACAGTCTGACAATTAATGATGAGTAGAAGGGATGAGAGATGTGACAGTGAGGTGGAACAGAGTGTTATCGGAACAAATATAGAAAATTATGTACTATGTGGTCCAGGACAACATGGAAATGGCAGATGATGCACATGGAGGATCATCCAGCTAGATTGGAGACAATTTGGGACAACAAATGCTGACTTTGCCAGCTATGCCCAGATCCTGCAAAATTATTAAATATTAAAAAACCTGCAGGCCAATGAATTAGAAATGAAGATTATATAATGATAATCCATAAACACTTGGCAAGGGATGTTTGAGGATGGAGGATGGTAAGCCAAAAAAAAAAAAAATTGTACGGTTCAATTCAAATGCTAATGTAATAACAGGTTAATGTTGTACTTTAAAAGATATGTTAAAGGATGTGTCTAAAAAAATATGATATCTTTATTTTCTTATTCCTTGTCCTGAGTAGCTGCTCTTCTATCCTAATCGGTGAAGATAAGAGGACCATATTAATTTTTTTGTAATAACAAGGATCATTAACTTGATGTTTATTAACGTAATGTTCCTAATAATTAAGTTTAGGTTCAGTTCATTTCCACGTGGAGTCTTGTAAAAATGTTACACATAGAGAAAGATAAATTCATATTCTAAATCTATCTTAAATCTGTGCGTTTTAAGTGTTTCTTGATTTTCTTACAGTTCAGATTAAACCAGCTAGCTTCAGATAATGTCAATGGAAGAATATTTAACAACAATGTTATATTTGCTGCTCCTGTGGTTGGAGTTGATCAATGGTTCGTAATAATGTTGGCATGTGCATGTTGGTCTGGCCCATCACTCAAAAAACTAATCATAAAATATTATTATTTTGGGATAGCTCTGCCAAAGGAGTGCACAAATAACTTAGCAGAAGGTTAATCAATCAACACTTTAGATACAGCACGGAAACAGACCCTTTGGCCCATCGAGTCTGACAAGTGATCACTCCGTACACTAGCACTATGCTACGTTTAGGGACCATTTACGATTTTACCAAAGCCAACTAACCTACAAAACTGAGATAGACACAAAATGCTGGAATAACTAGGGCAGCATCTCTGGAGAAAAGGAATGGATAACTTACGGGTCGAGACCTTTCTTTAGACGGTCTGTAAGTCTGAAGAATGTCACTCATTCCTTCTCTCCGGAGATGCTGCCTGTCCCGCTGAGTTACTCCAGCATTTTGCGTCTATCTTTGGTTAAACCAGCATCTCCAATTCCAACCTACAAACCTGTACGTCTTTGGAATGTGTGAGGAAGTCGGGGCACCTGGAGAAAACCCATGCGGTCACAGGGGAGAATGTACAAACTCCATGCAGACAGCATCCGTATTCAGGATCTAATCTGGGTCTCTTGCCCTGTACGGCAGCAACTCTAACACTGTGCCATTGCGAAAACTGTAGAACATAGTGGACAGAAATATTGGCTTAATTTGTCCTCTAATTGCTCAAAAGTTAACTAATAGTAAATATTTCTGAAGCACGGAACAAAGAAATATGAATAGTTCATTCGATGACTGTTTTACATTGACCTTGAATTGATAAATTTATCACCTGTATCCCTTTCATTGTGGGACCAAACATCTTTAAATAAGAAACAGAAGCACCATTTAGCACCTCATGCCTGTTTTGCCTTTCAGTGAGATCATGCTGATATCTTACCGACAGGCTAGTCCTTTTTGCATGTTATTCAAAAACCCGTTGATCTTTTCTTGAATATACCCAGTGAACAAGTCTCCACAAGGGTCCTGAGTAGCTAGGTCCTGACATTTCCAATGATCTGAGTGAAGACATTTCGTCTTTGTCTTGAGTGGTTGGCCCCTGATTTCCTCTGATCCCAGATTCTATTTAACCCAGATTGTAGAAAGGTAATCCTGTATAACCACTCTAAGAAGTTTGAATGCATCACCGGGATCCTACAAAACGTTGTTTAATAAATGTGTGGGTTGACTGCTCGATCTTTCCTCATGTCACTGTCCCTTCGTCCTCTGTTCCCCACCACAAGAACCAATTGAGTGAACATGTGTTGCACTCCCTCTGTTACATGCATACATTTGACTTTGATTAGTTTTTTAAAAGCTAAAACGCTTTAAAAATTTAACTTTGATTTTAATTCATTTAATTTTAAGCTTCCACAATTGTGTTAACACTCCTATCTTGTACATTTGTTTTGGTAGGTGAATATTGTAAAGCAGTTTTTGCATATGAAGCAACCAATGCAGATGAACTTAGCATTAAAGAAGGTGACCATATTCTGCTAATCAATAAGGTAAGTATTTTCTTGGATTTAAAAAAAAATAGAAGTAGGTAGTTTTTAATAACTCCATGCCAAAAATCTTTGTCTTGTCTGAGAGAGATAGTACTGTTGATGGTCATGCTATTATTAAATAGCAACTTCCGGCTCTTCAATTTGGATAACTGACTTGCCAGAGTTCTATCACACCAAATACCTTGGTGTGATGGAACTAAATAGGAATGTTACAAATTTTGAGATTTTAAAAATCAAGCCTGTAATTTATTCCATCAGATAAAGCATAAAAAGAACTTTAATTTGATACCTAATTCACTTTCATATCTTAAGTATTAAAAAAGTTATGCTCATTTTCATACTCGGAAATTAGCATCTTGTTCCCTATTGCATTTTCATTGACTTAACACAAAAGCTGTGAATGAGGACAGTCAAAAGCCCATAACTTTCTGAAAAATTAAGAGAACTGAATGAAAATTTCAGTTATTATAGATTGAAGCATTCTGAAACAAATATGAAACATCTTGGATGACCTGAAATTAAAGCATATAATTAGTTAGTTACCTAATTGTAGCTAATTACAAAATTGACCGTTGTGACGGAAATCGTAATAAACACCCAGACTGCCTTGAAAATTCAAAAATGTGATATTCTCAAGATCAGAAATGTTATTGTATTATATGCTGTAAGTCCGTAACAGACAGGTAAAGAAATTCCAATTTCTAGCAAAAGACCAAGTCTTTATGGAGAAGATCAGTTGCTAGCTGGTACATTGGCATATCATAATCAGTAGCATCATCATACTCCTCAGATTGCAACCAATAAGCAACTCTGTACACCTTGTTTTTCCTCAACTTTTCAATTTTAGCATTGTAAACTACAAGTTTTTGCTCTTCAATTACGCATGACATGCCTTTCTGCCCACTACTTTCCCATTAAGAATGCCCTGTAGTTCATCACATTTGGAGTAGTCCAAATACGGATAATCTCTGCGAATGCTGTCTAAATCAGTCTCTTTTGCTGGGCATTTGGATTGGCAATTTTGCATTTCTTCTTCAGAGACATCTGTTCAAAATGTAAAGAAAAAAACCCACTGAACAGCATTAACAGAAACAAGTTATTATTTGCAGTTTTAGAAGAAAAGGTAGAAATTATAAAGTTAAACGCTAAAACAAATAGTAAATACCCAACAAAAAATTCATATTCATCAGTTTCATCAAATCAATCTAATTCATCTAATCAATTCAATTACTCGATCTAAACATCTATCCATTTCTTAAGAAATGGCTACAATTTTTAAATAGCCTAAGTATCCAAATACCAATAACAAACTGATCCCATTCACGCAAGAATTCACAATATAACATGATTTTTAAATCTCACTTTGTCATGACTTTATATGCCAAATGGAAGGAATTTAATATTTAATTCCCATAAATTAATCCAGAATCATCCACACTCAAGATAATGTACCCTTTCCTCCCAACTTCATCAGGAAGTGTAGTTTTCAGACTGCTACCCATAAAACTGCTGTGTAATTGCATTAGATAATGTTCCATCATCTTCCATTATATTCTGCAGCTGCATGTTCTGTGGCCCTTTGAGTCCCTGTGGCCCTTCAACCTGTGGGCTTTGCGGCTGCTGCTGTCTCAGAACATGAGACAATCCACAAGTAGCAATAAAGCCTTGGGTGTGAATGCAGAGATTCTACCCATGGACTCCTATGTTGTCCTGTCAAAGGCCTTTGGATCTGCTTTTAAATGAAACTGATGGAAAGAGATTTAAAACCGATAAAATAATTGAAATAAGTGATTTAAAAAATAATGACTTGTCACATTTCAAGAAAAAAACTTAAATACTTAAATGTTCAAAAAATAATAATCTTTCCTATCATACCTTTCAATTATCTATAATCCCATTGAAATGAATGGAGACACGTATCCTTATCCATGGCTGGCACAAACCAAATTGAATTGTGTTCCACCCACAGACTCAATGCAGCTTCTTCAGCTAGCACATGCAGAAGAACTTACTATAATTGGCAAAAAAGCTATGTTTCATGTCATTGATTGTAAACATGAAGATGCTCTTAAATTCTTTTCAGGTTTCACTTATTTTAGCTGAAAGATTCATCATCTAATGTGTATAATTTGCTTTAGCTTATAGTAAAAATTCAATGGCCACATGTTCTTGGTAACTGCTATCTTTTAAATGTTATTAAAATATGCAATTTGTCTAATTTTCATTCCTTTATTGTAGGACACAGGAGACAAAGGATGGTGGAAAGGAGAACTAAGCGGCAAGCAAGGTGTTTTCCCAGACAACTTTGTCGTCATGCTTTCAGAAACTGGAAGAGAGGTACTTTAGTGCTATGGATTTGACTTTCAGGCAGAAACTTCTTCCTTTTTCAATTATAAAACTGCTGATTAATAGGATCTGGCAGAAGAGCATTAATTACGTGAAAGTTTAGAGGAAAAGAAGAAGTGAATGGCATGAGGAACCCATTGTGGAGGATTTATGGGTACCATGTGAGGAAAAGAGCAATAAATACATAAAAGTAGTAGGTCAGAAAATAATGTGTTCTGCCATTCAATAGGACAAAGACTGATCTGATTTTTTACTTTGAATTCCCATTCTGGTCTCCTCGTGACTCCACTGCAGAACAAAAATCTCCGTCTTGAATATATTCAATGATTTATTTCCCTCTGGATCAGACAATTCCAAATGTTTGAAAGAGGGAATATCTGCTCCTTAACTAGGACAATTGTTATTTTAGAGCTATGATCATTTGTTCTAGATTATCCCCATGAAGGAAATTATCCTCCCAGTGTCTACCAAGTCATGCCCCTTCCGAATCTTACCTTTCAATGGGTTCACCTTTCATTTTTCAGAACAGCCAAATATTCCCCGGAAGATGATTTTTTTTTTTTACTGCATAAATCAAACCTGTACACCACTTCTAACATGTCAAGAATATATGCAAGTATACCCGTACTAAAATGGGGCCAGAACTATACATGGTGCAGGTGGGGTCTCACCAACGCACTGTATAGATATAGCCATACATCCCCTTTGCAATGAAAGCCAAGGTTACTTTCCTAATTGTTCGCTGTACTGCGTGCTATTTTGTGTTTTATGCACAACAATATCCAGATTTTTCTGTATGTAAGATTCTGTAGTTTTTGCCTCTGTCATTGACTTGCCACTTAGTTCTTCTTTCCATCATCCCTTTTCCAAAGTTTCTAACAGTAAATGAACAAAGAATAGTTTTTATAATCTTTCAATAACATTTAAAATATAGCATTTACCAAGGGCATTTGGTTATTGAACTTTTACTAAAAGTGAAATGCAAATACAATAATAATAATAATAATAATAATAACTTTATTTATAGAGCACTTTAAAAACAACCACTGTTGCAACAAAGTGCTGTACATGACTAATCATGAACAAAAAATTATTACAAGACAATAAAAACATTAAAAAAGAGAGTAAAAACAATAAAAAACATTAAAAACACTAAAACAGGAGCAAAGTCTCATGCAGGGTCAAAAGCCAAGGAATAGAAAATGGTTTTAAGTGGTTTTGAAGATGGATAGTGAGGGGGCCTGTCTGATGTGCAACGGCAGAGTGTTCCATAATGTCGGAGCAGCAACAGAGAAGGCTCTATCCCCTCTGAGCTTCCGCTTAGACCTCGGTACCTCCAGGAGCAGCTGATCAGCTGACCTGAGGTACCGGGCAGGAGCGTAGGGATGAAGCAGCTCAGAGAGGTAAGGCGGGGCGAGACCATTTAAAGATTTAAAAACAAATAAAAGAATCTTAAAATGAACTCGAAAGTACACC
The DNA here is from genome assembly GCF_010909765.2 of Amblyraja radiata. NCBI lineage: Eukaryota > Metazoa > Chordata > Chondrichthyes > Rajiformes > Rajidae > Amblyraja > Amblyraja radiata. Next base: position 57,554,392 of record NC_045960.1, read on the forward strand.
GGCAGCCAGTGGAGGGAGGCCAGAATTGGCGTTATGTGCTCCCTCTTTCGAGTTCCAGTTAAAAGGCGAGCAGCAGCATTCTGAACCAACTGGAGACGAGCCAGGGAAGATCGAGTAACTCCAAAATAGAGTGCGTTACAGTAATCCAGCCTAGAAATATGTTGACTAGTTCCTCTTTATTCATCCATTATATGCTCAAAAAACATGAATACATTTGTCAGAAGTGACTTTCCTTGCATGGAACCAACTTGGCACTACTTTGAATTATTTTTTTACAAATGCCCTGCTGCTCCTTCATTTCCAGAATTTTCCCAATGAAGCTGTTGGTTTAATTAGCCTACAGTTTCTTGTATTCTATTTCCCTCCTTTTTAATAGGGATGTTAGATCAGTGGTTTTCTAGTCCACTGGAACCTAAAGGATTTTTTTAATAACCAGTGCATCATCTCTTTGCAGCTGCTTTTGTTGATGCAAGTATGTATGCCATCTGGTCCTGGGAACTTGCCAACCTTCAGTCCAATTTGTTTTCTTTAATCATAGAGATAAATTCAGAGAGATAAATCATAAATTCACTGGAATTTAGGATGAGAGGGTATCTTATAGAAACATATAAAATTATAAAAACACTGGACAAGCTAGATGCAGGAAAAAAATTCCCAATGTTGGGGGAGTCCAGAACCAGGGGCCACAGTCTAAGAATAAAGAGGAGGCCATTTAAAACTGAGAAGAGAAAAACCTTTTTCACCCAGAGAGTTGTGAATTTAATCAGTTTTCAGTCTACATTAACCATCTGTCTTTATTTGTAATCACATTTTACCATACTAAAGTTCCTGGTTTTAGTGGCATTTTTTTCGTGGCAGTTTCTTGCTTTTAATCTAAATGTAAATTTCATAATTTTGTGATCAATCTTCCTTGAAGTTTCATTACCATGTTTCATTAATTAATATTGTTTCATTACATAATGGTACATCTGAAATAGTCCTATCTCTGATTATTTCCATGACATATTCTGAACCTTTTGCAAATTCACTTTGAATGCATCCTCAAGGTAACTATTGTGAATTTAATTGGTGCAATGAGGGGAGAGCAGAAGTTATTAGAGGGGCAGGGTGAAGGATATACAGTTCTAACGATGCTGAGAATTCTTCAGTTTGCTATCTCATATTGAAACAAAGAATTTTGAAACCTGAGCTTTTAGGAGTGGCACAGTGGCGCATCTGGTAGAGCTGCTGCCTCACAGCTCCAGAGTCCTGGGTTTGGTCCTGACCTCGGCTGCCCTCTGTGTGGAGTTTGTAAGTTCTCCCTGTAACAATGTAGGTTTCTTCCATATGCTCCAGTTCCCTCCCATTTGCCAAAGACGTGCGAGCTTGTAGGTTAATTTGACTCTGTAAATTGTAGGTTGGGAATGGGTGAGAAAATAGGGTAACATTGAGCTGGTGAGCACAGGCAATCAATGGATGATGTAGTCTAAGTGAGCAGAAGGGCCTGTTACCATGCTGTATCTTTCAATTAATCAAATGAGAAATTAAAATTAAACCTTGCTACCAATTTGAACAAAGGAGGCTCTTTAATGCTGTCCAGGTAAATTAAGAAGCAAAAGTCCTTGCAGGTGAGGCAGAGGTTAACTGGCACCTCATCCACTGTATCAGTTCTCGGTGTGCACTCGTATATACCGGCGAGACCAAGCGCAGACTGGGCGCTTGTTTCACTGAACACTGCTCTGTGCGCCTTGGCCAACGTGATTTCCCGGTTGTTAAACATTTTAACTCCACTTCCCATTCCTTTATTGACCTTTGTGTCCTGGGCCTCCTCCACTCTCAGAGTGAAGCCACACACAAATTGGAGGAACAGCACCTCATACTTCGCTTGGGCAGCTTACAGCGCAGTGGTATGAATATTACATAGAAACATGGAAAATAGGTGCAGGAGTAGGCCATTCGGCCCATTCAATATGATCATGGCTGATCATCCAATTCTGTATCCTGTACCTGCTTTCTCTCCATATCCCCTGATCCCTTTTGCCACAAGAGCTACATCTAACTCCCTCTAAAATATAGCCAATGAACTGGCCTCAACTACATTCTGTGGCAGAGAATTCCAGAGACTCACCACTCTCTGTAAAAAATGTTTTTCTCTACTCAGTCCTAAAAGATTTCCCTTTTATCCTTAAACTGTGACCCCTTGTTCTGGACTTCCCCAACATCGGGAACAATCTTCCTGCATCTAGCCTGTCCAACCCCTTAAGAATTTTGTAAGTTTCTATAAGATCCCCCCTCAATCTTCTGAATTCCAGCGTGTACAAGCGAAGTCTATCCAGTCTTTCTTCATATGAAAGTCCTGCCATCCCAGGAATCAGTCTGGTGAACCTTCTCTGTACTCCCTCTATGGCAATAATGTCCTTCCTCAGATTAGGAGACCAAAACTGCATGCAATACTCTAGGTGTGGTCTCCACCAAGACCCTGTACAACTGCAGTAGAACCTCCCTGCTCCTATACTTAAATCCTTTTGCTATGAATGCTAACATACCATTCACTTTCTTCACTGCCTGCTGCACCTGCATGCCTACTTTCAATGACTTGTATACCATGACACCCAGGTCTCATTGCATCTCCCCTTTTCCTAATCGGCCACCATTCAGGTAATAGTCTACTTTCCTGTTTTTGCCACCAAAGTGGATAACCTCACATTTATCCACATTATACTGCATCTGCCATGCATTTGCCTACTCACCCAGCCTATCCAAGTCATCTTGCAGCCTCCTAGCATCCTCCTCACAGCTAACACTGCCCCCCAGCTTCGTGTCATCTGCAAACTTGGAGATGTTGCATTCAATTCCCTCGTCCAAATCATTAATATCAAATCACCATATTGATTTAGCTATTTTTAAGAAACCCCTGCATTCCCTCTCTCTCCCTGCCCTTTCCCCCACCCTAGTCATCCCGCTAGTTCCAATGTTTACATCCATATATCCCTTTGTTATCCCCTCTTCCATGTCAACCATGGACCATTGTGGGCTTCACCTTTCCTTGGTCATCAGTGATGGCTCAGATGTGTTTTCTCTCCCTTGCCGACTCTCACTCTGAAGAAGGGTCTCGACCTGAAACATCACCCATTCCTTCTCTCCAGAGATGCTGCCTGACTCGCTGAGTTACTCCAGTATTTTGTGTCTATCTTTGGTGTAAATCAGCATCTGCAGTTCCTTCCTACACAACTTGCACTAGTGTTGGGTAGTTGTATTTTCCAGCACTCTTAGATTTCTAGCAGGCATGGTTTTCTGTGTTACAGCAAATCTTTTTTCCCCCCTTCTGTTCTCACCCATCCCCCATTATCAACATTAACACGAACCAGATTTGCAGCCACTAATAAGCCTTTCTTAGTCAACAACTATCTGTGTCTTCTGTTTTCTCTAGTTCTCCATTCTATAACAGATATCCCTTTTTCCAGACACAAAGTGCTGGAGTAACTCAGCATGCTGCCTAACATGCTGTTACTCCAACACCTTATGCATTTTTACCCTTAAACCAGCACCTGTAATTCCTTATGTCTACATTCCTTTTTTTCATGAGCATCCCCTTTTTGCAATTTGAATCATGCTGGTTTTCTAACTGTCCCCAGTTGTGATGAAAGTGTCATCAACTGCGACATCAATGCACTTTTACCTCACTTGTTGCATATTTTCAATGTTTTCTATTTTTATTTTGGAGCTTCGCATACAAAATTTTAAAATTGGTTTTCAGTTATTTAAATGCAATTGGTACTGCAACTAAAACTGTTAACATTTTTAATACAGGTTATAGCTGCTCCAAAAGCTCCTTCAAAATTACTTCCAAAGCCAGACCTCGATGAGGTAAGTAATTTCTAGGGAGAATTACGTTTTCTTGTTTTATAGGAAGTTTCAATGTGATTTGAGTATTAGCTGTAGTGTATTACACACATTTTTAGAACAAAAATCTAAAATATTGTAGCATGTCAAGGTTTAAAAGTACCTCATTAGTTCTTTTGCAAGGATTTGATATTGAGATCTCATTAGAAAATTGAGGATATAATAAGAATATATATTTTTCTAAATGAATAGGAAATAAAAGATAACCAAGAAATTTAAATCATATGATGTATTTTAATATGTTCATTAATTCCTTCAATTCAATTTGAGGTATATTGTAAGTTCCATGCTTCATTTAGTGTGATGATCTTCTGTAGAATAGGATGTAAATATTTTGCACTAGTACATTTTGACCTGTGGTCTTTATATAAAAGGAAACAAAACTGATCTTAGGCTAATTTCTCTTTTATATCTCTCCCATAAGAGTCAACCATTTGTTTAATCAACCATCAGTTTAATCAGTCCATTATTTTCCTAACATCCCAAAAATGCATGTTTATTCCCTACATAAACTCAATAATTTGGTAAATACAAAATATTTACCCTATTTGCATGTTGATAGCAAAGCAACGGACATTTTTGTTGCTATTGTTAGCAAGACAAGAAAATTGAATCCTAAACAATTGGAGTACTTATTTTTGTAATCGGATAGATGTGGCAGTGGTTACTTAAGAATGTGGTTTGTTGCCAATATATTTAAGCATTTTTTTAAAAAAAAAAGCTAAATAATGAAGAAAGAAAATGATCTTCGGAATATAAGTTGATTTAAAACAAACATTTCTTTGAAATTGGTCACCATTCTTGTATACGCAAATGCTTGTGTAGGCAAATGCTTGAGTAGGCAAATGTAGCAGTGTCAACTAAGAGCAAATAATTTAATGATTAGATGAACTGTTTAGTTCAGTTTATTTCTGTGATGTTTGCAATCGCATATGGAAATGAATTTGTGGTGAAGACTATTTAGCAAAACCTCCTTGTCTTGCATCTAATTTTTCTAAAAATGATTCTAAGTGGATGACACAAAAAAGGACATTATTATTTAACACTTCCATAATTTTAGATTTCCTTTATTCCTTTAGTTAACTTCTTTTCTTGCCCTTAAAGGAATAAATAGCCTGCTTCCTTAAGGTAATTTGGCCATTCTACATTTTATTATAATGAACTTCACTATATCTTTTCATTTTGCTGCAAAGTAAAACTCAGCATCAAAGTTCTCCCTCTGCAGTCTGCCTTACATTTGCCAGATTTATTTTGTGATCCATGTGTTTTAGCTTTTATCATACAAATATTTGACAGATACATCAATAAAATGAAGCTCTGAGTTGTTGTAGCATAAAGCTCGAGTTCAAAGGGGTTGGGTTACAATTGGGCATTTGTACTAGAACAGCCAATTCCTTAAGTCACTATTTAAATTATGATTTTATGTTTATTTACAGAAACCAAAAAAGCCTCTGCCACCAACAAAAGGTACGGTACAACAAAAGCTGTTGAAATGTACCATTTTAGTTTTGTGCCATGAAGAGCAAATGGATACTTTTGGTTCTTGTAACATTTGAAATAATTATTCTGCAGAAAAAAACAATTAATTTACCTAAACATTGTTCAGAATGTTTCTTGTCCAGTGTGTGGTATAATTGCTGTGGTGATGCAGGGAATTGTGGCAGGCACAACAACTGAAACAACCTGATTAATCTACTTTGGTGACATTGATGGTACACCAACAATTTGCTGGAACTCCCTTTTCCTTTAGTGGGCAGCTCTTCACCTTCTGATTCTGAGCTCAAATGTGCTGCAATTAAGCGGAGATTGCAGCCATTCAAGTTGTATGTGGAGTAGTAAAATACTTTGTTTTTAATGAAGTAAAGTAGATTGGAGATCAGAAGGAAAGCATTTGACCTCTCCTTTCCAAAAGGAATACAACTCAGATTTGCCTTCTAGATGTATTGTTATATTTCAGGTACAAAGGGCAAGTCAAAAATACCATTGAGTACAAGAGCTGGGATGTTATGTTACAGTGATACAATGCTGGTTAGGCTGCTCTGGAATATTGTTGGGAGCAACTACAGATGATGGTTTAAACCGAAGATAGACACAAAATGCTGGAGTAACTCAGCGGGACAAGCAGCATCTCTGGATAAAAGGAATGGGTGACGTTTTGGGTCGAGACCCTTCTTCAGTCTGAAGCATCCAGAGATGCTGCCTGTCCCACCGAGTTACTCCAGCAGTTTGTGTCTACTGGTACATTGCATACAGTTCTGGTCACCACATTACAGGAAAGATGTGATTAAGCTAGAGAGGGAGTGTAAGGATTGGAGGCCTTGAGTTATCAGGAGAGGGTGGGCCTGTTTTCTGCATGGTAATGGAGGTTGAGAGGTAATAGTGGTATATAAAATGATGATAGGGCATGGATAGGGTAGATAGCCAGTGTCTTTAAAATAGCTTTAAGGTGAGAGGGATGACATTTAAAGGAACTGAGGGAAGCCTTTTTCACACAAAGGGTAGTTGGCATCTGGAATGTGCTTTCGGCAGAGGTGGTGGATGTAAGACAGTAGCAAAATTTGAAAAGCGTATGTATAAGTACTTGAATGAACAGGGCATATGGATATAATGCAGGCAAATGGAATGGTGGGTTGGCATGAGGTTGGTATAGGTGCAGTAGACTGAAGGACCTATTTCTGTGCTGCATTGGACTCTGAGGCTAAGTTTAATTATTTGATAGGGTGTGCTTCCTAAACCTTCACAAAAGGGTTCCTATCAGAAATTGCAGATAATATTGCTCTCCAGTGATGATAGATTTTTTTTTTCTTTCACATTTTTAATAAGTAGAGTGGCTGAGCAATGAAAAAAAACTACCTGTTTCTGTTGCTGTCCATTCTTCTCCCCCCTTTTGCCACCAGTCTGAATAAGGATCCTGACTGAAATGCTTTCTGTTCATTCCCTCCTCATACGCTGCCTGGCCCGCTGAGTTTTTTGCTCCAGAATCCATTTCCTGCAGTTTCTTGTTTCGTAAGGAGATTGCAATGATATTGTTCTTAACTGGTACTGAGGCTGATAGTAGGTATGTTGCAAAGCCTACCTGAAGCGTCGTTGAAGATCTGCTGCTGAGGCTGTGCGCGATTTTGGCGCCGTTTAGAGGGGGCGGGTTTAAAACGCGATTTTCTCTAAGCTGTTCCAATCGAAAATGTTCAGCCTAGTTAATTATTAACGAAAAATCGCTGGAAGACCCCGTCGCAAAAGCTATTATTAGGTTTAAAGGCCTTGAATAATAGTTATAGTAGTTTAAAAATCAATCTCTAAACCCGCGACCGACAGCAACCGCAGGGTCTCATAAAGAAAATAGCAGAAGTTAGGTTGTATATTTTTACATTAAAAAGGGCTTCTAAAGATCCCTTTATACTAAGTTTAATATTGCGAGTAGCTCAATTTGGGCCCATTATATCGCGCAGTATTTTTCTCGGCATTTGAGGCACAAATCTACCGCAATGTGAACGTTCTAAACCAGCGCGTTCCACAGGGACCCACTGGAAAGCTGATTTAAATGGGCATTTATTTACAGCAATTAAACACTAAATTCCTTCCATTTGGCCTATAAATTAATGTAAATGAGATTTAAAAATCATGTTTTATTGTGAATTATTTGTGAATATTATTTGGACATTTAGGCTATTTAAAAATGTTAATCATTTATTAAGAAATGGATAGATGTTTAGATCTAGTAATTGAAGTCTGAAATTAGCTACAATTAGGTAACTAACTAATTATATGCTTTAATTTCAGGTCATCCAAGTAAGATTATTTTATATTTGTTTCAGAATGCTTCAATCTATGATAACTGAAAATTTCATTCAGTTCTCTTAATTTTTAAGAAAGTTATGGGCTTTTGACTGTTCACGATCACAGCTTTTTTGTTATGTCCATAGAAAATCAATAGGGAACAAGGTGCTCATTTCCCAGTATGAAAATGGCCATAACTTTTTAAATACTTGAGATATGAAAGTGAATTAGGTGTCAAATTAAACTTATTTTTATGCTTTATCTGATGGGATAAATTACAGACTTGATTTTTAAAATCTCAAAATTTTGTAACATTGCTACTGATAGGCTTTACATAATTGTAACTTGAGATGTATCAAAGACATGTATATTGGTGAAGTTTTATTTCAAGTTGACCTGTGGTGAAAGGGTTGCACAAAATGATTTAATCATTTCCAATCTAAAAATAAACATGTATACAGACATGATATTCTTCCTATTTAAATCGGAATTCCAATTTTTTGTGCCCGACTATTTGGCGGCCAATCAACCGCTGTCTCTAAGGGGGTTGCGTCCAATCACCAACCAGCTTCCCTTAAAATTCACTTCAGCCTATATTTCTCTAATCAGCCGCTGTCTCCAAGGACATTTCATCCCATCACCGACCAGCTTCTCTTAAAATTCCCGTCCAATCAACAAATCGGTCTCCTGCTGTCCAATCAGCCGCTGTCTCCATGGGCATTGCATCCAATCACATAATGCGTCGGTCACTCGGCGGCCAATCAGATGCAGTCTCCAAGAGGCATTGTGGCCAATCACTGACCAGATTCCCTTACTGAAGCAGAAGATTTTGCAGCCAAAAGGAATACAAGAGAAAGGAACATGTTAGCAGCTCAACTGGCAAGAAAGAAGCACAGGGAAGTCATGTTGAGCAAGTTTACAAAAATAAAGTGTCAGGCAAAGAGGAAGTCAAACTAGAGTTTAGGTAATATTACTTATGTCATAGGTTTATCAATTACTTTTCCTGTGCTGTTTGCACACAGTGCTAGGCAAAGAGACATTTCAGGTAACATTTTTTGGAAAGATTTTTGTAGCTGTCTGAAGTCATTTAATTCATGAAATATTTACCTTTAGGGGTTTTATTCACTGGGTATGTGTTAGAAAAATTCTGAGCTGCTGTTATGTAAACTACCAGCAGAAAGCTTGGGAATCACTTTCATTTTATTGAAAATGCCCTAACAGGAGGGGGTTTCTTACACGTGGAAAATGTCAATGGGCTGTTCAGTGATTAAGTCTCACAATTCAACGTATGTTTAGAAACAACCAGTTAAAGCAATTTTAAATTGTTAAGGAAACTCAGACAATTATGATTCTTTTTTTGTTGGTATAACTTTACTCTATCACCGGTTAATGCATAAAATGCAAAATTGATGAGGCTGGGTAATTTTAAGATTAAATCAACATAGATTGTCAACAGCGAAGAAGGCTTCCTTTGGGGCTTTAAGGGAAAATTAATTTGGTGCATATGCAGTTTTTATTTTATTACTGATTTTTGGTACATGGTGAAATACTTCTGAATTACTGTTTAAACTACACCATGGAATGGAATGTACATTTAGTGTGCACAGTTCGCTTTGCTTACTTTTTTAAATTCCTGCCCCCGTATTATTGGTCAATATGTATAACACAGGAAGTTGGTGCTTATTGCACAGAGACCACACAGTTTTAAATAACGTCCTGTTAAGCTTTACTGCATTTAATTATTGAAAATCAATGTAATTGAAGTAGTCTGAATTGAAAGACTCTGATGATGAAATGTTGCCACTTGCAGTTTCAAAACCAGAACCACCTCCAGCTGAAAAGAAGTTTGAATTTAAAAAGGTTCACCCAGACAAAATTGATGCAATTACTCCAAGGATTGAAGAGAAAGGTAAGCTCAGAAATTGACTAAATATTTGTGCGCATATAAATGTGATACTGCCGAATGGAAAATGGCCTGTGTAGAACTGATGTTGAAATTTTAACCAGGGTTGAAATCTACTTGCTTTTTACCAATACTATAGAATTTTTTTTTAAACTAAATTGTGATTTAAACCTCTCGACTCTTTTTTGGTTACCATGTTAATTTTGATCTTGTATGTATATTTAAATCAATCTGGGGACAAAAGCTCGAACAACCAAATTTGATAAAAAAGAATGACGTATATTAAATCCTTTTCGGATTCTGCTTGTATTTCATTCAAGCATTAGATTGTCACTGTCATGTCCAATGGTTTTTGATCGAAGTTGCTTTCAGAGAGCAACTACTCCTGCAGTTGTTCAGGAGTCATAAATAGTGCTGCATTAAAGGCATAGATTTAAGATAGCATTAACATTAAATGATGTGAGGTGACCCGATAGATTGCACAATTGTTAGCTTCATATTAACTCTTCATTGCAGATAGATATAATTCATTGAATTTAAATTCCTTAAGATGCTATAGGGAGATTTAAGCTTGTCCCTCCTTATCTATAGTTCTAGACTACTAGTCCAGCCAAATGATTACTGTGTTAGGAAGGCACAGATTCGGGTTAACACCAAAGTTAGACATAAAATGCTGGAGTAACTCAGCGGGTCAGGCAGCATCTCTGGAGAAATGGAGTAGGTGATGTTTTGAGTCAAGACCCTTCTTCAGGCTGACAGTCGGGGAGAGGGAAACTAGAGGTATCTTCTTCTTTTGTGTCCATCGTCCATGTTTCAAATGTTGACATTGCTGTCATCGTCCGTCCTGAAAAGGACGCAAGCTTCCGGCGACAATCAGTGGGAGCCATCACTTGAAGCAATAGATGATGGTGGTAGCAGAATTAGCTCAGGATACTTCCAGTTTCCAGCCCCGCGACGGGGATGCTTCTGCTCTGGGGTCACTTGAGATATGAAAAGGTACAGAACCAATTGGAGCCAGCAGCCCACAATGGACCATTGTTGACAGTGGAGGAGTTGAAGTGATACAAACAGTGAAACTAGCTGGATGATTTCACCAAAGTAGACAGACACAGAAATACTTTTGTGTAAGAAGGAACTGCAGATGCTGTTTTACTGAAGATAGACACAAAATGCTGGAGTAACAGCAGGACAGGCAGCATCTCTGGATAGAAGAAATGGGTGATGTTTCGGGTCGAGAGTCAGGGATAAGGAATTGTAAGATATGAAAATGAGACGTCAAAGAGGATGAGGTCAATAGATGGGAGAAGATGACAATGAAGCATACAGAGATAAAATTTAATTGGGGATCGTTAGACTGGTCGGAGAACTAAGAAGGGGAAGGGTGGAGAGAAAGGGAAAGCGACGGTTACTTGAAGTTAGAGAAGTCAATATTCACACCGAGGGGGTGTAAGCTGCCCAAGCGAAATATTATCGTGAGATTTAGCTCTTAGGGTGAAAGGAATATGGGGAAAAAGCAGGAACGGGGTACTGATTTTAGATGATCAGCCATAATCATATTGAATGGCGGTGCTGGCACGAAGGGCCGAATGGCCTACTCCTGCACATATTTTTCTATGTTTCTATGAAATATGAGATGCTGTTCGCTTTTAGTGAACTGAAATACTTTCATGGTTGTGAAACAGAAAACTTGAAAAAGAGAGAGTTTATTCACAAATCACCCACAGTAATATGATAATGAAAAGATCATTTCTGTCTGAAGAAAGGTGCTGATATTGAAACATCATCTGTCCTTTCCTTCCACAAATGCTGCTTGAGTTCCTCCTGCAATTTGATTTCTGATTTTTTTTTTTTGTAATATAATATTAGTTAAGAATTAAATATTGGCAAGGGCACTGTGGATAATTGCTGTGCTCATCTTCAGAATACTACCAATCTTTTCCATATATAAATATTCTCAGAGGAATCGAATTGAACACTTCATCTTAAAATTGACACCGTTACAGTGTAGCGTTCACTTTTCCTTTTTGCTTTGTGCCGTTGGCATTGATAGTTATGCTATCAAACCCTATTTACGCTATTTGCATTTGCTATTAGTATTATGCCATTTGAAATAGGGGTTGACTGCACAATCATCTCCCGCCAACTCCCCCAACCCCATAAAACAAGGCTAACTAGTGAACCACACCTGACAACCTTGATTCAGTTTTCACCAGGATTATGAGTGATGGTATATCCCATGTAAAGTTAAAATAATGGTAGTCAATTTTGTTTGCCATTTTTCAGTGTTTGTTTAAGCTTCAGGAAATCTACCTTGGTCGCTCTGAAGGAATTGGGGGTGTGTCTAGATTAAAAAGTGATTTACATTGAAGCAAAACAATCAGAACAACAACAACAAAAGATCCAGCAAAACAATTACAGACAAACTAATTTGTTCCAGAGATCATTTCTCAACACTCCTTTAAATATATAATAAATATAACAAAAAATACTAAAATCACTCAAGTCAGGCAACATCTATGGGAAATGTTTAATGGTTCAGATCCAAGATCCATGGATTTCCAGTATTTCTTGTTTTTATTTCAGATCTCGAGCATCTGCAGATTTTATTCCTTTGGCTTTTATTTACCTTCTGAATCTTTATCTCTATCTTTATTTTCTTCACATTATCATGTTCTGCCTTGGATGGATCAACTTGTTCAACATCTCTTTCCAATGCTTGAAACTATTTATCTTTGTTGTAAAGGTTGCTGTTGTACTGGATTAGGTTACTCAGACAAATTGGGCAACACCTTACAACTCCTTACAATTTCAAAAGATAATTGATCATTGATACTTTTTCCCCAAACAAATAATAATAATAATAATAATAATACATTTTATTTGTTGGGCGCCTTTCAGACATCTCAAGGACACCTTACATAGATTAACAGGAATATAAACATATAATCAGAGTAAAATAAATAATAAAGACATCACAGAGACACAAACTAAAAACAGAAATCAAAAACACAATGTGAAGAGAGAGCAGCGGCAGCCAAAGCGCGCCAGCGTCCACTCTCCCTTCACGGCAGCCATCGTGGACAAAGACTAACAGGATTACATAGAGACAGAAAATCATCCCCCCACAATGGTTACCACTGTGAGGGAAGGCACAATGTCAAGTCCCCAACCCCAAGTTCACCCAAAGTCAGGCCTGCCACCGCAGTTGCCTCTACGGAGGCCCGATGTTCCTGGCCGTTCTCACCGGGTGGTCTTGCCCCGGCGTCGGGAGAGTCCTCTCAGCGGCTGGGCCACCTGGAACGGCCGCTTCCAAGCTGTAGACCGCGGCTTCCGGAGCCGACAAGGCCGTGCCGGTTTGGAGCTCCCAGGCTCCCGATGTTGAAATCGGCGCCGCCCGCACCGCTCCGCAGACCCGCAGCCCGGAGGTGTTGAACACGGCGGTCCAGCTCACCGGAGCTCCAGCGCGTCGCTCCAGCGCGGCGACCCAGGCAAGGCATCGCCCGCTCCGCTCCACGATAGCGCTCCAGCGCTGTGCCGCCACCAAGGCCGAGGTGCTGGGTGGTCCCCGCCAGGAAACGGCGCTCCAAGCCCACTGGTGGGCCACGAGGACGGGTCGATGGGCAGCCCGGAGAAAAAGCTGCCTCACCGACCAGGTAGGGACCTAGAAATAAAATTGCCCCCTACCCCCCACATTAAAAAGTCAATTTCTCCATGCGGACGAGACAGGACTAACTAAAAAACATTTTAAAAAGCGAGTTTAACGGACGGTTGCTGGTTAGCAGCCGTTCCTCCAAGATCGCTCCTCCAAATAAATGAAATGTCCTACGCAGAAATATTCCATTGATGACTGACGAATGTTAGCCACTGGAAAGCAAAGATCTTATAGCGGAGCAAGATAGGCTACTCCTGCTAAATACAATGGGCTGACGTGTAGTACGCTACGGAGGGGATCCTGGGCATTTTTCCCCGCCCATTTTAGTAACCGGAGCCTACCTGACCCGACCCGACCCGACTCGCAGTGTAATCAATGAACAGTTTGTATGTGTGATATAGGGTTAGATTCATCATTCTGTCAGTTCATACTTCTTGTCAAGAATAACATTTGACTCTGGTAATTGTCTTTTTTAATATATTTTAAACCATTTCTTTTTAAATGGCTCACAAGCAGTGTTTGAGTTGATTTTGTAGTAACCGGAACCGACCCGACTCGCAGGGTAATTGACATTGCGGGGGAAGATTTTGTGTGTGATATAGGGTTAGATTCATAATTCTGTTAGTTCATAATTCTGTTAATTCTTGTTAAAGAATAAAATGTTTATAAATACACATACATGAATATGATATAAATGTATATAATCATATAACACACACAATTATATTTCTTCTGATCCAATGATGAACTTTATTTCAGACTAGACAAGGGACATTAAATAAGAAACATTGTAAGCCTCCCCGCAACTTCACACACACTAGGCCTTATCCCCGGGCCCCACACTCCCTCTCCCGCTGCCCCGGGCCGCGCACTCCCTCTCCCGCTGCCCCGGGCCGCGCACTCCCTCTCCCGCTGCCCCGGGCCGCGCACTCCCTCTCCCCGGGCCGTACACTCCCTCTCCCTGGGCCCCACACTCCCTCTCCCCGCTGCGGAAACAAAGATCCGATCTTTGACCGGAAGCAAGATGGCGGAACAAGATAGCAGGGGCTGGTTGCTAAAATGGGTCATATAATCACCCATGAATCCGCCCATGAGCGTACTACAAGTTTGCGTGAGAGTAACCCATCTTGCTCCGCTGTAAGATCTTTGCTGGAAAGTGCAGACTTAAGCAACTGCTAATGTGCTGCAAGCATCCGGGAGGAATAAGGTTTTATGCATGAACTGCATTCACACATGGTAATGGGTCAATCTCATGTATAGTCTTTTCACTGATTGCGACACTCGCAACAAAAAGCTTCTCACTGTACCTCAGTACACTTGACAATAATAAAGTAAACTAATTTTTTTAATATAATTACGAGATTGAAGACCTTACAATATCAGAATGCTCATGATCCTCAAGCAAGCAATAAAGTAATGTTGCTTTCATGATTATGCATCCTGCCTCAAATCTGCTCAGGAAGTGGTTTTGGCAGTGCAGCACAATCTTTCTTGAGGGGCTTTGATCAAGAATTGGGTCAGAGTTTTTATTGTACAATTACTGTATGTTATGTTAAAAAAAAACTGCTTTTAACAGCATGGCTGTAAAGTGCTTAAAGTCTACATCTTTTTTTCAAGCAAATCCCAAGACAAATTAAATGGTAATAAATTATAGATGATAGTTCATGACCCAAAACATTAGGTGCTTAGTAAATAAGAAATGTAAGCAGACTATTCTATTCTTTCAGTCTGCTCCATAATCCAGGGGGGAGACAATAGACAATAGGTGCAGGAGTAGGCCATTCGGCCCTTCGAGCCAGCACCGCCATTCAATGTGAGCATGGCTGATCATCCACAATCAGTGCCCCGTTCCTGCCTTCTCCCCATATCCCCTGACTCCACTATCTTTAAGAGCTCTATCTAACTCTCTCTTGAAAGTATCCAGAGAACCGGCCTCCACCCTGAGGCAGAGAATTCCACAGACTCGCAACTCTCTTTGTGAAAAAGTGTTTCCTCATCTCCGTTCTAAATGGCTTACCCCTTATTCTTAAACTGTGGCCCCTGGTTCTGGACTCCTAGTTCTGGTTCATGTTTCCTGCCTCTAGCGTGTCCAAACCCTTAATAATCTTATATGTTTCAAGAAGATCCCCTCTTATCCTTCTAAACTCCAGAGTGTGCAAGCCCAGCCGCTTCATTCTCTCAGCATATGACAGTCCCGCCACCCCGCGAATTAACCTTGTGTACCTACGCTGCACTCCCTCAATAGCAAGAATGTCCTTCCTCAAATTTGGAGACCAAAACTGAACACAATACTCCAGGTGTGGGCTCACTAGGGCCCTGTACAACTGCAGGAGGACCGATGAATGCTGACTCGGACCAATCCTGTTACTGCTATCCAAATGTGCCGCTATTTCATCTTTTATGATTGACTCCAGCATCTTCCCCACCACCGATGTCAGGTTAACTGGTCTATAATTCTCTGTTTTCTCTCTCCCGCCTTTCTTAAAAAGTGGGATAACATTAGATACCCTCCAATCCACAGGAACAGATCCTTAATCTATAGAACATTGGGAAATGATCAACAATGTGTCCACGATTTCTAGAGCCACTTCCTTTTACTAGCCTTCAGTCCCATCAGTCTACCCAACACCATTTCCTGCCTAATGTGGATTTCCTTCAGTTCCTCCATTACCCCAGGTCCTCTGGCCACTAGTACATCAGGAAGATTGTTTGTGCCTTCCTTAGTGAATACGGATCCGCAGTACCTGTTCAACTCGTCTGCCATTTCCTTGTTCCCCATAATAAATTCACCCATTTCAGTCTTCAAGGGTCCAACTTGGGTCTTAACTAATTTTTTCCTCTTCACATACCTAAAGAAGCTTTTACTATCCTCTTTAAGAGATAGGTGAGGGAGGGATTGGGGGAGGGGAGGAGAGGGGAAAGAAGAGGGAGGATGAAGAGGAGGGGGAGAGAGTGCTAGGGATGAGAGGAATTGAGCTGTGCCTGTGCAGTTAGGATTATGGGTGAATGGTGGAATATTGTGTTGGGGGACCAAGCCTCCTGTGTGACAGGGACCCAACGGGTCCCACTTAGTCTAGTAGAAGATAAAACAACTGCCGCATATGAAATGTTTGGCCGCATCCTCGGGTCCTGTGTGGATCAGCTGGCAGAGGCATTTGGATGCCTTTACCCTCTCACTACTGCATTCTGAAGTTCCCACCTACTTTAAGACAAGCATTATAATCTCAGTGCTAAAGAAAAGGAAGGTAACGTATCTTAATGACTACTGTCCAGTGGCTCTGACATCCACCATCATGAAGTGCTTTGATAGACTGCTGATGGCGCATGCTAACTCCAGCCTCCCAGCCAGCCTTGACCCACTGCAGTTTGCTTACCACTGGAATAGGTCCACAGCAGACACCATCTCCCTGGACAGAAACACGCCTCTGGATCATCCAGACAACAAGGACTCCTGCAGAGAACAAGGACTCCTGCATTAAACTCCTATTTATTGATTATAGTTCTGCCTTCAACACCAGAATCCCATGCAAACTCATCTCCAAACTCCTGGATCTAGGAATCAGCACCTCCCGCTGCCACTGGATCCATAAAGATAATTTTTCTTCTCTGAGGGTGGTTACTCTTGGGTATTCTGTAACCGAGAGAGTGATGGAGGTATAATCATTGCATATAGGCACAGCAAAGATTGGCTGGTATTTGAACTAATGCGGAAAAATCATGAGAAAGTGATGTTGAGAGTAAAAGTGGGTCAGCACGATCTTATGAAGGATAGACAAGATTAAGGGAGTGACTGGTCTATGACTTCTGTCTTGGTCTGATCCGTGACTATGACCATGACAACTTGCTGACACTAACTACAATGTCCTCCTTTTGAACTCTATATCTAAATTCTCAGGCATTTGCGAACAACCGTACTGCAGGTAAAGTTAGATTAAAACCCTGTAGAGGGAGAAAACAGTTAATATTTCAGGTTATTGATCTTTCATCAGCAAAGGCTTTCAGAGATCAATGGAATTGTATGCAAAAACTGTTGACCTGCTAATGGATCTGCTGGGCATCTATCTCTAAAGCTTATCTTGTTAATCAATTTGAAGTATTTGAATTCTTAATTCTCTTTTCCTTAAATCTTGGGTGAAGAAATCTGTTTTTGGTTGCCAGCATCAGATATTTTTCCAAGATTATTAACCCGGGTTGTATTCTTATTTGATGTTTGTTTCTATTGTCTAGAATTGAAATGCAAATGTAGCGTTTGTTCTTTCAATCTTTGGCATTAGCAGCCAAGGACTAATTTATTTCTGACCAAACACGAGGAAAAACCACACGCCTTGTTTTTTACTTTAAAAGAATTATTACGTCTAAACACTTGATTCCTGCATAGCAATATCATATCCAAGCACTTCACCAATCCAGTCTCCTTTGCAACATTCTATTCACATCATTAATTACCATACCCCCTAATGATTTTTTTTAATGCCGTTCTGTAAAATAACATTTGAAATAGCTTTTCCCAATGGTGCTTTATTTCTTCTGCTTTAAAATGTGTGCTTTTTTTCTGTTTGATGGTGCGCAATTTGCTGATGTCTAATTACTCAGTGCATCGTTGCTGCTTTACATGGTTCTCCATAGAACTGCGAAGGAAAAAAAAATGTTCTTCCGCTTCATCAAAGCAAAAATTTATTGTGTTATATTTTCAGCTGAGTGAAGAAGCATTACATAGTCAATACCACTTTTCGTTTTGCAGGCAGTGAACCGTTAAATGTTTATCTTAACACATTAGGTTTGTATCTCTCATGCATTATTAAACCTTTACTTTCGAAAGTTTTAAGGTTTGCACCTCTCACTTGAGCTGTTGTGTTAATTTTATATTTTTATGCTTTCATTGAGAGTCATTGGATGACATTGAAATATTCAGAAATGCAAACCTTCAATATTGGCTGTTGAATCCCGAGCTCTACAAAATATCGCATTTCCTTAACTTTCCTATCTCCCATTCCTGGTATCAACAAGCATTTATCTAGTTCCTCCTTGCAATTAGCACTCATATGGCATTTTTTGTCTTTCTATTTATACCTTCCTTTTTGATATCCAGTAAACCCTTGTTTTAATGGACCTCTTTATAGCAAATTCTGGTTATATCGGATGGACCTGCTGACCCACCCCTGGCTCGCGAGGTGTACCAGCGTGCACTTCTTCACACACCGCATGGTCCAGTAGATGAGACTGTTGTTGCAGCCTGCGCTGTATCTTCTGCAGGCAGCATTTATTTAGGCCTGGTCAGCACTTGGTCACTGTAGGGCTCCCTCCCCTCTCACCAGCTGCCACTTCTCCTCTGATGGACATCGCTTTGTCCATTTGGCCTCTTCTTGTCCTTCCACCTCCTCCTTCTCCTGTCACTCTACCGCTTTCTCCTCTACAGCCCTCTCCTTCTCTTTCTCCTTCCCCTCCGGAGTCACAGACATGCTCCACCTTAGAAGATGTTGATGACAGTAGGGGAAAAGGAAGAGAAGACGGTGGTGAGGACAAAGTGAACACCAACAGCTGGTGTGTTGATTTGTCGTCCTTGTAATAATAAGGGCCTCACACCATGTCAGGTTATATACAGTTTTATTAGGAATAAGCAACACAAGTTCTCACTTGAGAGTTCACTTTAAGACTAACGGAATGCAGCAGACCGCGACGCTAATAAGCTAGTGGGCGTAACTACAAATGCATGACTCATAGCATGAGCCACTAATCTACATCCCCCCTCTTAAAGAATCAATAACAATGTATACTAAGCAAAGCAAGTTATGTATAACTAAGCAAAGCAAATATCACAACCGATGACAGACGTGTGTAAAGTCAAACATAGTCTGGATACTTCACGACCGGCCTGCAAACACGACCGGCCTGCAAACACGACCGGCCTGCAAACACGACCGGCACGTATACGATAGAGGCCATCTCCATTCTTTTTCTTCGGGGACAGAGCTGGTGATTTCACCGCCATGAAAGAGGTAAAATACCTAGGCCATATATTTACCAAGGACGGCCTGAAAACTGAGCCAGTGAAAACCAGTGCTATTAATGAACTTCCAGCACCCACGGATGTGCCCAGCTTGCAGAGGTTCCTTGGCATGGCAAGCTATTTGAGCAAATTCATTCCAGATTTCAGCGACATATCAACCCCATTGTGCCATCTCACACGGCAGATGTCGGCCACCCCTACTCGAGCGTGCTTTGATCATAGACTGCCTGTTACACTTACATGTGACGCCTCACAACATGGCTGGACGCTTCATGTCTTCAGAATGATGGCCATGGCAATAAGCCTGTCGCCTATGCCTCGCACACCATGTCTGACACAGAACAACGATATGTCCAAATCGAAAAGGAGTTGTTAGCAGTTGTTTTAGCCTGCAAAAAGTACAACGATTGCATCTTTGGTCGCACTATTACAATTGAAACCGACCACCAACCTCTTATCAGCATTTTCAGCAAACCTATTCTGAACTCTCCAGCGCCCCTACAACGGATATTACTACAACTTCAAAAATATGACATCATCCTCATCTACAGACATGGAAAGGATATGCACCTTGCAGACACTCTTTCACTTGCACCTCGGAAGACCTGCGAGGATCTACCCTCACAGGATGATGACTTTGTCATGATGTCCATATCCTTCATCCCTTCATCTAGGATGGAGGACCTGGTTGCCCACACTGCCACCGACAAGACCCTACGGTCCCTGACTTCTGTCATTAAGCCCGGCTGGCCAGACAAGCACTACAACATTCCTTTGCCAGTACGACCTTTCTTCCCTGTTTGGGACGAATTAGTGCTACAAGAAGGGATTGTTTTAAAAGGACACAAGGCTGTGGTTCCTGTTTCGCTGCATCACCGGTATTTTGACACTGTCCATGCAGGACACCCAGGTGCTGAAACACGTGAGCTATTTTCTTTGTTTTACTCCTGGTACGGTGCGCTACTGGACTACCTGCCAGTAGTGGAGCGGTTGGAGTCAAAGAACTCTGTACTGGTGTTGCTGCTGTTTGGCAAGCAGGTTTAATTATGATCAGCAGGAGGTGTGGGTGGTGCTGCAGGCTCAGGAGGTCTGTGATGCACACAAGATGTACAAGGTGCTGGATTTTGAAGGTGGAATATAAGGAGTGCAAGAGGAATAAGGTGGAGGCTGCAAACATCTCCTAATTCTAACGCTCTCCCAATCTTCTAAATATTCATCGTCTCCCCCTTCAAAACCAAAGCCAACCAACGTGTCCCTGAACTCTAACTCTACAAATGCCGGTTTCCCTTCAGGAGTTTTCTTTTTCTCCCGTACCTTATGTTCTTTAATACATCAACATTCCTTCCTCAAGGTATCTGGAGGTCTGTCACTTCATCATCTTTTAACTCTATTCCAAGCTTCAAAGCTGCCTCCTGCCAATTCGCCATTAACGCAGCCTCTTTACGTGCTTTTACTTCTTCATAATATCTTCTCCATAATCCAATCAGTTCCTTCGCTACATCACTGTTATTACATTGCCAAATAATCTTCTCTATGTATCTCACTCCCTTCAATGTTCCAACCCCTCCTTCGGCCACAAATCAGCTCCTAATTTCTTATTCAACGCTCCTGAAAAGTACTTCAATCTTTCCGCTTTCTGCGGGAACTCGCTGCATACTAATTTTAGCGGGCCTTCTCGATCTTCCATCGTATCTTGTTCAATTTGTTACCAACAATGGACACAGTATCTCATACGATTCACACTCCACTCGCAACTTCCTGAAACTTAACAAGTTTGCTCCCAAACAATGGCCAAAAGTTCTTCAACACACCAGCAAGTCTCTCACACAATCAGTCTCTCCTTTCAATAGAATTGATCTCTCCTTTCAACCCGGGTACCCCAAACATTCTTTCACACAATCTCATGCACAAAAATTCACACATGCTTTCAAACCTGTAAACAATTTCAAGTCTGTAAACAATCTTAAGTCGGCAAACGGTCTAAGGTGCTTTAATCTAAGGTGCAACGGAACAATCAAACACACTTCAGCAGCAGATCTCCTTCACTCAAAACACTTCAATCTAGACAAAGACAGGTGAACTCATAACACGCAAGCAAAATCGCACGTAAACAAGAAATTATACTACCAATAACTATCATGCAAAAACACACTACAATATAAAACACAAGCATTCGACTAATAAAACATTTGCTAACTGTACAGTTCTGAAATAAATCGCAATATTTTAAATTACCTAAATCATGCTGGTGTCAATCAGCGGAACCCCTCCCATGGGCACAAGAGACTTTCCCTTCAAAGTACTTTTTCACTTGACGGTACTATTCCCTTCAAGGTACTTCTTCCACTAATAGGTACTTATTTCTCTTCCAAGTTACTTTTCTAGTAACAGGTTACCTGTCCCTGGAACCAAAGGATGCGCACACCTTGATCTCACAGCCATGATTCAGACTCCAATTACAATAGTAGCCTTAATCACACTATATTAACATACAGTCACGAGTCAAACTACGATTACAACAGCAGTATCTAACACGCCAAATACTCTAAATTAACGGCAATACACAATAATAAATGGCAATATTAAACGGACTTTACACTATAAATCAACATAAATATCAACAATATATTATTCAACTCAAGTTATCAAACGATTTAATATATACACTTATGAATGTACAGTAGCCAGTGCCCTCTATATGAAAGCCCGGAATAGATCAATGAAGGATCTCTATACAATAACCAGCGCCCTTCAATGTGAAGCCCTGAATTTGGTAAAATTTGGATCAAAGAATTTAGACTTTTAAACCACTGTAACTACCGTTCCCACTAATCCCAATAATAGACGCGTCTCCCAATTCAATTCTCAGTATTGCTCTGAAGTATTTTCAGCCAATTATACTCCAACACTGAGTTCCCAGTACTGTTGCAAAGTCCTCAAACTTGTTCGAAGTTCTTAAACAACACACACAGGCGAGGCCTTCAACCCCCTAGGTCTCCCCTTCCAACCTGCTAAATACTGGGCTACAACACGACTCCACTTTGCGCTGGATGTCGATGCCGATTTTTGAAGTGTCTTTTCCAATCGTACTCTCAGCACCGATACAGTACTTACTACACAGTACTAGCACTGTCCCTACTCAGCCCTGTCTATTAAGATACCTCGTACCCTATTCTGGTATCCCTGTCTGAGCGTAAGATGACTTACTTTTGCATATATTAATAAAGAATGGAGTAATGTTTACATTAAATGTAACATTTCCTAATGCTCCTGTGCTGTAGAAAATAATATGAATGTTACCCTCTGTTAGCGGGCAATGTCTTGAAGGAGAAAGCGCATAATCCATTCCCATGTCTGATTTAATTACCAAACTGCCTGACTTTTTGTGCACTTTCTTAACTGAACCTTTTGAGGAATTAAGTCTCAGAATCCTGAATTGGACACATTTATCAAAGCTATATATAGCAGATTAAGTCCAAATTCTATTTCAGGCCAAATAGTTAAAAATCCTGGAACATGCCAAAAAGTTCATCTTGTGGACACAATCTGTCTGGACACTTGATTTTTGGAGATGCCAATTTAGAAGCGTCAGAATCAAAGAGAACAAACTTGTTTTTATATTCTGCTTTCATGTTCTGTAGATCTGATCAGCAGTGAATTAGGGTGCATGTTGGAAAGGAGTGTCAATCTTGTGTGCATCCTGTTGTGAAAGCCACTGCATGAGGACTTTGCTCCTTCTTGGGAAGTGCCCTGGGATTAAAGAGGACTTGCTTTCACTCACTTGAGTTTAGTTTAGAGATACAGCGTGGAAACAAGCACTTGGTGGTCCACCGAATCTGCGCTGACCAACAATCACCGATACACTAGTTCTATCCACAGACGAAGCACAATTTGCAGAACTTGCATAATTCCTACAAACCTGCATGTCTTTGGAATGTAGGAGGAAACCCAAGCACCCAGAGAAAACCCATGCGGTCACAGCGAGAGTGTGCAAACTCTGCACAGGCAGCACCCTTAGGATCAAAACTAGGTCTCTGGTACTGAGGCAGCAGCTCTACTGCTGCGCACTGTGCCACCCATGGTGGTATCTCTGTAGTGCTTTGAGATGTCTACTCTAATCCATGTCACAAGATACTCTGCTGCCCTATAAACTGTGACATTTGTGTTAGGTTTGAAGTCTTAATCTTCAAACATTTAACATCTGAGGAATAATAGCAGAGTTGATATATTGAAAGTGAATGGTGAATTTCGACATCAATGTCCTAATTTGGCTGTAATTTGGAAAACAACACCAGCTACTGTGAAGAGGTAGTTGAAGATCAACTTGCAATGATATGCTGTGGTAGCCAGGAAATAATCCTGCATAGTTACCACAATCAGATTTGTCTCCTTCCTTAATTATGACAAAGGAGGTCCCTAGCATACTTTACAATCACAATCAATCACAATAATACTTTATTAGCCAAGTATGTTTTGCAACATACGAGGAATTTCATTTGCCAACAAAAACGGAACACACAAAATACATTTTAGCATAAACATCCACCACAGCGACTCCTCCACATTCCTCACTGATGGAAGGTGAGAAAATAGTTAAAATCTCTTCCCTTCTTTGGTCTCCCGCAGTCGGGTGCCTTGAGCTCTCCGTTGACGGGACGATCTTGACTCCCGTAGCCGACGGCATTTTGGCCCTCCTCATCGGGGGCGATCACCTCCTACATCGGGGGATGTCAGCTCTCCCGCATCGGGGCTGGTTGTGCCTCTGCGTCATTGGAGCTCCCGACTAGCTTCTCCTGGGACTGCGAGCTCTCGATGTAAAGTCTGCAGCCCGCGGTTGGAGTGATCCCAGGCAAGGGATCGACACCAATGTTAAGTCCACGCCCCGCGGTGGTGCTCAAAGTCAGTCCGAGGAGGCCTCCAGCTTCATCGGTGGTAGGCCGTAAAGCGACTGGAGATACGACCCAGAAAACAATCGCATCTCCGGCAAGGTAAGAAACTGAAGTTAAAAACGTTTCTCCCGACCCCCTCCTCCTCCCCCCACATAAAACAAACCGGAGAATATTTACAGACTTTTAAAACGCACTAAAAAACATTTAAAAGATGAAAAAGCAGACAGACTGTTGGCGGGGCTGCCAATTGTGCGGTGTCACTGATGGACTCTTCCCAGATGTGAGAAGTGGGATTAGAAAGCTCTTCATTATAGATATTGTCTGCTCCTGAGGCTTAGCTTTGTAGTTGGCATAGCCTTTTTGATGGTTAGTCTGGGGTTCTTGCAAGACTGCTGTCATATGAAGAAGTGGATTCTCACTTCATGAAGAGATACGATTGAGGAGGTTTACCCAAATTCCCCTCCAGTTGCTGCTGATTGCCTCTTTGTCCTTAATAAGCTCATCTACATTCATAGGTACCAATGTGATGGCGTTTTACCCACAAATGGCTTTGGTAGCATTGAAAAATTCGCAATAAGTAAACTTCTGCTTTTCTCGCGTAACAAGACATCTGTTGGGCCTCTGTCTTTAAATACCTGTGGAACAGTTTCTTCTTCCTTGAGTGGTGGAGTTTATAGTTTAAAAATGTCTTGTAGATGCAAGACTTTAGATTCGGATTTGTTGCTTTGGAAATAATGTATTTGTCATTACTTAATTCTTGGACAGATGAGTGCAGAAGAGGTTTATCAGAATGCTGCTTGGATTAGAAGATATTAGCTATAAAAATAAGTTGGGGAAATATGGATAGTTTTCCCTGGAGTGTCAGTGGCTGAGGACAAAACTGGAAATTTATAAAATTATGGGAGGCGTAGATAGTCAAAACTTGGTGGAAATGTCAAATACGAGAGGACATAGCTTTAAGGAGAGAATGGCAAAATTTAAAGGAGATGGGCAAGGCAAATGTTTTATGCAGTTGTAGGTGCCAGGAGTGGTGCGTTTAAGAAGCTTTTAGATGGACACATGCAACTTGCAGGGAATGGAGGGATTTCAATAATGTGCAGGCAGCAAGACTCAGCTTGATTTTGCATCATGTTTGGCACAGACATTATCGGCCAAAGCACCTCTTCCTATACTGTACTGCTCAGTGTTCCAATTAACTGAGTCTCTAAATTGTAATCTCACAATATACTTCAGCATCACACAAAATGTTTGAGAACCTTCCTGTTTTCTTGTTTTTAAATACATTGCATTATTAAGAATATACTTACTATCACAACATCTAACAAGACCTATAACACAAATGTGAAAACTGAAAATTTGCAGATGCAGGAAAACTAAAATAAAAACAGAATAACATAATACTCAGCAGGTCGGTTCTCAACTGCAGGAAGACAAACAATGTTGAATTTCAGGTCTGATGAAGATTCTTTGAGCTGAAATGTTAATTCTGTTTCTCTTCCTGCAGATGTGGTACAATTATGCCAAGTATTTTTTCAGCAGTTTCTGTTTATATTTAAAATACTGTGACTACTGGAAAACCAAATAAAGTGTGCAATATCAATAAATGTCTCTGATCAGGCTGTATCTGCGCAGCATAAATAATCATGCCTTAAACTGAAAATCTTTCATAAAATCAAATAAGCCAGTATACGGTGCATTTCTATGTCATTTTCATTGTATTGATTTTCTTGACACATTTTGGATTTTTTGGCCAAAATGAAACAATAATTGTATTTAGTTTACTTAAGTTGCCTGTTAAGTCTAACTTTGTTGCATTAATTCACCACTGTGAATTTGTTGTACGAATATATTCTGTCCCACATGTTGAGGTAGCTTAGTCACAAATACTTCTGAATTGAAATTGAAAATTAAGGAAACCCTCAATTTTGAGATGATTTGGGTAAGGAAGGGAATTACATTCTTGAAGGAAATGTTGTCCTTGTTCATAGACTTCTTGCTATTTCAATTTAACTATTTCTAAGCCATCTTTTTTATTGTGGCAAAATCTAATTTGTATTCTTATTGGTGCATGCAGCTCATTTGCACAATCATGGATATCATCTAATTTATTTTGTAAATGACTGGATGTTTGGGCTAACAACAATTTATATTGACAGGAGACAGAAGTGCTGGAGAAACTCAGCCGGTGCGGCAGTATCTATGGAGCAAAGGAAATAGGCAACATTTCGGGCCGAAACCCTTCTTCAGACCTCCCTCCGAAAAATTCTCCTCCTCCCTCCGAAAAATTCTTGGACAATTTACATTGACACCCTTAGCATTGATGAAAAGAGCAGATTAGACAGTACATCCGGAGGCAGAGTTCATGTTGCACGTTGATGAACTTTCAACAGAACTGAAGTTAAAAATAATGTTACGGTTTTGAAGGGGGAGAGGGGTGGAGAGAAGAAACAGAATGTTTGCGATAGGGTGTAGACCAAGAGAGAGTGAATGGCAGACACCTAGCTGAGGGTGGTTGAGAAAGCTCTTTAATTGTAGCTGACCTGTCTGCTGAATTGGCACCACCGTCAATTTACTCTTTATCTCCATTCTCTTACAAACATTCCCTTTATTCTCTCCTCTCTCCCTGCTTTTCTCCAACTTGTTAAATGTTTGATGTTTTAGTATTTCACAATTCTGATGAAAGATCTCAACCAGCAGCATTAACTGTTCCTCTCTGAACAGGTACTGCCTGACCTGCTGAGAATTTCCAGCAATCATTTAATAAAAAAAATATTTAAATGTTCATTCAATCAGCTAACAAGTTGGCAAGGAGCTGAATAATCAGATTGATGCGGTTTGTATCTTTTGTGTCTGTACAGATGATCAGAAGTCAGCTAAACCAGCCGCCCCATTGGTACCACCCAAAAAACCCAGCCTCCCTATGAAGAGTCTTCCTTTCCGGTCTACTACTCCTCCCAAACGACCAGAGAAACCTACGATGCCTCCACCTCTACCCAAGTAAGATGTTTTCCTCCTGAGGTTCTTGTACAGGTGCACAACCTTTTATCCGAAAGCCTTGGGACCAGACACTTTTCGTAATTCAGAATTTGTCGGTCTTCGGAATGGAAATTTTTTAGCGTAGATTTTAATGGCTGGCTCAGTGGTAGAGTGCTCGGCTCATATCCGCAAGGTCGCGAGTTTGCGCCTTGATCGCGGCAGTAAACTCGGTCGCGAGTTTGAGTCTTGATCCCGGCAGTAAACTCGGTCGCGAGTTTGAGTCTTCAATGTAGTTTTTTCTTGCAGAATAAATGTTTGTATGAAATGCAGTGTAGGAGAGGTGTACTGACTGTGTGGGCAGAACTTTGGAAGTGATTGCCCACCAGTCTAAAAAGCCGCTGTGTCTCCCTGTCCCTGGGATAGCAGGGGGCGATCAAACAGCACAATAACCCCCTCCCCCTCCAACTCCAGAGGAATCCGCTCCCCAATGGGCCGCTACGGCGACAAGTGGCAGTTTGCCCACAGCCCGAGCTGCGCCCCCTCGTCCGCCACCCCAAGAACAAGACGTACCTTGCACACCATCAGCTTCTGCCCCTACGTGTTCCTCTGGAGTTGGAGCGGGGCTGGGCTGGAGTTGCTGCTGGCTGTGGGTCTCTGGGATCTCCGTGCTTGCAGTGGGCCTGGGGGTCGGTGTCCCGTTGGTCCTGACGTCTCCGGCCACCCCCCTGGACTGGAGCTGAGACTGGAAACTGTACCGCCCTTGCCCCCTCCCTCTGCAACTGCAAACAACCCCACTCTCCTGCAAGGGCGGTACAGTTCCCGGAGGATGGCAGGTGGCCGGAGACGTCAGGACCAACAGGAACCCGCTCCCCGATGGGCCCCTACGACGCCCCGAGCTGCGCCCCGTCATCCGCAACCCAGGTTCCTCTGTAGTTGGAGCGGGGCTGGGCTGCTGCTGGCTGTGGGTCTCTGGGATCTCCGTGCTTGCAGTGGGCCTGGGGGTCGGTGTCCCGATGAGGGGGCGCAGCTCGGGGAACGGCTTCTGGTGGTCCTAACGTCTCCGGCCAGTTTGCAGTTTTCCTCTGGAGTTGGAACGGGGCTGCGCTACTGCTGGCTGTGGGTCTCTGGGATCTCTGTGCTTGCAGTGGGCCTGGGGGTCGGTGTCCCGTTGGTCCTGACGTCTCCGGTGACTGGCACGGTCCTGCTGCAATCACCGACGTGAAGACAGTGCAAAGCCCCCGCGCCGGTGCAATGGGCGGGGAGCTGGAGAGGGGAGGGAAGGGGTCACACACATGGCCGGGAAGCAGAGGGGTGTAGGTGGGGTGAAACTGAAGCGAGCGACAATCTGCTGCTGCCTGCCCCGCTGAGTTAAAAAGTTCCCACGCAAGACTCACGAAACACTGTGTATCGTGCTACCGTGGGAACTTTTTAACTCAGCGGGCAGGCAGCAGCATATTGTCAATTATTAACCCTCCCGCGCAATATACCCTCACCTTCTCTTTTATGAAAGGGGATTTAGTTCCCCTTTCTTCGAGGACCGACCGGAGGTTCCGCTGTCACCTCTGCGGGCCGCCCTCGGTGAACGTTTTCAAGGACCTTTCTTCAAGGACCGAAAAAATGGCCGCTATTCGGAGGTTTTCGTTATTTGGATCTTCGGATAAAAGGTTGTGCACCTGTAGTATAATTATTGCCATTGTTATGAATATTTATGTGAGCCAAAAAAAAACATTATTACTGAAGTTGGACTGAAGCAATTTAGTTTTCATTTGTGCCTGAGACATTTCCAGGAGCGATATTTTAGGGAGAACATTTAAGGGCCTGTCCCACTTACGTGTTTTTTTTTCGGTGACTTGCCAGCACCTATCATAGTCGCAGCAGGTTGCTGAAAATTTTCAACATGTTGAAAATCCAGCAGCGACCAGAAAAAGGTACAACTCATTGGGAGACTACACACAACCATACAGGCATTATGCTGCTGGATTTTCAACATGTTGAAAATTTTCGGCAACCTGCTGCGACTGTGAAGGGTGCCAGCAAGTCGCCAAAAAAATCGCGTAAGTGGGACTGGGCCTTTAGGCATTATGTTTTCTCATGGAAGACCAACGATGATGACTGGGCCTTTCTGCACTGTCTTCGAGAGGAACAAAGTTCATTCTTGTTTGCAATCAAAGTCTGGTAGAATATTCATTTGCAGAACCATGACACTATGTCATCACGTCTCAGTCTGTCACTGCTAAGACCTCAGTAACTGCTTCAAAGGTGCAGAAAACGAGTGTTCTTAACTCTGTGTACACAAATCTGAGTGCCTGCAGCTGGAGACTAGGGTGGTGGGCTGCGTTCAACACTCTGGAATGTACAATCTGTCAGTGATGGAAGCATATTCAGTAATGACAAATGCGTGAAAACGGAAACAGTGCAAGGGCCACAAGGAAAGAGCTGCGGTGCAGAAAAACTATTGTTTGTTATTCCCATTCTATTGCAGTGAGATTCTATCCTCCTTTAATGAAAAGGTGGGCGGTGCGACTCTTGTCAGCAGCGGCCTCTGCAGTCCGTCTGTGTTTTTTTTTTTTTTTTTTTTTTGTCTCGTTTTTATGTAGTTTTTTTTAATTTTTTTGTTGGGGTATGTGTGTGGGGGGGGGGGGGAGGGGGTAACTTTAAAATCTTTCCCTGCACGGGAGACCCGACCTTTTCTTTATCGGGTCTCCGTTGTCGTTGGGGCTGCAACATGGAGCGGCCTCCAACAGGAATGACCTGGGGCTCCAGTTGTGGAGCTGCCGACTACTCACCTCACCGTCGCGGAGCTGGCCGAGTCCGGAGCGGGTGGAGCGGTGGTGGAGCGCTGCTGCCACCCGACCCCCGGAGATTCGGAGGCTGCAACTGCGGGTCTGGCGGACGGCGGCACCGGGAGCCCGCGGGTCCCTGCTGGGAGACCGCTTTTCGGGGCTTCCGCAACGGCGACTTCTCCCGCCCGAGTTGCGGGGTTGAAGAGCACCTGGAGCGGGGCCTTACAGCACCACCCCGCGCGGCTTGGAATGGCCGCGGGACTTTGCGAGCGCACGCCGGGGGCTCTAACAACAAGACCCGGTGTGCGACCTTGCATCACCCGGCGTGGCTTTAATGGCCGCGGGACAATCGCCATCGCCAGCCGGGGGCTTTGACTTTGACTCTGACATCGGGGGGGGGGGGGGGAGTGCAGTGGAGAGATAAGTTTTTTTGCCTTCCATCACAGCGATGTGATGGATGTTTGTGTAAATTGTGTTGTGTCTCGGGTCTTTTTGTTTTGTAATGTATGGCTGCAGAAACGTCATTTCGTTTGGACCTCAAGGGGTCCAAATGACAAATAAATTGTATTGTATTGTATTATCTCTTTTCTGACATCACTTTTTTTTTTTAAATATCCGCTCTCACATTACCATCTGCACACCCACAACCTGCACTTTATTTGGTTTGTCTTCACTTCCTCTGCTTCAGTAAAGTGAAGGAATAACCTGTCTCTCGATCAATTATACAATTTGTTCCTGATAGATTGCGACAATCTTACTAATGGGTCTTTCTATTCCAATGGGTCTGAACAAATTCAACACTGGCTCCATAGCTATTGTTTCCCTGTACATAAAATGACAAGAATATTGCTCGTCCTGCCGGTGGTGTTGGTTATTTGGTAGCGTGCTTTTAAGTAGTTTGCATCTGTGCAGCAAGGTAAATCTGCTCCATTTAAATCCTTTTTATGGATATTTTCATTCTGTTATTGGCAACATTTGCTGCTTCACATTGAATTGCGATTGTCAGCTTTGTGTAATAATTCTGGCTTTTATCATCCTGCAATCTTTCACATTCCACATCCGAAATACTATCTTCCCTTAATGTAGTTAATTTGAACTCCAATGAAATATGCCGTTAAAATATCTTATTAAGAAAGGTAAAATAAATTATTTACACTTGGGATATGTTCGTGTCTGACCTCTTTCCCTCTCCTTCCCCACTTGTTTTGTAGATGTGTGTCACGCTACAATGCATTGATTTGCCCTTCAATTTGCCTGTTCAGAAATTGATTGGTTAAAAAGGCAGTCTTTTTAAACATGCCACTGGCAAACTAAAATGCACTCTCTGCTCACAGTGGTTCATACATGAAAATCAATCTGTGAGCTATTTTGTGCAGACATCATGAAGGGAATGCAAATCCCATATTATGTTTCTATCTGTTTAAGTGCCACAGTATAGGGTCTCAGGCCTAATTTACTTGTTGATTTACTTGTTGATTTTTAAAGGACTATACATTGTTGGATTAGTTTGTTAATTGGCTTCTCTCATAATAATATTAGACAGTATCTACGTATATACCCTTTTTATCTCCAGCATTGCATAGCAAAGTTGAAATTACAGATTGCAAATGATTGTTAATTACAGCTCGGGTTTAAGAGTTTTAAAAGAATACTAGACCAAGGGGGACGCGCGGTTGTGGGGGGAGGCGGCGGCGTGTGGCATCATACACACACACACACACACACACACACACACACACACACACACACACACACACACACACACACACACACACACACACACACACTAACCAACCACACACACACACACACACACACTAACCACACACACACACACACACACACACACACACACACACACACACACACACACACACACACTAACCAACCACACACACACACACACACACACACACACAGGAGGGGGGTGAGAGGGGAGGGGGTGAGAGTGGGGAGGGGGGAGATGTAGGGGGGATTGAGGAAGAGGGGGAGGGAGGTGGAGGGGAAAGGGGAAAGGTAAGGTGGAGGGCAGAGAGGAGGGGGGAGAGGGGAGTGGGGACGGGGAATCGGGGAGGAGGGGGAGAGAGGGGAAGTGGGTGGAGAGGGGGGCAAAGGGGGGGGAGGTATGTGGAGGGGTGGGGGGCAGCGAGAGGGGGGAGGGGGAGGGATGAGGAGGGAGAGGGGGAAGGTGGAGGGAGGGGGCAGAGGGGGAGGAAGAGGGGAGATGGACCCGCACCTCCTAAGGCGGGCCCTGCAGGGCAATGTTCCCGCCCCTCCAGTCGCCGTGCTTCACGCACACAGCCCGGCACCACCCCTCTCTCTCCCCGGGTAGACGCAGTGATCAATACAGGGAGGGCCGGGCCATTGATACTAGCCAGTGCCTCCCCAGCCACTGACACACGCACACACACACACACACACACACACGCACATACAGTTTTAATAAGTATATGATATATGATTAGAGAATGGATCCTTTGATGACGATGTTGTCATGTGGTTGAATGTGAAAACATACCAAGATGCCAAGATTACATGTCAATATTTGATCATGCCAATGTACCAGAGCTTCCTAAATACTGGAAATCAAAATAAAACTAGGTACTGAAAAGCTTAAATGAAAAATGATTGCTGAATATGGCAGGTTACGTAGCATATGTGGAGTGTATAATAGAATCAATCTTTGGAAGTTAATTTCCTAATTCTGATTAAAGTTAATAGAGTCATACAGCATGGAAAGGGCCTTTAGGCCCAACTCGTCCATGCCAGCCAAGTTGTCTCACTGAGCTGGTCCCATTTGGCTGCATTCGGTGCATTTATGTTCAAATGACGTCTGGAGCGTGTGACGTCATTTGAAGATAGACACAAAATGCAGGAGTAACTCAGCGGGACCAGCAGCATCACTGGAGAGAAGGAATGGATGATGTTTCGGGTCGAGACTCTTCTTCAGTCTGAAGAAGGGTCTCGACCCGAAACATCACCCATTGCTTCTCTCCAGAGATGCTGCCAGTCCTGCTGAGTTACTCCTGCATTATTGTCTTTCTCCAATCGTCTTGGCCCCGCTCTGGGAGTAGTCATGGGGGCGGATCCGGATCCGCAACGGCCGTGAGCCCCAGGCTGAGCTCGGCGATCATTTGCCTGCTTCTGCTGCTGTTGGGGGTGAGACGTTGCGCCGCGCCAGGGTCTTGGGCCTGTCCCACTTTGGCCGTCAGTTATGCGACAGGCCGGTGGCGCGCGAAGATTTCGTGCAGGACGAAGTCCACACTCCTCCACGCCACTCCACACTCCTCCACACCACTCCATGCACCCGTCCCACGCTACCCACACGCTAGCAGGTCGCGTAAATGGCGCGCGAATGACAGCCAATTGGGACAGGCCCTTTAGGTCCACTTCCCCAGTTAATCTAGATCCCATTGTAATGTTAGATAAACCTCTTCACAGTCATCTACGTGACCATCTTTGGTGTTACACCAAAATTGACTAACCAGATTAACTGATCAGTCTGAAGAAGGATCCCAACCCGAAACATTGCCTGTCCATGTATGATTAGTCTGAAGAAGGGTCCCGACCCGACACGTCACCTATCTATATCCTCCAGGGGTGTTGCCTGACTGGCAGAGTTCCTCCAGCATTTTCTTTTTGTAAACCAACATCTCTTGTTCCTTGTTCCTTGTTGTTCCTTGTACTTGTTAACCACAATGTCATCCAACATGTTACTATAGATGACAAACAACGGTGGAACCAGCATGGCTTCTAACCTGAAAACAACCTCTCAGACTCTGACCAATCCAATTTTTAATCTAGTTGGCTGGCTCACTCTGAATCCCATGTGATCTGATCTTGCTGACCAGCCTACCATGCAGGAAACTGTAATAGGCCTTGCCAAAGTAGATATTGTCCATTGCCTGCCCTCATCAATCCATTTCCTCACCTAATTCAAAACCACTCTTTTCAGATTTGAGAGATTTTCCACACATACACCTCTGCTGACTATTCCTAATCAGTCCTTTCCTTTCCAATACTGGTAGATAGTCTTCCCCCAGAATCTCCTCTAGAATTCCCCACCACTGATGTCAGGCTCACCGGATTGTAGCTTCTAAGCTTATCTTTCCACCCTTTTAAAATAAAGATACAACATTAGACACCGTCAAGTCTTATGATATCTGATTCATGGCAAAAGATGATGCAAATATCTCTGCAGGCCCCTGTAATTTATTCCCTAGCTTCCCACAGTATCCTAAGGTATATGTAGTGATGCAATAGGGATTTATTCACATTAATTTGCTTTCAGACCATCAGCAATTCTTTTTTTTGTATTGTGGATATGTACCAAGACATCATTCACTTTTCATTTCTCCCATTACTTAGTTTCCATGGCCTTCCCCTTGGTAAACACAGATGAGACATTATTGATTTAAAACCGCAAGTTTAAAATCATGCATGTATTATGTTTTGATGAAGGCAGAGAGGTTGGAGAATACAAAGGAGTATATTTCAAATGGGCTAGTGTCCTAGAGAAACCAAATAATGTTATGATGAGGTAGTAATGAAATCTTGTTAAATCTGAAAATTAAAAAAAAGCTGGAAATGCCTAGCAAGTAAAGTAGTTCCATAGAAAGAGAAAACTAAGTTAGCATTAGATTGATTACTTTTAATCAGAATTGACCAATTTGAATTGTGTTAATAGCCTGGAAAGGTAATCTGTCTGAAATTGCTTTGTAAATACAGGTGCACAACCTTTTATCCGAAATTCCGGAAACCGAAAAGCTCCGAAAATCGGACATTTTCGGTCCTGGAAAAAAGGGAGGGTATATTGCCCAGGAGAGTAGGAATCCCTAGACCTAGTACAGTGAGCGTCCACCGAGGGTCGCCCGGAGAGGTTCCGCGGTCATGTCTCCGGGTGACCCTCGGTGGACGCTCACTGAACTAGGTCTAGGGATTCACAAAAATGCTGGAGAAACTCCGCGGGTGCAGCAGCATCTATGGAGCGAAGGAAATAGGTAACGCTTCGGGCCGAAACCCTTCCTCAGACTGCCCTATCAGTCTGAGGAAGGGATTCAGCGAAGGGAGGGGAAAGAAGGGAAAAGAGAGAGGAAGGATCTGCCGGACATGCTGTGTGTGTGTGTGTGTTTGTTTGGCGGAGTCTGAGGAGAGAAGGAGAGAAGGGAGAGAAGAAGGGAAGGGAAGGGAGGGTGGGAAGGGAGGGAGAGGTCCAGCGGCGGGAACGGATGCCTGGGTCCGGGCGTGAGCTGAGGCCGTGGTTTGTAAACGTTGCTGCAACCCCCGGCCCGGCCCTCCATGTATTGTTCACCGCGTCTTCCTGGAGTGAGGGGGGAGAAATGTCGGCACTAAGAGCGAGCGAACGCGCGGACAGAACGGACAAAAGCAACGATCATAGGTCGGAATAGGTGACCAAAGATCTTTGTAGGTGACATTTCGGGTCGAGACCCCTCTTCTGACTGACTCAGGGGAAGGAGGAGCAAGAGCTATGGACGGTACTAAGGACAAGTGAATGGAAGATATGCCGATATCTCCCTTTTCCCTTTCCCTTGACTATCAGTCTGAAGAAGGTTCTCGACCCGAAATGTCTACCAACGCCGCTCTATGAACGTTGCTTTTGTCCGCCTGTCCACGCTTTCGCTCGCTATTGGTGCCGGCGCTTCTCCCCTCATGGCAGCTATTGAAAAAGTCGACCCGAAATATCACCTATTTCCTCCTATTATCACGTATTCCTCATCAGAGATGCAACCTGATCCGCTGATTTACTCCAGCCTTTTGTGTCTGTCTTCGGTTTAATCAGCATCTGCCGTTTAATCAGTATGTGCCGTTTAAAAAGTATAAGGCATGTGTCGTTTAAAAAGGAAGTGATAAAAAACATTTAAAACATTTAACAACACCTAAACTGTTCCCCCGCAACGCTGCGAGAGGCATAACTGAAGTCAGGTCGGGGTTACTGAAATGACGGAGGTTACACTCCGGTGCGGACTACGCGTCAGTTCATTGTATTTCGCAGGAGTGGACCATCTTGCGCGCTATAAGATCTTTGCTCCAATTGAGTTGATTACTCTAGCGCGAGGCCCCCTTAGGCGCGGGGCCCAATTGGGAGAAATAGGTCCTATCGGCTAAAGGCCGGCCCTGACCGGGTAACTGCCGGGATCGAGGCGCAAACTCGCGACCTTGCGGCCACGAGCCGAGCACTCTACCACTGAGCCACATGTTAAAATCTACGCTAAAAACCTTCCGTTCGGAAAACCGAAAAATCCCGAAATCCGAGAAGTGTCTGGTCCCAAGGCTTTCGGATAAAACGTTGTGCACCTGTACTTTATTGGAATCACACCAGTGTAGCTAAACATGTCCACTGATAGTTATAAACATGCCCCTGTAGATCCTGAAAATATGATTCATCCAGATGTATAGTCCAGTGGTATTTGATAATTATATCTGATTGGTATAATGTTCAGATTGTGCTGTTGATGAAAATAATGCTAACTGTGTTACATTCATAATAGGGAGGAACAGCCTTTTTTCTTCACTGCAGGCAATATTAGAAATTTAGGTTGAATAATTATATAATGTTATCTATGCTACAAATTGTTCAGCCCCCCTATTTACTTGTCATGGTCCTATCCAGTAATGTTATCCTCTCTAATGCCAGTCTAATTAATTGGTGCACCAAATTGGATTAACACGTACCTCTAGTCAATTGCAGTAGCAGGCAAGCAAGCAATTCCTTCGACTCTAAGTGAGAGTAAGAGAAGTGGATGTTTCTGGAGATTTTGCTGGGATTCACTTGAGTGACATGTTAATCTGAAGATCAATTAAATTGGGTGCTGTATTAATGTTGAGGTTGGCAGCACAGTTCTTTATTAATTTAGTGTGCACAATTAAGACTGTAAACAGGGAATGCATATGCTCTGTTATTTTAGTCCATTTTGGAGATTAGAGACAAGTCTAAAAATGACATCGCAAGTGATTGTTAGACACGATTTCGGATCAGTCACACATCAGCAGGAGCAATGTAATAATTTTGGAACCTCTCTAATAACTATCATGCAAAAATTACTGACAATTGAAATTATAGATTGTATAATCTTGAGTGATTGTCTTCAAATATATGATCAATCATTTAACAAGTTCTGTTTCTTTTAATAGAACAAATGGAGAGGTGCCCTGCAATCGACCAAAGCCAGATCTTGATTCAACAGTGCTTAGACCAAAATCGGACCTAGTATCATCGATTATTCGACCAAAGTCAACAGAAATACCTGACAAAGCTCCTGACATTGGTAAGGCCCTGAATAAAATCCATTGTAGATTTGGGAGCAGGAATGAGAAG
Source organism: Amblyraja radiata (assembly GCF_010909765.2). Classification (NCBI taxonomy): domain Eukaryota; kingdom Metazoa; phylum Chordata; class Chondrichthyes; order Rajiformes; family Rajidae; genus Amblyraja; species Amblyraja radiata. Next base: position 57,591,594 of record NC_045960.1, read on the forward strand.
TTAATGTGCATGCTTTCTAACACTGGACCACATTATAATGTTAACCAAATGATCATAAGAAAGCAGATGTGAATTAAAACTAGATTAATCTATAAAGTAATGCTTGATGCAATTTTCATGGATGTATTTGACAAACTAATCTGATTCTAAAAATATAATTGGTAGTTGTGGTTTTGATATTGGTGTTTACTAGTAGTTCAAGTTCTGCCACTTAACTGCGTTATGTAACGTTACTAAACTATTGACAGCCCATTTTACAGTTTGGTTAGTAAATATTTGATTCGTGGTTTGTAACCAAACTTTTCGAAATTGACATAGCTAGTCCCATTTGTAAGGTTTTGTTGTATTTTATAACGATAATATAACGTGTTGTTTCTATTTCAGATCTCATCAGCTTTGACACCGTAGAGACCTACAGTGAGAAACTTACTCATCCAACAGCCAGCAGGCCGAGAATGCCAGGACGAAGGCCACCCAGCGTTTTTATTGTCGGTCATCCCGTGAGTTCCTTTTGATCAGTGTTGACTCGGAGGATTGGTATTTTACTTTTTTTTAAACATACAAAAAAACCCATTATGAATCCTTGTAGCCTCAGGGCTGAAAATGCTGTCTCGCTAGATGTCAAGCCGTATTAGCAGGACAGCCCCAAATTCCTGTCCTAGCCTGCACCAAGTTAAGTTAGTAATGGGATGAAATAAGTACCTTTGGTACAAGGCAAAGGAAAGGAGTCATCAGTTCTTGTTCATTGTCACTCACTAGCTGTCACTGTGAAGTTTTAAACTAGAAGGCTCTTGACCTGAATCGTCACCTGTTCCCTTTTCTCCAGAGATGCTGAGTTATTCCCATTTTTGTGTCGTATCTAAGAAATAATGAAGTTTGGCTGTGTGGTGGCCTCTGTCAAATACTCAATATCCACTCTGCAATAAATGCCATATTTTCCGATGCATTTGATGGCTGTAATCTTAAACATGTAATGCTCCTGTCCCACTTAGGACACCTGAACGGAAACCTCTGGAGACTTTGCGCCCCACCCAAGGTTTCCGTGCAGTTCCCGGAGGTTTTTGTCAGTCTCCCTACCTGTTTCCACTACCTGCAACCTCCGGCAACCACCTGCAACCTCCGGGAACCGCACGGAAACCTTGGGTGGGGCGCAAAGTCTCCAGAGGTTTCCGTTCAGGTTTCCTAAGTGGGACAGGGGCATTAGAACAAGTCAGCAGCATCAGGAAAACATGGCACAAATCTGGAGAAAAAAGCTCTGACTTGTCCCCGCAGTGAAAGGTCGTGTAAGGAGGAAACAGAAGGAAAGGGGGAATTTGAGGGCTAAGGTTTGCAGGGAAGAACTTTGGGTATAGGATTAGCAAATTGGGACTGGGGTAGTAAATGAGGAGAGCAGGAAATCCGTGGCACAGTTAGCAAAGGTCTGCAGAGAAGTACAGATAGGTGGCACCATTGAATATGGGTTGAAGAATAAAATGGCAGTGATGACTAAATTAAGCAAAACCAAGTGTTGGAGGAACTGAGCAAATCAGGCAACATATCTGGCGCAAGTGGACAGAGGCCATTTTGGGTCGGGACCCTTATTAAGAAGTTAAGTTTGTTTACAAGAGTAGGAAAAGGAGATCTCTTTTATCTTTTACACTGCCTTTGTTTTTATCTGAACCAATAAACAGTGTAAGATTTAGAAACGGAAGAACTGCAAATGCTGATTTATACCAAAGAAGGAAAATAATAGGTGACATTTCTGGTCGGGACCCTTTAGTCTGATAGAGCCATGGTGTTATTCTTCTAAGAACCCATTATTAATAACAAAATGCCCTCATGGGAATGATTGCATTGTACCCTTTTCAAGAAATAATCATGATGGTTTTCTATTGAGACATACAAGACCTATGCCTTTGGGACATTGATTACTTATCAATTGGTATTACGTTATATACCCAGATCACGAGCTAGTCTAAACGGTTAAGGCTAATTGTCTTTATTTTGATGCTGTCTGGATGCAGGTTAAACAGACAAAGCCATACTTAACACTTATCTCTATTTCAGGCACGTGCCGTGAGTAATTACTCAGGGTAGGCAGGCGGATTTAAAAAAAAAATCATAAACCGCGTATGCGCAGATTGTTCTCTCATTAAAAATAAAAAATAAAAATAAGTAACAATTCAATTTGCCCAAGGCTTCTAAATCTCCTTCATTTTTTAATTACTGAATGGGTGGGGGATGAAGGATGAAGGCAGGTGGAGAGATGGTGGGAAAAACGGGAGCACATCGGGACGTTGAATCAGTTGTCATCTTATTGAATGACAATACTAATTCAATTGGAGGGAGAGTTCCTTTCACAGCATGTGGAGAGTCTGTGCCAGGGGTTAAAGATGCGGGGATGGCAGGATGTTGAGAAGGAGGGGGTCTGAGATCATATCAGACTCACTCACCGCTGCCGCAGCGCTCCGGGCACGGACAGCAGAACTGGCCGCCACTTCTGGGAAAGGAAGCAGCTCGGGTGACTGCGAGCGGCCGCCGGGACCCGACAACAGAACCGGCTGCCACTTCAGCGCCTTCTGCCGGCCCGCTCACCTCTGGCAGTGCCCTCCGTCTGAACATCTCTCACTTGCCGCTCGCTGGCCTGAGTGAGGCCGGCGAACGGCAGGAGAGAGGTTTTCAGACGGAGAGCACTGCCAGAGGTGTGCGGGGACCGGCAGAATGGGCTGTCAGGTCCTGGCGACCACTCGCAGCCACCCAAACTACTTCACTCCTCCGTGCCCGGAGCGTCGCAAGCGGGTTACTGGCCCCGATCCCCTCCTTCACAACGATCCTGCCTTCCCTGCAAATTTACCCCATGCCAGACTCCCCAAACACTGTGAAAGAAGCTCTCCCCCCCACCCCAGGAAATACAGTATTTAAAAACATAAATCACCAAGAAATGGCACGTGGGCTGCACAGACCTTCAAGGGATACAAGTGCTGCGGTTGAAAGGCACGGAGAATTATGCCTACCTAAGAGATCGATCTCTTAGATAGGCATAATTCTCCCATGCCTTTACTATTTATATTTAATGATTACCATGTCATAATTTTAGTCAGGGTAGGCAGTGCCTACCTTGCCAACCCTGACGGCACGTGCCTGCTCTATTTCATCTGCTACTTGAATTGCTTTGTTAGACCATTTCAGTCACCAAAGGGAAATTGTGACTAGTTTCATATAATGGATAGACCTATCATTGGGATTGCATTTTTAAAGGTATTTGATGAAGGGGTTTTAATTTGTTTTAGTAGGTTTTTGTAGTTCATGAGCATAACTGAAAGAAGGCTTTGTATAAATGGAGAAGCAGAGAAGCAGTCAAATAATAAATAATAGTAATTTAATCAGATTCTATTAACATTTTATTTTTTTTAGGCTTCATTTGAGAGTCCTTTAGATAACATTTCTAAAATCAAAGAAGAGGAAGATGAAGTAACTGCCAAACCAAAGCCTTCTGAAATAATTAAAAAGGTATGGTGTTGGTCAAATAAACATGTGCAATAGATTCTGAAATCTTTGAATATGTTTAAAATGGCTTATCAATATTATGACCTGTTCTTCGACTGTGTTTCAGCCATCGTTCAAACAAAATACTGGAATAATGAATGCCATTGAGGTGAAGGATGTAACTGAGGTAGATTATAGGAACAAGACCACCATAGAAGACATTAAAGCACAAATAGCTGACCTGATGACATTGGTAGAAAAACTGAAGATCCAGCACAAGTAATATCTTTTGTATTAATTATAGTTATTTCTGACGAGAATATATTATAATTTCACTTTGTAGTCTGTTACAGCTATTGTATTACTTTAGTAGTTTATTTATTTATACATTTTTAGTCCCATCTTTTCTCCTTCATGAACCCCTACATCCAGTCGGCAACCAAGAATATTTCTTGGAATCCTTAATTACTGTTGGACAAGGAGGCAATTAAGTACAGGGTATATATCAAATTTTTCTGCTGCTATTGTAATCACTTCCTGACTGAATATTTGGCAGTGAGATTAACTTCAAGAAGACCATCATAGTTTTGTGCAATTGAATTTGAAGACTGTAGATATTAAAATAAACTCTAATGTGAGAATCAATAAAACACTGTGCATTTGGAACATAAATTTACCAGACATAAGATTGCACTGAAATTTGTTTAGCAAAACTGCTTGAATCGTTTCCACTTTCATAAACTAGCAAAATATCTGAGTGGATGCATTTATTACTTTAAGATCGACAAATAATTATGGAAACATTATGAATTATTTAAATAGCCTTATTTTTTGCATTTAATTTATTGTAAACTAATATGCAGTTTACTTGACTCATATCTTTCTATATAAAAGGTTCCACATGACTTCAACACATTCCTGTTTTCCTGTCACTGCTTTTCATTTTTAGTTTGTTCTTCGGGGCTGGCTACTTTTATTATCCAAAGAAGCTATACTACAGGAGAAATTGGTGAAAAATAGATTGGAGACTTCCTTCATTACTTTTTCATCCAAAGAAGCAGGAGAGATTTGATATGTTTTTTTCCATAAATGCAGTTATCTCCAAGTCATCTGAACCTTTCTACCACTGTACTGTAATGGTGTACAAAAATAAATTGGAGAACACAGTATATTCAAATTCAATACTAAACCCAATGTAGTACCTTAATAACGTTTTGATACTACCAGTTTCAGATGATATCTTTTTACCTCGTTCCTATGGCTGGCAATTCCATGAGCTCATGTTTGAAGGCTTTTTCTTGATTGTGATTTCCCTCTTCATCTTAAGAGCTGTAATTTTTTGTTGGAAAATTTGATTTAATGAGGTTAAAGATCACTCAAACCTGCTTAAAAATTATATCTGATACTGGGAAAGAACTATCCAAAGTAACAGGACATTTATGTGTTGTCCACAGGAAAGAAATAACTGAACTAAGGCATGAATTTGAAGAAGAAAAGAAACACCGAATTTCTTTACAGGTAAAAAGGAAAATGCGCAGATTTTAATAGTTCTACATATGCTATTTAATTCATAGTTTTCACATTAAGTTTTCAGAACAAGCTTTGCATTTTACTGTTGAATTATTTTATTGTACAAAATGGGCATTTTCACAGCATTGTGCCTTTTATAGGTTTCTAAAAGAGCTAATGCTTAGTCTTGTTCACACATGTGAATTTTCTTTCTCCAGTTTCAATCTAAAAGTTCTAGATTCTGCTTCTGCTTACCTTCTGTGTTGTAACAATTCTTCCAGAAGGAAAAATATGCTGACCACTTTATACTTTTTTTCTGGAACATTTTTGTTCATACTCTAGTTATTAATTCATTGCTTAGTGGATATTTTTAACCATCAGAAAATTCATCGTAATTTTGGATATCATCACGTTACAATGGTTCTTTATTATCACATAGAATCAGAGTCATAGAATGATAGAGTGTGGAAACTGGCCCTTCGGCTCAACTCGCCCACACCGGCCAACAATGTCCCAGCTACCCTCGTCCCACTTGCCTGCGCTTGGTCCATAACCCTCCAAACCTGTCCTATGCATGTACATGTCCAACTGTTTCTTAAATGATGGGATAGTCCCAGCCTCAACTACCTCCTCTAACAGCTTGTTCCATGCACCTACCCCACTGTGTGAAAAAGTTACCCCTCGGATTCCTATTATATCTTTTCCCCTTCACCTTGAACCTATGTCCTCTGTTCCTTGATTCCCCTACTCTGGGTAAAAGACTGTGCATCTACCCGATCTAGTCCTCTCATGATTTTGTATACTTCTATAAGATCCCCCTTATCCTCCTACGCTCCATGGAATAGAGACCCAGCCGACACAACCTCTCCCTATAGCTCACACCCTCTAGTCCTGGCAACATCCTCGTAAATCTTTTCTGAACCCTTTCAAGCTTGACAATATCCTTCCTATAACTTGGTGCCCAGAACTGAACACAATCTTCTTAATGCGGTTTCACCAACGTCTTATACAACTGCAACGACCTACCAACTTCTATACTCAATACTCTGTCTGATGAAGGCCAAAGTGCCGAAAGCCTTTTTGACTACCTTATCTACCTATGACTCGACCTTCAAGGAACCATGCACTTGTACTCCTAGATCAATTTGCTATCCATTCAGCTATCTCTCCTTGGATCCCATGAGATCTAACCTTCCAGAGCATCCTATGATGCGTCACCTTGTTGAACGCCTTACTAAAGTCCATGTACACATCTACGGCTCCGCTCTCATCAACCTTTTTGCTCACGTCTTCAAAAAAATTAATCAGATTTGTGCGACATGACCTCCCACGTACAAAACCATGCTGACTGTCCCTAATCAGCCCTTGCCCATCCAAATGCCTGTATATCCTATACCTCAGAATACTCTCCAGTAATTTACCAACTACAGATGTTAAGGTCACCTTCTTTCACTGTGACTCACCGTCTTTCTCATGGTTTGAAAGTCCATGAGAAAGA